>NC_134101.1:96223772-96825855 GCF_000715075.1 Nicotiana tabacum | reverse complement strand
CCCCATCTTTTCCCCAACTTAGGTACTTCCTTCTTCTGTCTGTTCGAGGACGAACAGTTTTTTTAGAGGTGATAAATTTTGCGTTCCGAGGACATAAAAACCTCTTTTTGTCTCACCTCGATTTATGTGCAGAGTCCATACGCGTAGCCGAATAGCCATTATATGAAATTTTTTACAAAATGATGAATTTTGACTTTAAAATGAATTTAAGTTGACTTCGTTCATCATTTTGGGTAAACGGACCCCGACCCGTGATTTGACAGTCGCAGAGGGTCTGTAGAAAAATATGGGACTTGGGCGTATACCCGGAATCAAATTCCGGGGTCCCAAGCCCGAGAAATGAATTTTTAAAGAAAATTATTTTCTGGAATTATTTATGAGTTTTGGAAATGAAATGCATTCAAAATTTAATGGTATCATGCCCGTATTATAGTTCTGGAGCCTGGTACAGGTCTTATATATGGTTTAAGTCGAGTCTGTGAAATTTGGCAAGAAACGGACTTGAAATGACATGAATTAGACTGTATTTGAGAAAAGTGGAAAATCTAAAGTTCTTAAGTGATTTCATGATTTTGATGCTAAATTCATAGTTGTTGAAATTATTTTGGTGATTTAAATGCACTAGTAAGTCCGTATAGTGTTTTTGAAGTAGTGTACATGTTTGGTTAGGAGCCCCGAGGGCTCAGGTGAGTTTCGGATAGGTCTCAGAGGGTTTTTGAACTTATGAAAATTGTAGAAACTGATGTTTGCTGGTGTCCAGGTCCCTGTGCTATGCGATCACATAGGAAGGTTCGCGATCGCATACTGTAAATCTCAAGGGGTCCATTTTTGTAATATGCGATCGCATATCTTCTTCCGCGATCGCGTAGAGTTAAGTCTGGGGGGTCACCAGTTGTTCTATGTGATTGTATTACTTTTCCCGCTATCGCAATGGTTTAAACCAAGCTTGGAAGGGGAACCCATTTTTTCCTCTATGCGATCGCAATCCCTGCTCCGCGATCGCGGTGCCCAGTCCCCCTTATCCTATGCGATCACATACCTTGTCCGCGATCGCAGAGACCAATTTTTCCCAGTCAATTAAACAGTAATAGAACACAAACGGGATTAAACCCAAAATTCATAACTTTTTCTTCCAAACTCCAAATTGGGCGATTTCTGAAAGAGAACTTCACCACAAATCCATAGGTATGTAATCTTAGACTCGTTTTCTTCAATTTCATTTGACACCCACTAGATTTCTAGGCTTAAATCATGTTCTTAAGGGTAGAAAATTAGGGATTTGGGCAGAGTTAGGGCTTATTGTATAAATGGAATTTAGACCTCATTTTGGGGTCGAATTTCGAAACTAATTACATATTCGGGCTCAAGGGTGAATGCGTGATCGGGTTTTGGTCCGAACCTCGTATTTTGACCAAGAGAGCCCAGGGTCGATTTTTTGACTTTTTGGGAAAATTGATAGGAAATATATAATTAAGCATTGGAATGGAATTGTTTAGTGTTTATTTATGTTATTAAGTCAATTATGTCTAGGTACAATTGATTTGGAGCCAAATTATAAAGGAAAAGCGGTGTTTGAGGCTTGAGTTGGCCGTGGAAGTTTGAGGTAAGTGTTTGGTCTAACCTTAGATTAAGGGATTAGGAGTCGATTCCTATTTGCTATGTGGTAATTGTTGAGTACGACATATAGGCATGGCGACGAGTATCTATACGTTGGTATCAAGCATGCCCGTGAGTTTTATATTATGATTATTATGACTTCGTTGTATTATTCATGCCTTGGTGATGATTTCTTTTGTTGTGCAATGTTTTCGGAAGTAATAGCGATATTTGAACATTGAGGAGCGTTGGCCCAAGTTGTATAATGAAATGTGGAAGTATAAATGGCAATTGAACCTTTTAGAACATTGGCTCAAGTTGAGATGTAAGTTGTGAATTAGAAGTGAATAAGGAAAGAGAATTATTATGTTGCTTCCCTTGCCAGGAAATTGTTGCTCTTAATACTATCTCCATTGCCGCGATGTTGATACTTTTGAGATTGTTCCCTTGCCGGGATTTGATTGTTGAACTATTGTTTTCCCTTGTTGGGATTTTATTCTAACCTTAATTATTTCCTTGCCTTATTGTTAGTGATTGTTATTTGGGTGAGGAAGAGTGTTAAAGCACAAAGGGTGATGTCGTGTATTGTTTTGGTGAGAGAGTGTTAAAGCACGAAGAGTGATGCCGTGTATGATTTTGTGAGGAGGGGTGTAAAGCACGAAGGGTGATGCCGTGTTGCATGATGTACAATTCTGTGCTGATTATATTGATTATATGGTGAGGAAGAGTGTAAAGCACGAAGGGTGATGCCGTGCCGCACGATGTACAATTCCGTGTTGATTATATTGATTATATGGTGAGGACGAGAGTAAAAGCACGAAGGGTGATGCCGTGCACTTATTGATTCTTGATTCTTGTTAATAACTGAGATATGGTGTTCCTCTTTTTTACCCGTTGTCTTTCTATTCTTAATTGATGTTTCCTCGCAGCATGTTTCCCCTTTTCCCATACTTGACTGTACATTACTGTTCTTCTTTTCCGTTGTATATGGTTAAACTGCATAGGTTTATCTGGTAGTCTAGTCCTAGACTCGTCACTACCTCGTTGAGGTTAGGCTAGGCACTTACCAACACATGGGGTCGGTTGTGCTGATACAACACTCTGCACTGTGTGCAGATCCCGGAGCAGCAACTTTTGTACCTTAGCTTGGGTGGATGCCTTCAGTCCATACGGAGATCCAAGGTAGTCCTTCAAGCGTCCGCAGGCCCTGGTGTCTCCTTCTATTCTTTTATCCTGTTTCATTTACGTATTTCTGAGACAGTGTATTATTTATCTTTTAGACTTTGTTTGTAGTACTCTTAGACCGTCTATGAAGCTGTGACTCCAGTTCTGGGTAGACTTGTTTAAACAGTTGTATTGGATACATATTCAGATAGTTTATTGTTTTTCTTTAGATTATAATAAATTCCGTTGTCTACACGTTATTGCTTCATAACTATTAAAGGATATAAAATGGGTAAAAAGGTTATTTGTTCAAATAGTCGGCTTGCTTAGCTCACATTAGTAGGCTCTATCACGACTCTCGAGGGCGGGAAATCCGGGTCGTGACAGCCTTAAACAACACCACAGAATCAAATTAAGAATCACATAGCTTGCAAATAATTTCCATAGCCTTTGGTTGGGGCATTTTAATACTGTTACACCATCATCCACAATACTGTCGCTTTCTTGCGCGGAGCCCGATCATGACCCGATCAGCTAGGTTGTCTCGTTTGAGACATGTAACTCAATCACGATTTCGTTCTCACTTTCCAGTTTGAATATCAGCACAGTACCATAATGTGTGCGACATGGCGTCCGATCATGGCCCGATTGGCTAGGCCGTTGCAACAAGACATTTCATCAATCATCTCATTTCAAATTTATTTAACATATACCAATTCATTGGCACTTAGGGCCACAATTATTACATCATACTTGGCACTAGGCCACATTTCATAACTCCAGCTTTTTTCCCCCACATTTCACATTATTACCACTTTCAATATTAAACCTTTCAATTCAAGATAATAGGCACATACGATAGCAATTATAAGGCATAAGCATAAAGAGGATTTCACATATTTCGGCATAACAATCTTAATTCAAATTCGAGTTGAAGTCTAAGCATTTTAGCATTGTTATATATTCTTAACACATTCTCAGTTGACAAGATAGCATAATGAGAGCATTGGGATACATATTGCATGTATTCTTGCATCACAAGTTCATTTGAATAGCAATCACTACATCGATGAATTTTGGAACTTACGATATTTGCATGTGCAGCAGGGGGGCTCAATTTCTAAGAAGACGGGGTTTTAGCCATACATACCTCAATAGAGCTCTCCTTAAATTCTTACAATGGTTTCGGAACCCTTAGCAACTTCGATCTATTTTATGAGCATTACAAATTGAACCAAAAATTAGAGAGATGATCAAGATTCTAGCTGTTTTGAGCACATTATCAAGCACTAAATGTGCATTATGTCTTTTTAGATCTCTTGGTGAAAGATTTAACCAACCCATACCCTATCTCCTACCATTTTTAGCTCACAATTCTCCTACACTCTTCCATTATACATGCATGCAAAATAGATACAACCTTAAGCCCATGAACCCTCTTGTTAATTGCTCATTTTAGTAGGAATTATTGAAATCAAAGGTTAGGGAACAGATTCTTACCTCTTAGGATGAAGGCTTAGGAAACTTAACTTGAAAATATTCAAGGATTGGGCAAGGATTGAAGAGTGAGTTGGTGAGGATCACTTTCTCCCTCTAGAACTCTTTCTCTCACTTTAAAGGAATCAGAAAATAGCTCAATATGGCCTAATGGGGTGTTTTTAACTAGATGGGGTCGGGTTTTAAAAGTTAGAAGATAGGAGCCCAACTCAAATCGGTGGTCGCACATAACTATTATGCGGCCCGCAATGGGACCTCAAAAGTATCCCTCAAGGGCTTGAATTTTCTGCACGGGTATGCGACCATTATGCGGTTCGCATACCTGTTCTGCAGTCGCATAATGCACCGCAAAACTATCCTTTGCAAAAAGCCCAAGGAGGTTATGCGACGACTATGTGGCTCGCATATCGATTATGCGATCGCATATCGATTATGCGATCGCATAATTGGCCGCATAGTTGTCCTCAAAATTGGCCAAATTTCTGCCTCACTTTGCGGCAAATATGCGATCTGCATCGTGATTATGCGGCCACATAATGGGCCGCAGAAACGTGCTCTTCCGCAATGCATTTTCGTTAACTTTTTAATGCATAAATCAATCCAAAAATTCCGAACCGCGTTGAGCTCACAAATTCCTAACTTGGCACCACAATACTTCGGGTTTCGGGAAAAAAATTATGGGGCCTTACATACATGATATACCACACAACTCGCATACGTAGCAATAATTCCCGATCACAGTAGTTGTTCAAAACAAATCCAATATCGGTAATAAACCTCATATCAAATAAAACCTCATTCAAACCTTCGTACACTGCCGATGATGAAAGAAACACATAGAAACTCATAACCACTCATCAGATAAACAAATCATGGAGATCTCTCGCCTAACCAGAATCATAGCCCAAATTCTAAGCCGACTTCCAGTATCATTCTCCAAACATACCATAATCAAATTTGATAGCAATCACTTATTAATTATGGTATATCGTTAAATTTTTATTGCACCTTGGTTATGGTCTTTCTGAATTGTGGTATACTATTCTATTCGTTTCTCTATGGTTACGGACATGCACTTTGTGTATTCGATATTGATTTGTGTATGGTTATTGATTTTGAGCATTATGACTCATAGTATTTCATGTGGACCAGGCGGAGTTATGTTGGGATGTGATCCTTTGTGTTGGTTTCTTGCATCTTGGTTCTACTATTTATGATGGGTTCATGGCATGCGTTTGTGGTGGTACCCATTGAGCTAGTGGAGTGGTTCTCTCATTTGAGTCCTTTTTCATTTTGGGTACATTTGAGTTGTTGATTATGGGTGCACGGTTGCACGGTTTGTGGCTTAGGTAGTATTGACATGGCACATCAGTAGAGAAACTTGTACTGATGAGATGAGATCATTGGACCTAGAACGAGTGCTAACGGATTTGATTACAGTGCGTTGGAAGAATAATATCGAAAGTCAACTTATAATTTGGCAATAGTTCTTATCGGGCGACATAGCCCCACAACTTATTGATCTGATGAGTGGTTATGAGTTCCTATGTGCTTCTTTCATCATTGGCAGCATACAAAGTTTTGTACAAGGTTTTATTTTATATGAGATTTGTTACCGGTACTGTATTTGTTATTGAGCATCTATTGTGGACGAAAGTTATTGCTATGAGTAACTGAGTTATGTGGTATATCATGTGATCTCATCTTGTCCTATGGCTATGGCTTTATACAACTTGTTCAGACTTATACAGTGTATGGTGTGAGAATCGGTTCTTGTAATAGATTACAGATGTTAGAAATTGGGTTCTAAGGTTTATGGACTAAGGTTGAAGGAAGAATCTTCGACTATGTTGATTTGACGGACTTATATGGATTGGGGTGATGTGGGATCACCCCGGGGTATGTGTATGGGGAGTTTTCACATTGATTTGGTGGTTTTCGAGCGACTCTTGGCACGTTCGAGGATGAACGTATGTTTAAGTGGGGGAGAATATAACGACACGACCGGTCATTTGAATTGCACCTAGTTTGGCTGTTTGAGTTCTTGAATAGCTTCATATGATGTATTATGACTTCTGTGAATTGTCATTTTTGGTTTTCAGGTGATTCGAAATTGATTTGGAAGAATGATTATCATTTTAGAAGCTCTAAGTTGGAAGAGTTGACCAAGTTTAACTTTTGTGTTTTTGACCCCGGATCGGAGTTTCGATGGTTCCGTTAGGTCCGAATGGTGATTTTGGACTTGCGCGTATGCCCGGATTTTCATTTGGATATCTTTAGAAGGTTTTGGCACTATTTGGCAAAAGTTGGCAATTTGGAATTTTAGAGAGTTCATAAGTTTGACTAGGAGTTGACTTTGATGATATCGGGTTCGGGTTGTTGATCCAAAATTGGAATAGTTTCTATATGTCATGTCACGACCCAAACTGAAGGGCCATGACTAGCACCCGACCACACTTGCCGAGCACCAACGTACATTTCATCTAACCTTCATTATTATCTTTTAAGGCTGACGAGATCAATATAAATGGTTGACCTAGATCATGGACAACCAGCAATAAAATATGATGGCATGAATATACATAGCAGGGGATGACCAGACAATTAAGAAACTACATATAAGGTATGAGCTACCACGCTACTATGAAAGACTATACAACAAAAACTAGCCGACAAGGCATACCAAACTATACATGAGCCGACACCTGTCTATGAGCCTCTAAAAGAACATAAGTGTTGCAACATAGCCGGAACAGGGCCCCGACATACCCATAATGTCTATAACAAAAATTGCATACCAAGACCAAGGCAAGTCCGGAGAAGGGATCTCGCCAATCACCGCTGAACTGGACAGTCTACTGTGGTGGGGGAGCTGCACCTGCCTGTCTATCAGGACCTGCAGCACGACATGCAGCATCCACAAATAAAAGGACGTCAGTACGAATAAAGTACTGAGTATGTAAGGCAAGGAACCATAAATACGATCAGTAATGTAAGCAAGGATAGAGAATATACAACCTGTAACATCTTAGTACCTCTGAGGGCTACTTACATGAAATGCATGATACATATGTATAAATACATAAACCTTTAAAGCATTCGCCTCTGTGGGCATCATCATCATCATATCGTACCCGGCCATAATAGGCTCGGTAGAATCTTACCCGGCCACGTGGAGCTCGGTAAAACCCAACTGATCAGTGGTTGCACAATAGGTGCCGTACCCGGCCAACTATAGCGTGGCTCGGTAGAGTAAAATAGATACATATATATAATGCATGCTCGACTCATGGAATCACATTCTAAACCTTTCGGAGTGACGTAAGGTCGGTATCCTCTGTACACGTTATTAGGACTAACTCTTCACTATGAACCTTATAAGAATCAGGAAGTACCAACAACATTGATAACATAAGACTAAGAGAAGCAACATTAACATCAATCGTTCCATAAGAGGGAAAACAATGTAAGTACTGCTAGCTTCTAAGAGTAGAGTATCTTGGAAGATCGTTCATTACATTATGTACAATCGGAGTCGTGAAAAAGAAGGAAAGGGATATCCTCACATACCTTGTATATACTTCCCCAATCTCAAGCTATGCAATTGTCAAAACTCCTTAGTCTACAATAAGAGAAACGATACTATCGTTATCATTTAAGCGTCATAACTATTATGTATCGACCACAACCTATTTTACGATGAAACGGACAGCACATCCCCTATATATATGACATCACACCATTAAAAACAATCACCAAACAGCCCAAACAACATCAATAATAAACATATTGAGCCTCCCAAAATAGTCCACACACAGCCTAATCACTCCATACATACGACGACCACCGTAGTCGTGTCAAATAACCTGGAAATGTTACGAATAACTATCAGCCCATAACCCTACATATATATGGTGTTTATCTACACCCTTACTCCTCCAAAACTCCACAAGATAGTAGTAAAATATGCAGCCCAACAACAACTCAAAACAGTCCACAAAACAATAACATTACTTCCAAGCCTTTCGATATATATTTCACAAGTTCTAGCTTCAATGGCTTAGTTGCAACTTGGATAATCTTAAATACATATAGAGTAAGAGGTTCCTTACCTTTATACAGAAAGAACAACTCCAATTTGACCTTAAATTTTAATGAAATATCCCTTCAATGCTGCCACAACAACAAAAAAGCGAAACTAGCGATCAATTAGTATTTTTCGGCACTAGAATCACTTTAGAAGGATTGAAATCACCTAAGATTGATATTAAAAACTTGAGGGAGTATTTACAGAACATAAACCCTTTAAAACAACCTCCCACACGAGCTGGAACGACACAAAAATGAGCAACAACAAGAAGAACAAGAGACTTACTAGCGCCACGGAATTCCCGACACTTGATTTGTGTTGTTTGCCCTTTTTTCGTCTTGAATCTTGAGAGAACCTTGAGAGGATATTCCTAGGGTTCTAAGGTCTGAAAATAGTGAAAATAAATGACTTAAAACGGGTTGGAGTCATCCTATATAGGTTCAAATATCTTAAACCGACTTAGTGGGCTCCATAGAGAGGTGCTTGGCGCAGTCTCGCAAAAACATAAATATCTCTCTACTCCGAGATCGTATTGATGAACGGTTTAATGATTTGGAAACTAGACTTATAGATCTTTAATTTGGTTGGTAGATCATCCCGTAATTCCTTGTAAATTATGAAAAAAGATTAGAAACATTTGACCTAATGTTTAAGTAAAATTATGAACCTAAGTTGCGACAACTTTTGTCGACTTTTGTTTCATAACTCGTTTGACTTCAAGACTTACGATACGGATATTATATGATTAAAATACCTTAATAAATTACCTCTTGAGTGTATTAAGCACCGCTAGATTACCTGAAAATACGAGTTACAACATCCTTGATTCGTTTAACTTCTAATACTGGTTAATCACCCTTATACACTCTTGTATCACTTAAGACCAATAGGATTGACTTCTTATCATCTCAAAGATAATTCCTTTTTGGATTTATGTTAACTAATATATGGCATGAACTAACACATGTGGATATGGGTTGTAACACCCTCCCCCCCTTAGGAACATTCATCCTCGAATGTAAGGGTTTATGGGGAGTTTAAATCATCGTGGATTCCAATGGAAATTTCCGATCAATTTTCCCCTATAAAATGGTCACTAGCAAAACTTGCAAGTAATTAAGCCCAACATATGGCTTCACAAGTCTACACAAAGCATTATGCGTATTTACATTATCTACATATCACCATTTTGTATTAAGGAGGAGTATTCTCAATTTATTGCTTACCTTTATCTTCATTCTGGAATAAGTAAGGGTATTTAGACTTCATCTCCTCTTCTGCTTCCCATGTCATTTCTTCCATATTTTTGTTCCTCCACAATACTTTGACGGAAGCTACATCTTTTGTTCTCAGCTTGCGGACTTGCCGATCTAATATCGCCACTGGCATTTCTTCATATGATAGGTCCTCTATAACTTGTACATCTTTGATATGGACGACTCGAGAAGGGTCTCCAATACATTTTCTCAACATAGATACATGGAATACCGGGTGGACAAATTCCAATTCGGATGGAAATTCTAACTCATAAGCAACCTGTCCAATCCGTCGAAGAATTTTATACGGCCCGATATACCTTGGACTCAGCTTACCTTTCTTCCCAAAACGCATAATACCCTTCATTGGTGAGATCCTCAGGAAAACCCAATCACCAATCTCAAACTCTAGATCAAGACGTCGGACATCAGAATAAGATTTTTGCCTGCTTTGTGCCGTCCTCAATCGCTCCTGTATCACTTTCACCTTCTCAATAGCTTGGTGAATCAAATCTGGCCCATATAATTCTGTTTCACCGACTTCGAACCATCCAACTGGTTATCTACATCTCCTCCCGTATAGTGCCTCGTATGGGGCCATTTTAATACTGGAATGGTAGCTGTTGTTATAGGCGAATTCTATGAGTGGAAGATGATCATCCCAATTCCCCTTAAAATCTAGAACACATGCTCGTAGCATATCTTCCAGTGTCTGAATGGTACGTTCAGCCTGTCCGTCAGTCTGCGGATGAAATGCAGTGCTGAGATTTACCTGTGTGCCTAAACCCTTCTGGAAAGACCTCCAAAAGTTAGCCGTAAATTGAACTCCTCGGTCTGATATAATAGATATGGGCACATCATAAAGCCTAACAATCTCCTTGATATACAACTTTGCATAATCTTCAGTCGTGTAAGTTGTTTTCACTGGCAGAAAATGAGCACATTTTGTAAGTCGATCAATTATCACCCAGATGGAGTCAAACTTATGATAAGAGCGAGGTAATCCAATAATGAAGTCCATATTAATCACCTCCCACTTCCAGGTCGGAATCTCTATATTTTGAAGCAATCCACCGGGTTTCTGATGTTCTATCTTTACTTGTTGACAATTGGGACACTGGGCTACAAATTCTGCAATAGACTTCTTCATATTATCCCACTAATACTGCTCCTTGACATCATGATACATCTTTGTCGAGCCGGGATGGATGGAATATCGGGATTGATGAATCTCATTCATAATCTTCTCTCGCAACCCTGCCACATTAGGCACACACAATCGGCTCTGGTATCTCAGTGCCCCGTCTTTTTCGATCCCAAAAGCCATACTTTTACACTGTTGAATGCTTTCTCTTAATCGTACTAAGATAGGATCTTCATATTGTTTTGCTTTTACCTCGGCTACCAAAGATGATTCTGATGTATTCTGTACAGTAATACCTCCATCATCAGAGTCTAACAATCTGATTCTCATATTGGCTAGCTGATGAAGCTCTTTAATCAACCCCCATCTACCTGCCTCAATATGTACTAAGCTTCCCATTGATTTACGGCTGAGAGCGTCTGCCACAACATTGGCTTTACCGGGATGATACAATATCTCGACGTCGTAGTCTTTCAATAATTCAAGCCACCTACGCTGCCTCAAATTCAACTCTTTCTGCTTGAAGATGTATTGTAAACTCTTGTGATCTGTGTAGATGTCAACATGGACGCCGTATAAGTAGTGCTGCCATATCTTCAAAGCATATATTACTGCAGCCAATTCCAAATCATGGGTTGGATAATTCTTTTCATGCTTCTTCAATTGTCTTGATGCATAAGCAATCACATTCCCACGCTGCATCAATACGCACCCCAAACCTATACCTAAGGCATCACAATATACCACATAACCTTCTGTTCCTTCAGGAAGAGTGAGCACTGGTGCAGATGTCAATCGATTCTTCAGCTCCTGAAAACTACGTTCACAAGTGTCAGACCACTGGAATTTGGTAGCTTTTTGTGTTAACTTAGTCAATGGTGATGATATAGAGGAAAATCCTTCTACAAACTGCCTATAATATTCTGCTAGCCCTAGGAAGCTGCGGACTTCTGATGGTGTTGTATGTCTCGGCCAATTCTTTACTGCATCGATCTTCTGAGTATCGACACTAATACCCTCATCAGATATCACATGGCCAAGGAATGCTACTGAGTTCAGCCAGAATTCACATTTGGAGAGCTTAGCATATAACTTACGATCCTGAAGCGTCTGTAATACTATCCGCTAGTGGCCCGCATGTTCCGCCTCCGAACAAGAATATACTAGAATGTCATCAATGAATACAATCACGAACACATCAAGATAGGGCCTGAATATAGTATTCATGAGATCCATAAAAGCTGCTGGGGCATTTGTTAGCCCGAAAGACATCACCAAGAACTCAAAGTGCCCATATCTTGTCCGGAAGGCCGTCTTTGGAATATCCTTCCCCCTAACCCTCACCTGATGATACCCTGAACGTAAATCAATCTTAGAGAAATACTTGGCACCCTGGAGTTGGTCAAACAGGTCATCAATTCTTGGAAGTGGATACTTGTTCTTTATAGTAGACTTATTCAACTGTCGATAGTCGATACACATCCGTAACGACCCGTCTTTCTTCCGCACGAATAGGACTAGTGCACCCCAAGGTGAAGTGCTAGGCCTAATAAAGCCCTTATCCAGCAAGTCCTTCAACTGCACCTTCAACTCTCGCAACTCTGTCGGGGCCATTCTGTATGGAGGAATAGAGATCGGTTGAGTGTCAGGCAACACATCAATGCTAAACTCAATCTCCCTTTCAGGAGGAAGGCCTGGGAGTTCATCTGGGAAAACATCTGGGAATTCGTTGACCACAGGGATTGATTGTAAAGTAGGCGGTTTCGCCTCCGCATCCCTAACGCGAACGAGATGATAAATGTAACCTTTTGAGATCATTTTCCTTGCCTTAAGATAGGAAATAAACCTACCTTTCGGTGTAGCAATGTTCCCTTTCCATTCAATGATGGGTACACCCGGAAATTGGAACCTAACCATCTTCGTACGACATTCAACATTTGCATAGCATGAGGCCAACCAGTCCATTCCCATTATCACATCAAAATCAACCATTTCTAACTCAAATAAATTTGCCGAGGTTTGACGACTACAAATCATCACAGTGCAACCTCTATATATATCCTTCTAGCAATCACAGAATCTCCTATCGGAGTAGATACCGCGAGGGGTTTACTTATCAATTCATGTTCAATGCCAAACTTATTAGCCACAAAGGGTGTAACATATGATAATGTAGATCCCGGATCAATCAACGCATATACATCATAAGAAAACACAGATATAATACCTGTAACAACATCTAGAGACAACTCGAGATCCTGTCGACCTACTAGAGCATAGGTTCGATTTTGAGCACCACTCGAACTCGGCACTGCACCTCTACCCCTACCACGACCTGTCGACTGCTGAAAACCCCGTGCTGGAGGTCGAACTGATGAGGAAGAACCAGACACAGATCCAGTCGGCTGAGCCATACCATCACCTCCTCTATTAGGACAATCCCGCATCATATGGCCAGGCTGCCCGCACGAATAGCATGCATCAGAACCTCGACGACACAGTCCAAAGTGGGCCTTGCCGCACTGATCAGAATGTGGTGTTGGGGGTCTCATCTGACTAGTATCCCTGTGATGTTGCGAGCCAGATGCCCGCGAACTCTGACCTGGACCAGAATAGGATCGATCATATCGAGGCCTCTGAAACTGTGGAGGAGCACTAGCTACAAGTGGCGCCGAACTCCTCGAAAACTGTGGCCTGATGCGGCCTCTGAAGTCATTAGAATACCCTGCAAATCTCGCCCTCTTATGCTGGCCTCTATCCTGCTCCCTAACTGCCCTCTGCTGGCGCTTACGATCCTCTAGGGTCTGGGCATAAGCTTGAATACGAGAAATATCCATGCCCTCCACCAAGGAGGCTGTCGTACACTCATTTATTAGATGTGGTCCCAACCCATTCACGAACATATGCACCCTATCACTCATCTCGGCCACCATATGGGGAGCATACCTTGCCAAAGAATCAAACTGCATACTGTACTCTCGCACACTCATATTACCTTGTCTAAGGTTCAAGAACTTATCAGCTCTAGCTCGTCGTATCTCAACTGGCAAGTAGTGACGAAGAAAGGCCTCAGAAAATTCCTTCCACACAGCTGGAGGAGGGTTCGAACCCCTGGATCTCTCCCAACTATCATACCAGAGAACCGCTAAATCCCGTAGCCGATAAGAAGCCAACTCTACTGCCTCTATATCACTAACATGCATAACCCGAAGTGTACGATGAACCTGGTCAATAAAAGTCTGTGGGTCCTCCTTCGGGTCTGATCCGGTAAACACTGGAGGGTCTAAATTAATAAAATCACGAACTCTTGTACTAACTGGTTTCTCAGCAGCACCTGTATTCTGCCTCTGAGCCTGAGCAGCTACCAAGCTAGTCAATAACTGCAAAGCACTCTGCATATCCTGGTCTGGAGTGCCAGACGGAGGAACTGGAGGCGCTGGGTGCCTTCTAATATCCTCTGGAGGAGATGGAGTAGATGAGGTATGAGAGGGCATCTCACTTTGAGCCTCACTTTGTCCTGCTCTGACTTGGGGCACCTGACTGGTACCCTCTCCCGCTGCTGTATCAAGCCGTCTACTAATCGTTTGCTTCCTAGTCGAAGGCATCACTGAAAAAAACAAGGTGAATATTAGAGACGAACACTTATGACTCAACTCTACGCACGATCTAGATTCAGGAAGAAGGTAACAACCCTAGATGTCATGTAGCCTCCTGATTATAAATGGGGCGCGCTACACATCCATAATCAAGACTCTACTAGACACGGCTCATAGACAACCCCTAGGACCGACTTGCTCTGATACCAAGTTTGTCACGACCCAAACTGAAGGGCTATGACTAGCACCCGACCACACTTGTCGAGCACCAACGTACATTTCATCTAACCTTCATTATTATCTTTTAAGGCTGACGGGATCAATATAAATGGTAGACCTAGATCATGGACAACCAGCAATAAAATATAATGGCATGAATATACATAGCAGGGGATGACCAGACAATCAAGAAACTACATATAAGGTATGAGCTACCACGCTACTATGAAAGACTATACAACAAAAACTAGCCGACAAGGCATACCAAACTATACATGAGCCGACACCTGTTTATGAGCCTCTAAAAGAACATAAGTGTTGCAACATAGCCGGAACAGGGCCCCGACATACCCATAATGTCTATAACAAAAATTGCATACCAAGACCAAGGCAAGTCCGGAGAAGGGATCTCGCCAATCACCGCTGAACTGGACAGTCTACTGTGGTGGGGGAGCTGCACCTGCCTGTCTATCAGGACCTGCAGCACGACATGCAGCGTCCACAAATAAAAGGACGTCAGTACGAATAAAGTACTGAGTATGTAAGGCAAGGAACCATAAATACGATTAGTAATGTAAGCAAGGATAGAGAATATACAACCTGTAACATCTTAGTACCTCTGAGGGCTACTTACATGAAATGCATGATACATATGTATAAATACATAAACCTTTAAAGCATTCGCCTCTGTGGGTATCATCATCATCATATCGTACCCGGCCATAATAGGCTCGGTAGAATCGTACCCGGCCACGTGGAGCTCGGTAAAACCCAACTGATCAGTGGTTGCACAATAGGTGCCGTACCCGGCCAACTATAGCGTGGCTCGGTAGAGTAAAATAGATACATATATATAATGCATGCTCGACTCATGGAATCACATTCTAAACCTTTCGGAGTGACGTAAGGTCGGTATCCTCTGTACACGTTATTAGGACTAACTCTTCACTATGAACCTTATAAGAATCAGGAAGTACCAACAACATTGATAACATAAGACTAAGAGAAGCAACATTAACATCAATCGTTCCATAAGAGGGAAAACAATGTAAGTACTGCTAGCTTCTAAGAGTAGAGTATCTTGGAAGATCGTTCATTACATTATGTACAATCGGAGTCGTGCAAAAGAAGGAAAGGGATAGCCTCACATACCTTGTATATACTTCCCCAATCTCAAGCTATGCAATTGTCAAAACTCCTTAGTCTACAATAAGAGAAACGATACTATCGTTATCATTTAAGCGTCATAACTATTATGTATCGACCACAACCTATTTTATGATGAAACGGACAGCACCTCCCCTATATATATGACCTCACACCATTAAAAACAATCACCAAACAGCCCAAACAACATCAATAATAAACATATTGAGCCTCCCAAAATAGTCCACACACAGCCTAATCACTCCATACATACGACGACCACCGTAGTCGTGTCAAATAACCTGGAAATGTTACGAATAACTATCAGCCCATAACCCTACATATATATGGTGTTTATCTACACCCTTACTCCTCCAAAACTCCACAAGATAGTAGTAAAATATGCAGCCCAACAACAACGCAAAACAGTCCACAAAACAATAACATTACTTCCAAGCCTTTCGATATATATTTCACAAGTTCTAGCTTCAATGGCTTAGCTGCAACTTGGATAATCTTAAATACAAATAGAGTAAGAGGTTCCTTACCTTTATACAGAAAGAACAACTCCAATTTGACCTTAAATTTCCATGAAATATCCCTCCAATGCTGCCACAACAACAAAAAAGCGAAACTAGCGATCAATTAGTATTTTTCGGCACTAGAATCACTTTAGAAGGCTTGAAATCACCTAAGATTGATATTAAGAACTTGAGGGAGTATTTACAGAACATAAACCCTTTAACACAACCTCCCACACGAGCTGGAACAACACAAAAATGAGCAACAACAAGAAGAACAAGAGACTTACTAGCGCCACGGAATTCCCGACACTTGATTTGTGTTGTTTGCCCTTTTTTTCGTCTTGAATCTTGAGAGAACCTTGAGAGGATATTCCTAGGGTTCTAAGGTCTGAAAATAGTGAAAATAAATGACTTAAAACGGGTTGGAGTCATCCTATATAGGTTCAAATATCTTAAACCGACTTAGTGGGCTCCATAGAGAGGTGCTTGGCGTAGTCTCGTGAAAACATGAATATCTCTCTACTCCGAGATCGTATTGATGAACGGTTTAATGATTTGGAAACTAGACTCATAGATATTTAATTTTGTTGGTAGATAACCCCGTAATTCCTTGTAAATTATGAGAAAAGATTATAAACATTTGACCTAATGTTTAAGTAAAATTATGAACCTAAGTTGCGACAACTTTTGTCGACTTTTGTTTCATAACTCGTTTGACTTCAAGACTTATGATACGGATATTATATGATTAAAATACCTTAATAAATGACCTATTGAGTGTATTAAGCACCGCTAGATTACCTGAAAATACGAGTTACAACATCCTTGATTCGTTTAACTTCTAATACTGGTTAATCACCCTTATACACTCTTGTATCACTTAAGACCAATAGGATTGACTTCTTATCATCTCAAAGATAATTCCTTTTTGGATTTATGTTAACTAATATATGGAATGAACTAACACATGTGGATATGGTTTGTAACATGTCATTTGGAACTTGTGTACAAAATTAAAGGTTATTCAGTATTGATTTGATATTGTTCGGCACGAGTTTTGGAAGTTGAAAGTTTATAAAGTATGATTTGAGGTGTGATTCGTCGTTTTGATGTTGTTATATGGAATATGAGGCCTCGAGTAGGTCCGTGTTATATTTTTTAACTTGTTGGTATGTTCGTACGGGGTCTCAAGAGGCTCGATGGATTTCAGACGTGTTTCAGATCTTTTTGTCTCATGTTACATTGCTGATTGTTGGTATTTCAGTTGGTTTTTGCGATCGCGAAGTGATTCTTGGAAACTGGGTGTTTTCTTCTTGTTCGTGTTCACGATAGAATTACTGCATTCGAGTAGAGTTAGGATTGGTTTGCTTCGTATTCACGTCTGCTTGTACATGTTCGCGTTGTGCTGGGCTGCGCTGGGCAGGTCGATAGTTACTCTTCGCATTCGCGAAGTTTCTCTCGTATTCTTATAGGTCTGTCAGCCGTGAGCATCGCGTTCGCGAGGCTTGTGCTACGAACCCATAAAGTTAACTGAGGCACTGCGATTTTTGTTCATTGTGATCGCGAGGGTTGTTCCGCATTCGCGTAGGGTTCACCTGGGCAATGCTTATAAAATACTCTATTTCGAAGGTTTTGGTAATTTTACCACATTTTGAGTTATGGAGCTCGGGTTTGTGCTATTTTGGAGGCGAGTTTTACCACAAGGATTTGGGTAAGTATTTTAAACTCAATTTTAATTATATTCCGTGATTCCATCATGAATTTTGGTGTTTCATTTATGATTTCAAAAGAGAAATTGGGGCACGGGGGGGCTTTGTCTAATCTTTCCTAAAGTGAATTTTTGAGTTATGAACATCAATTCGGAGCCGAATTTAAGTAAAATAAGTATGTTTGGACTCATAATTGAATGTGTTGTCGGATTTCATGAGTTTTGTTAGGTTTCGAAGTGCGGGCCCGGGGTTGACATTTTTATTGACTTTGAATATTTGATTAAAGATTCGACCTTTTTCGATTGGGTTTATTTTCTAAGGCATTATTTGATGTTTTTGAGTTTCTTTTGGTTAGTTTTGAGCCGTTCAAAGGTTGATTCGCACGGGAAGGAGCTTCTAGAGTATTGTTTGGCTTGTTCGGTATATGATTGTAACAACCCGACCGGTCGTTTTGAGCTTTGGCACTTCGCTCGCTAGTTCTTGGGCCTAACTAGCCCCGTGTGATATATTATGACTTATGCTAATCGTCGGTTTTTGTTTTCAGGGAAATCGGAATGAATTTGGAAGAACAGTTCTCAGTTTGAAGCTTAAAAATTTGAAAGGTTTGACCAAGTTTTGACTTTTTAGTATTCGATCTCGGATTTAGATTTTTATGATTTGGATAGCTCTGTTAAGTGATTTTGGACTTGGGAGCGCATCCGGAATGTATTTTGGAGGTCCGTGGTAGATTTAGGCTTGAATTGGCGAATATCGAAATTTGGCATTTTCTGGTCGGCAGTGGAAATTTTGATATCCAAGTCGGAATGGAATTCCGGAAATTGGAATAGGTCCATTGAGTCATTTGTGACATGTGTGCAAACTTTAAGGTCATTCGGATGAGGTTTGGTAGACTTTTTGATCGAATTCGGAATTCGGATGTTTTGGAATTCTTAGGCTTGAATACGAGGGTGATTCGATGTTTTGATGTTATTTTCAGCGTTCCGAAGGTTGGAACAAGTTTGAATGATGTTATGGAATGTGTTGGCATGTTTGGTTGAGGTCCCGAGGGCATCGGGTGAGTTTCGAGGTGGTTTCGGACCATTTTTAGGCCATTTCTAGTTGTTGGTTTTTGGCTTCAAGGGTGTATAGTGCGTTAGCATAGATCCGACCGCGTTAGCATAGAGAAAATTTGGAAAAATAGAGTTGTGCCATGCGATCGCGTAAGTCCTCCCGCGATCACATAGAGTAAAATCTCTTCTGCACTGACCCGACATTCGAAGCTTATATCTAACAATCTATAAGGAATTGGAAGATGATCCAAAAACAAAAATTGTAACCCTTGATGTCTAATTTTCATAAAGTCAGACCAATAGTAATTTGGAGTTTTGTACAAAAGGTTATGACTATTATACTAGAGGCTGTCCAGAAGAGTTGGAGAAGGCTGTTGGAAAATTTTATTATACGCGATCGCGGGGGAATGGCGGCGATCGCATAGGGTAAAAGAAGGGATGGAAAATTTTGTGCTTCGCTATTGCATTAGTTTGTCCGCGATAGCATAGGGTAAATACCTGGGCAGATTATAAAGTACTCTATTTCGAGGATTTCGACCATTTTTGCATTTTTCGAGCTAAGGAGCTTGGATTGAGGTGATTTTTGAAGGGAGTTTTAGAGGATTAATTGGGGTAAGTGTTCTTCACTCAAATTTGGTTAAATCTCATGATTATGTCTTGATTCTTATCATTTATTTTGAGAATTTAAGGTAAAATTTGGGGAAAATGAAGGAAGGTTTGGAGAGTTGATTTTGGGGATTTGGATGGTCATTTGATGTTGGATTTTGGTGAATTTGATATGGGCAAAATCGTGATAGAATGGGTTTTCCAGTTTTGTGATTTTTATCGGATTCCAAGATGTGGGCCTTGGGGCCGGGTTTGGCCAATTTTGGGATTTTTGGTATAAATTGGATATTTTAGAGTGGGCTTTGTTCCCTTATCATATTTTGATGGTGTGAATCTTCTTTTGGCTAGATTTGGAGCATTCGGAGGTCGAGTCGAGAGGCAAAGGCATCGCGGGCCAGAGTTTGGACCGGATTGAGGTAAGTAATGATTGTAAATGTCTGTCCTGATGGTATGAAACCCCGGATTTCATATCGTTGTGCTATTTTGACGTGACGCACACGCTGATTGACGAGCGTGGGGTCGTGTACCGTTGGGGATTGTGACTTGGTCCATACCATAAGACTGTTAAGTCGCGTATTTGATTAAAACTTGTTTGATATCATTGTGTTTTGGAAATTATTACCATGTTTTGGGATAAATACTATATTTGGGCCTCGTGCCAACTGTTTTGGACCTTATGATCTTTTTACTGCTATTCCTCACTGTTTTGACTTCTTATTTGTACTCAGTCATGTTGTATTCTACTGTTTTTATGACTCAACCATATTTACTCCGTTTTGATATTTTGAATGATATTTTGGGCTGAGCATCATGTTTTACTGTTGCCCAAGTGGATTGAGAGATTTTTGACTGAATGAGGCCGAGACCCTGTGTTGTGAGGATACTATGGAATCGGGCTGCGTGTCGTAGCAGGTTGTTACTAATTCATAGTTATGAGGCAGAGGGCCTGATTTGTTATACCACGCAGTGTCTTGTTATGAGACCGAGTGCCTGTTTGATTATTCCCCAAGATGGCTTGTTATTGCACTTGGGCTGTAAGGGGCCCCTCTCAAAGTATGTACACCCCTAGTGAGCGCGGGTACCCTGAGTGAGTGATATATTTATTATGCCATGAGATGGCTTGATATTGCGCTTGGGCTATAAGAAGCCCCTCCCGGAGTCTGTACACCTCTAGTGAGTGTAGGTACCTAGTGTGAGTGATATGATGTAGCTCGAGGGGTTGTTATTGTTTCATATTGTTGCTCGAGGGGCTTTTCTTGATCCATGTTTTGCCCGAGGGGCGGTTCTTGATTCATGTTATTCATGAGGGGCTGATTACGAGTGATTGTGAGGTCGCCCGAGGGGCTGGTTCTGTTGATATTATGCCCGAGGGGCAGTTTATGGTACAGGTTTTGCCCCAGGGGCTGTTTACGTTTTCTATCATTTTAACTCACTATTTTATCACTCGTTTGAAACTATTGAAGGTTGTTTTAAAAGGTTTTACTAAAATCGAGCTTGATTTATGAAGAAAATGATTTTTGTACTGTTTTAGAATGTACTGCATTTGCTGTAGCGTTATGACGTGGCTTACAAGTTTTCTTACTGCTTAGCTTTTATTACTTACTGAGTTGTCGTACTCACATTACTCCCTACACCTTATGTGCAGATTCAGGTATTTCTGAACTCGGTAGCGGGTGTTGATTGCTCTGTGGTAGAGTCATCGGAGTTAGCAAGGTAGCTGCCTGACGTTTGCAGCCCTGCTCTTCTCCCTCTTATCTTCCTTAGATTGTTTTTAGTATATTTTCAGACTCTTCATTGTATTCAGACCTTAGTAGATGCCCGTGCCTTGTGACACCCCGATGTCGGGCTTGTGTATTATTTCTGCACTGTTCATTTAGACTTACATTATGAAACATCTAATTAATTAAAGGCTTAAAATGATTGTTATTGCTTAAATGGTTAATTCGGAAGTTTTGTCGGCTAACCTAGTTTCACGATAGGTGCCATCACGACCGGCTTAGTTTTAAGGTCGTGACAAGTTGGTATCAGAGCCTAGGTTACATAGGTCTTACTAGTCATGAGTAGGTTTAGTAGAGTCTCGTGGATTGGTACGGAGACGTCTGTACTTATCCTCGGGAGGCTGCAGAACCTTTAGGAAAAACTTCAAATTCTTGAATTCTTATTGTGCATCCTTGATTCAGCATAAAATGTAACTCTTTGAATTCTTTCCATGCGTTCGTATGCGCGCATGAGCGCATGATATTGGTTGTGCGTCGACGGCTTGTGATTCCCTGATCGAGGGGCGAGATGTGATCTCTGTGTGTTGATGTTGGGCCAGTTTGGAGGACTTGAGGTCGGGCCTTGCTTATAGCTTGATCCCTGAGTTGTTGATTGCGCGAGCGCGTGTTTCTGGATTTATATGTTCGATAGTGTCCTTATTAAGGGATGTGATGACTGGATAGTTACGTGATGAGTGTGATGTAACTGCGAGATGTATTCATATGAATTGAATAAGATGAGAAGGGTCTTCTTTAGGGTAGCAAGAACTTTTTGGTCCTTGATTTCCATCGTGATTTGATGTATAGCCCCGAGTTATGGGTGTGTTGGAGGATCTTTTCATGTTGCCTAGTTGGGAAGTGAAGTAGATTTCACGTTGTGATATGAGTTCAGACTCAAGAAGATTAAGTGAGTGCGTAATGTTTGTGACGGTGGAAGGGTATAAAGAGAAGTTAGTTTGAGGCGAAGTAGGTGGGTTATCTCGTGTGGAGTGTTCTGAAGTTTGTGTGATCCTTATGTTGTTTGTCGGAAGACCTCTTTTACCAGTGAAATATATGTGTTGAAATTTGAATTTGGGTCGCTTAAGAGAGTGTGCTTGACTATTACGAGGGTGAATGCGAGATTTGCAGATAATTTGAAGTACTAAGTGGTCTATGTTGCACGAGCTTATGAAGGATTGAGTTTAATATCACTATGGTATTAAGGCAGCATTAGAGTATATGCATTATGAGTTATTGTGTGTTTTGATCTATGGCTTTGAGCCAAGTGGGGGAGTCTGCTATTGATTAGTCGATTGCACGGTTATATGCTATGTTGGTTCTAGTTTGAGGCGTACTGGTGAATCAGTTATGCTTACGGAGGTTGAGACCGAGGATGGCTCGAGTAAAGGAAATTTCAATAAAGGTTATGTTATGCTTTATGGGCGTATGAGAATCACGGAATGACTTGAGTTGTTATTGGTAAAGGATGTGCGGTGCATAAAACAGGAAGTTGCTTGGTTGCATTAAGGTAAGGTTACATTCTGCGGTGTCGGAGTGCTAACGGAGCACAGGTCATCCGGTCCATTTGATCGGTCTAATTACAGTTGAGTAGAGTGGATGACTCTCGAGAATGGTTCTAATGGGTTCAAGATTTTACATGTAATAATTGGAGATTTTCAGGTTGTATATTTGGCTAGAAACTGAGGTTTGCATTGGAGGGTGTCAAGACTCGTGGTATTTCAATATCATTATGGATTCTACACATCAGTATCAGGAAGGTGAAAGTAATAGCTTTAGATTCGCAGGAAGTCTCTTCAGGGAATATATTTCGAATGTGGTGCTTTTGGGGATATTTGAGAGAGTAGTCAGCGGCTTATGAACTGTAGGACGGTGTGGTTTTATGCTTGGGTCTCGTGTGGCGAGTCTAGGTCGAGGATTGTGGTGTTATAGCGAGAAGAAGTATCAAGTTGAAGGTAAATCAGAAGGAAATTGGATAGATGGGATAGCTTGGTAGTAGGCAGAATCGGCATGGTAAGGATATCACTAGTTCTTTGGATGCTTACGAGGTAATGAGTTTCTACAAGTGTTTCATGACAATGCTCTTGGGTTTTAGTGGCCTTCGTATCTTGGTTGAGTTAGAAGGATTCGGTCCTGACGGTTTAGTTTTGTGCAAATAAAATTTGGAGAGTTCTTGATGGTTTCTACCACGGTTAAAGATTTATATTTTCTACGAGAATGAGGAGCGTGGAATGTATAGTGATTTTCTTTTAGATAAATGATGAATATAAAATATTTACTTATTATATATTATTAATATTTTACTTTAAATAATATACTTAAATTTATACTTAGTATTTTGCCTCTTTCTAACTATTTTTGCAGAAAAAAAAGACTAAAAAAAATCACATAAGGAAAAGACAAAATGCTCGATGAAAGTCTGCTATGGCAAGTACAAGAATTAAGATGGGAAACGGAAGCCTATAATTGAAGTTCAGACACATCCAAGCTTCTATCTTAGACGTGTCCAAGCTCATGTCTTCAGACACCTCCAAGCTCATGTCTTCAGACACATCCAAGTTCACTCATCGGACACATCCAAGCTCACTCTTCAGACGTGTCCAAGCTCACTCCTCAAACACATCCAAACTCATTCTTTGGACACGTCTAATCATTTAATACTTGCAAGATTTATCTATAAAGAGAATGCAATTTGGCATCGGGTAGAAGGAGGAGAACTACTTTTATCTGAACTTTGGCCTTAACTTCCTTCTTTAACTATTATATTTTTTTCTTATTAGTTTTTGGATTTTCTAAAAATACTGGAAATATTCTAGAATTCCTTTTTGTTGTGAGATTTAAATACTCCATAATGGAGTAATCTCTTTTGCTGGGATAGTTGATGAAGCTTGATATATATTTTTTTAATATTATTTCAGTTTTAATACATCCTTGGCTTGAAATTTTCATTGTATAATTCATACTGTGCTGAAATAATGGTTTCTATCTAATCATTATTATCACTTCTATATATTTTATTTAAGTTATTCTTATATTAATTTTGTAATTCTCATGGAGCAAAATTAATATATAATAACCAATAAATAAAATAGTAGAGTGAGAATAATTTTTTGTAACACTCTTATTTCAAATCTACAATCTTGTTTGTCTTAGTTTTAATTCTCACAGAGGAATTGTTGTAGGCAAGATTACTTATTTTTAGTAAAAATATTCTCACGAAGTTTTTACTACCTTTTAGCACAATTCAAGCAAGAAAATATTTCGCTTCGATCGTCACTAGTTTTAACTCAATTAATTGCATAACCTCACGGAGTGCTATCAATTGACTTTTTCTTAATGAGCAAATATAATTCTATTAGCAATAAGAAATTATTCTTTAGAGAAATACATGTAGAAATTGAGATTTTATTGTAATTGTATTATCAAGTGAATTCAACGATTCCCATCTCTTTTTACATTATAAATCTTTCAGAAATTATTTGTTTTGCTTTAATTAATTAACAAGTTTTAAAACTCACCTTTCATCAATTTGGTTCTCTCAAATAGTAGTAAAAATATTAAAAGTCTGTAGCCTAGATTAACCAATCTCTGTGGGACAATATCATAAACTATACTAGAATTTGACTGAGTACGAGTAGAAAAATCCTATGCACATTGGTCTCGTCATATTTTTGGCACTGTTGCCAGGGATTGGCATACATCTACTTCATATTAAATATTTTGTTATAATTATCTTTGTATAATTCTTGTTACTATTAATATTATTATTATTATTATTATTATTATTATTATTATTATTATTATTATTATTTCTGTCAGTATTCTCACTATCTACTGAGTTAAGTACTTCTACCTACTACTTCTTTCATTAGTTTTCCTTAAGTATATTTAGTAAAATATTACTAGTACGTTTATCTACAGATACTATTCTAACTTTATTTTTAATTACTATTATTACTAGTACTATCTTTACTTATACTTAATATATATTATCGTACCTTTTTTCTAACTATTTTTGTTATTTTTGAAAATCTCTTTAGTTATTTTTAGTAATGCTTTAGAAATTAGTGTTACTTTATTATTATTTTTCTTCTCTTTAAAATTTTAGGTAGTTTATGACCCGCTCTTCTTCAAAAAAGTTGGCTAGTTACGATCCAAAAATTGAAAAATCTTTTCGATTGTGCAGGAAAGGACAAACAATATCTTCTCAAAGTATAGCTCGTGAAGGTACGGAGAATCAAGAAGTAGAAGACATTCAACTACCAGCCCATGTGGAGGATTAGTTTGATGAAGTAGCACCAAGGCCAGCAAACAGAATCCTAAGGGATTATGTTAGACCTGACCGCTTCAATTGCGAATCTAGGGTCAGAAAACCTCCAGTGGCAGCCAACAACTTTTAAATCAGGACTGGCCTGATTCAAGCGATTCAACAGTCTTGCATCTTCAATGGAGACACAAGTGAAGATCCACACAGTCATTTAATTGACTTTTTGGAACTTGTTGAAACAACTAAGTATAATGGAGTACCTCCTGAAGCTATCAAGTTAAGGCTATTTCATTTCTCTTTAAAAAGAGATGCCAAAACTTGGTTGCGAAGTTTGCCACAAGGTTCCATCACCACATGGGATCAAATGACTTGGAAATTTTTAAACAAATATTTTTCCCCTGCTAAAACCACAAAGTTAAGACAAGACATCTCTAATTTCTTGCAGACTAACACTGAGTCAGTTTATCAAGCTTGGGAAAGATTAAAAGCAATGTTAAGAAAATGCCCACACCATGACATTCCTGAACATATGCAGTTGTATATTTTTATCACGGGTTAAAATCCTCTTCTAGAAATGTGATTGATGCAGCTGCAGGAGGTTCTGTAATGGGAAAAACCATACAGGAAGCATTGCGATTGTTGAATGAGATTTCTTAGAATGCCATCCAATGACCATCTGAGCGTGTAATAATCAAGAAGGCTGCTACGGTAAATCAGGTTGATGCTTTAAATACACTAACGCAGCAAATTGTTTCTTTGGCACAAAGTTTGAAACTTTTAAGGTGAATACACAACAACCAAGTCAATCTAAAGCTTGTGACATGTGTGGAGGAAACCATCTGAACCATAAATGTCAAGCAAACAATCATAATGATGAATATGTACATTATGTCGGTTATAAACAGTACCCTTTTGGGAGTCCAATGGCACAAAAGCATCCAGGATTTTAATGGAGCAATCCAAATGGTGCAGAGAACTCTCAAAGCTTCCAGAAGCAACAAATACAGGGTCCTCCCGGATACCAGAATCCAAACCATGGTCAATAAAACTTCAGACCTTATCAGCAAGCAACTCTATATCAGCAAAGACCTCAACAAGCTCATTCAAGTCTTGATGATCTTTTGTATAAGTACATTAAGGTCACTGATGAAAAGATGGAGAGCCAAAATTTATCCCTCAAAAATCTGGAAATACAGTTGAGCCAATTAGCAGCTCTTGTTTCAGAAAAGATTCAGGGTCCCTTACCAAGCAATACAGAGAAAAATCAAAAAGAGCATCTTAAGGCCATCACCTTACGGTTAGGTAAGGAGCTTGATGAACCCTATGCAGACTAATCATAACAACAGGTAAACAACGGTAAGAATGTTGAAATACCCACTAAACCATCTGAAAAGAAAGAAGTCAAGAAAAAAGAAGAAAAAAATATTGAAAAATTAACTCCTCTCCCTGTGACAATTCCCTTTCCACAAAAAATGAAAAGAGAAAAGCTTGATAGTCAATTTGCAAAATATTTGGATATTTTAAAACAGATTCACATCAATATTCCGTTCACTGATGCTTTGTTGCAAATGCCTTCATATGCCAAATTTTTAAAAGAAATTTTGTCAAACAAAAGAAAATTGGACGAAGTTTCTGTGGTAATGCTTACTGAAAAATGCAGTGTTATACTTCAAAATAAGCTACCACAAAATCTTGGTGACCCAGATAGTTTTACAATTTCATGCACTTTGGGAGGAGTATATTTTGAAAAAGCTCTCTGTGATTCTAGAGCTTCAATAAATTTGATGCCATTTTCTATCTTTATAAAATTGAATCTTGGTGAAATGAAAGACATAGGTGTTTATCTTCAGTTTGCAGATCAAAGTAATAAGAAACCTAAGGGAATAATTGAAAATATGCTCGTAAGGGTAGATAAGTTTGTTTTCCCTATAGATTTTATAGTACTTGAAATGAAGGAATATCCCGATGAACCAATCATTTTGGGTAGACCATTTCTTGCCACAGGTAGAGCAATCATATATGTCCATCAAGGACAACTAATTTTTAGAGTTGATGAAGAAAGAGTGATTTTTATATGCAAAAGATATTAAGATTTTCACGAGATGAGACGTCCTCGTCGTGTTTTTTGATTGACATGCTTAATTATCTTACAGATGAATTCAAAGATGATCAATTAATTCCAGGCTCAATGGAAATATGTTTGGCCAAATCTAGCACAACACAAGATGATGATCCTATCATCAGAAGAGAAGCCGAAATACTAGAAAAAGATTCTGAAGATGAGGAGATCCAACCAGAACAAGTTCAACCAAAAATTGAACTCAAAGTTCTCCCATCTCATTTAAAATATGTTTACCTTGAGAAAGAATTATTTCCAGTAATTATTTCATCTTCTCTGACTGCGGGACAAGAAGAAAAATTGATTGAAGTGTTGAAAGCACACAAAGGAGCCTTAGGATGGACTATAGAAGATATCAAAGGGATTAATCCAGTTGTTTGTACGCATAGAATCCTTATGGAGGATAGCTACAGGCCAATAGTCCAGCCTTAAAGGAGATTGAATCCAGCAATGCAGGCAGTAGTAAAAAAAGAGATCATAAAGCTTTTGGCAGCAGTGTTATCTATCCCATTTCAGACAGCCCTTGGGTAAGCCCAGTTCAGGTAGTACCAAAGAAAGGAGGTATAAATGTTATAAAAATGAAATTAATGAACTCATACCTACCAGGACCATCACATGATGGAGAGTCTGTATTGATTACAGACGTCTCAATGATGCTACTAGAAAAGATCATTTTCCTTTACCATTTATTGATCAAATGTTGGAAAAAATTGCAGGATATGATTTTTACTGTTTTCTTGATGGTTATTTAGGGTACAACCAAATACCAATTGCACCTGAAGATCAGGACAAAACAACTTTCACATGTCCTCATAGAATATATGCCTATAGGAGAATGCCATTTGGTCTATGCAACGCCCCTGCTACATTTCAGCGTTGCATGTCAAGAATTTCTTCTAACAGGACTGAAATATTTCTTGAAATTTTTATGGATGATTTTACACTCTTTGGAAAAACATTTGAGGATTGTCTTCATTACATGAGCTTAGTTCTTAAGAGTTGTGAAGAGACAAACTTGATTCTTAATTGGGAAAAATATCATTTTATGGTTACTGAGGGAATTGTTTTAGGACATAAAATCATTGCTAAAGGGATAGAAGTTTATAAGGCTAAAATTGATCTCATAGCAGGATTACCCCCTCCCACAACTATTAAAGGCATCAGAAGCTTTCTAGGTCATGAAGGTTTTTACAGACGGTTCATAAAAGACTTTTCAATGATTTCAAAATTGTTGACTAACCTTTTGATGAAAGATATTAAGTTTGATTTTTTAGGTGATTGTTTGAAAGCATTTGAGACCCTTAAGGAAAAGTTATCAACCGCCCTTATAGTTGTGTCCCCAGACTGGAATCAAACTTTTGAGGTCATGTGTGATGCTAGTGATATAGCAGTTGGAGCTGTTTTAGGCCAGAGAAAGGATAAGAACTTTCGTCCCATTTACTATGCTAGTAGAACAATGAGTGAGGCTCAACTAAATTATGCACAACAGAAAAAGAGTTACTAGCAGTAGTATTTTCTTTTGATAAGTTTCGATCTTATTTGATAGGAACCAAGGTTATTATTTTTACTGATCATGCAGCTTTAAATACCTTTAAGCAAAGAAAGATGCTCGACCTAAATTGTTAAGATGGATTTTACTTCTACAAGAATTTGACCTTGAGATAAAAGACAAAAAGGGAACAGAAAATCAAGTAGCTGACCATTTGTCTAGATTAGAAAATCCCCCCCTTGAGTTTAGCGAAATAAAGGAAGAATTTCCTAATGAACACATTTTCTCAGTTAACTCAACTGTGACTCAACCACCCTTGTTTGCAGATATTACAAACTACTTGGTTGGAAAGTGGAAACCCCAAGATCTCTCTTACCAGCAAAGAAAAAAGCTTATATCTGATGCAAAGTATTATTTGTGCAATGAACCTTACTTATTTAAAAATTGCGCAGATAATATCATTAGAAGATGTGTGCTTGAAGATGAGATGAGCAAAATTTTATATCACTATCATGATGGAGCAATTGGAGGACATTATATGGCAAATCGAACACCCTTTAGAGTTTTGGAAGCCTGATTTTTCTGGCCGACTCTCTTTAAAGATGCCCGAGCATATGTTGCACAATGTGACAGGTGTCAGAGAACAGCTAACATCACTAAGAGAGATGAGATGCCATTACAATCAATACAGGTATGTGAAATATTTGATGTTTGGGGAATAGATTTCATGGGTCCTTTTCCTTCTTCTCATTCTTTTGAATATATCCTTGTGGCCGTGGATTATGTATCAAGGTGGGTTGAAGCCATCCCCACAAGGAAAAATGATGCTCGAACTATGTGCAATTTTCTCAAAAAAAAATATTTTTACCAGATTTGGCACACCACGAGTCATCATTAGTGACCAAGGGACTCATTTTATGAAAAGACAATTTTCTACTTTGCTGACAAAATATGGTGTGACTCATAAAATAGGAACACCATATCATGCTCAAACTCAAGGGCAAGTTGAAGTTTCAAACCGTGAGTTAAAAAGAATTCTCGAAAAAACGGTTGGAATCTCAAGAAAAGACTGGGCTTTAAAATTAGATGATGTATTATGGGCATACCGAACGGCATTTAAAACGCCAATTGGAACATCCCCATATAGATGTCTTTGGGAAAGCTTGTCATTTGCCAGTTGAATTAGAACACAAAGCTTTTTGGGCACTAAAAGCACTAAACATTGAATTAGCCTCTACTGGTAAAAATAGATTTTTTCAGTTTAATGAGTTGGAAGAACTGAGATTAGTAGCTTATGAAAATGCAAGAATTGTCAAAGAAAAAACAAAAATCTGGCATAACAATTTGATCCGACAGAAAAGTTTTCAAGTGGGAGATCAGGTACTTCTTTACAATAGTTGACTCAGGTTATTCCCAGTAAAGTTGAAATCGAGGTGGACAGGTCCTTACAATGTTACAGATGTAACTCCATATGGTACAATTGAAATTCAGCAAAATAATGGAGGAGACAAGTTTAAGGTGAATGGATACAGGCTAAAAATGTACTTTGGAGGACATTTTGAGCAAAATCCGTCGGTCACTTTGATAGACTGATGAATTTCAAAATTAATAAGTTGAGCTAACGACGTTAAACTCAGAACTATGATACCCTACCCGTAGCCATTGAGGTTGAAGCAATGGAACCTCATAAGTCCGATACAGATTTGGGTAATTAAATGCTTAACCAATTAATCTGGTCAATATCCAGGTTATTGTACAACCGGAACATCTTATGAAGGTCTCTACAAAAACTGTGTCACCTACATAGGAGTAACTCTATGGTAATCGGTATGCCTAAGTAACTGGTTGGTTAGCCATTTAATAATTCAATTTGAATGTTGGCACAGGTAAATTTTCTAGTTTATATTCATAACCAGCACTTTATGCCTGTTAAATTGTTAAATTAGTTCAGTCTATTACACATAGAACATGTGTGGTCATAGTTTCTTTCAAGCTTTCTTATGTGATTGTAAATTTAAAAGTCAAAAAGATTTTATTTTATTTATTTGTATATATTTTTAATCTAAATATATATATATAAGGATTTTCTAATATATTTATCTATGCATAACTAATTTTCTTTAGTTTAATCATCCTTTATTCGTAAGTATTGCTCTTGTATGGTTTTAAAGTGTTAAGATAAAATTTTACATACCGTTGAACATAATTTTTTTCATTTATGCCATATAACTTCCAAGTTTGTGATTTTTGTTTTATGAAGGCAAAGGATGAGTATCTCCAAATATGAGCAATTGTTGAAATTGAGAAGCATTATGATCACAAACAGGTAGAATCAATATAATTTAGCTAGAACTTGCCCGAAATGTTTATCGAGGCGAAATTTCAGAAAACATTGATTTTTTTTAAAATTAGGCTTTCTTTGTTTAACTTTTTTTTTAACCTTTTTATTCCGAAAGAAAAACAAAGTGTACATATATATCCTTTTAGCACCCAAATTTGAGCCTTCAATTTTGTTGTTATACCATCATGAAAAAAAATTAAGAAAGAATACAAAAATAATATTCTTATTCTTTCCAAGCTATCTATAGTTGAGTAGAAATGGTTATCAAAGCAAGGGATGGAGAACTATGAAGAAAACAAATGAAAAAACTGGGCATTCTAAAAAACTGTGCTTCATGTATATATGAATGTCCCATACAAAAATACAAAAAAAATGTATATATGCTTGAGAAATAAATTTGTGGTTGACAAAATAATTAACTTTTATGATAAAGCTGGAAAGATCAAGTCACTATAAATATATCCTTTACCCTTACCAGCATTAAGCCAAATATTACAAAACCAAAAATGTCCTAAGAAGATTTTAGAAATCAATATTGATCGTATATTAGTGGAGACTGACAAGAAGGGCAAGCTTATGGAAAAATTTGAGAAACTCAAGAGTTGTGATCATAAAGTTATCAATCCCAAAAGGTTCATTATGAATACGAGCTGCAAAATTTCTTTTGCTAAATAAAAGCAGAAGCAGAAACAAGGTAAAGATTTGGTGAACTTGAAAACGTTATTAGCATTGAACTTTATGTAAATTTTTATATTCTCAATTTTCTACTTTACAAGAAACAATAATTACTAATAAATTTATTCTCCTCGAGGACGAGCAATGGTTCAAGCATGGGAGAATTTGATGAATATAAAATATTTCTTATTATATATTATTAACATTTTACTTTAAATAATATACTTAAATTTATATTTAGTATTTTGCCTCTTTCTAACCATTTTTGCAGAAAAAAAAAGAATAGAAATAATAGAAGGAAAAGACAAAATGCTCGATGAAAGTCTGTTATGGCAAGCACAAGAATTGAGATGGGAAACGGAAGCCTATAATTGAAGTTCAGACACATCCAAGCTTCTATCTTGGACATGTCCAAGTTCATATCTTCAGACACATCCAAGCTCATATCTTCAGACATATCCAAGCTCACTCCTCGGACACATCCAAGCTCACTCTTCAGACGTGTCCAAGCTCCCTCCTCAGACACATCCAAACTCATTCCTTGGTCACGTCTAATCATTTAATGCTTGCAAGATTTATCTATAAAGAGAATGCAATTTGTCATCGGGAAGAACGAGGAGAACTACTTTTATCTGAACTTTGGCCTTAACTTCCTTCTTTAACTATTCTATTTTCTTCTTATTAGTTTTTGGATTTTCTAAGAATACTGGAAATATTCTAGAATTCCTTTTTGTTGTGAGATTTAAATACTCCATAATGGAGTAATCTCTTTTGCTGGGATAGTTGATGAAGCTTGATATATTTTTTTTAATATTATTTCAGTTTTAATACATCCTTGGCTTGAAATTTTCATTGTATAATTCATATTGTGCTGAAATAATGGTTTCTATCTAATCATTATTATCACTTCTATATATTTTATTTAAGTTATTCTTATATTAATTTTGTAATTCTCATGGAGCAAAACTAATATATAATAACCAGTGAATAAAATAGTAGAGTGAGAATAATTTTTTGTAACACTCTTATTTCAAATCTACAATCTTGTTTGTCTTAGTTTTAATTCTCACAGAGGAATTGTTGTAGTCAAGATTACTGATTTTAGTAAAAATATTCTCACAAAGTTTTTACTACCTTTTAGCACAATTCAAGCAAGAAAATATTTCGCTTCGATCGTTACTAGTTTTAACTCAATTAATTGCATAACCTAGCGGAGTGCTATTAATTGACTTTTTCTTAGTGAGCAAATATAATTGTATTAGCAATAAGCAAGTATTCTTTAGAGAAATACATGTAGAAATTGAGATTTTATTGTAATTATATTATCAAGTGAATTCAACGATTCCCAACTCTTTTTACATTATAAATCTTTCAGAAATTGTTTGCTTTGCTTTAATTAATTAACAAGTTTTAAAACTCACCTTTCATCAATTTGGTTCTCTCAAATAGTAGTAAAAATATTAAAAGTCTGTAGCATAGATTAACCAATCACTGTGGGACGATATCATAAACTAAACTAGAATTTGACTGTGTACGAGCAGAAAAATCCTATGCACATTGGTCTCGTCAATAATGAGATCACTGATTGGTGTGACTTGATGAGGGCATACATTTTAGAAAGGGCGATGTGTTTGAGTTGAGGATACATCATTAGTATTGCGTCACTCTCTTGTTGGATCAACTGCCGATATTCGAGTTTGCTTGGTGGCACAGAAGAATTATAGGAGTACCTCTCGTGGAATGATTGGGTATTGGAGTTGTGTTGTATATTCGGACGGTGGAGTTGGGATCGGATATGGTTATTCACGTGCTGTAAGGATTTGGAGACTGGGAGTCCTTATAAACAAGTTAGGTCGTGATTGTGGACCACGTATATTGGTCTTGTGTGGTAACTATTGGAGGTTTGGAGACCCGGGTGGATCCTTGTTGCTTAGTATGCTAGATTTTGGTGTGATATTGGGTATGGACTGGTTGTCTTCGTGTCGTGTTATTCTGGACTGTTGTGCTAAGGCGGCGGTATTGGCCATGCCGGGGATGCCACGGATTAGGTGGCGAGGTTCGACGGGTTATGTTCCCAGTAAGGTGATTTCAGTTTTGATGACCCAGCAGATGGTTGGGAAGGGATTGTCTTTATTATGTGTCCTTCATGATAGATGTCAGTGCAGAGACTTCTACTATTGATTTAGTTCTAGTGGTGAGAGATTTTTTTCATATGTGTTTCCTGCTGCCGGGCATGTTGCCGGACAGGGTTGTTGATTTCGGTACTGATTTGGTGCCGGGCACCGTATCATATGGCACCAGTGGAGTTAAAGGAATTGAAGGAGCAGCTTCAGGAACTCCTTGATAAAGGGTTCATTGGTAGGCCAATATGGATGTGTGTTCTACATCAGGTAGGTTTGGTTGACTCCAAGTTGTATTGTTGAGGGATGTGTTGATTCAATTGTTATTGAGCCTATTAGTGATCTGGGGAGATCTATGAGTTACCTTTCTGTGTTGCGAGGCATTGGGATTTGCTGGTTATTGGCACATGTGGTGCGGTTTTATTAGGGTTTCTCAGTGGAATTCGAGCGGGAAGAGTATTGGGTATTGCTCGGCGGATGGCGTATCGATTGTGTCCTTTCGAGTTAGTGTAATGTTATGTCAACTGCTTCACCATGGTTATGATGATTTGCTTTAGTTCTAGACATCAAATTGCGTGTGGTTGTCGATTTTGAGCATAGTGACTTGAGGTGTTTCATGTGGACCAATGTTTGGATAGGGTCACGCATTAAAGAGAAGTTATGTGGAGGTATGACCCTTCGAGTTAGATTCGTGTGTTTTGTTTCTACAATGTGTGACGGGTTCTTAGCATTGTGTGTGTTGGTACGGATGAGCTTGCGGTACAGCTCTCTCATTTGAGTCATTTTCATGATTTGAGTACGTTCGGATTGTTGCTTATTGGTGCGCGGACTGCACGAGTTGAGGCTTTATATTGTATTTATGTGTCATGTCACCAGAGTAGTTGTGTTAGATTAGATGAGATCGTTGGGATCTAGAATGAATACAAACAGATTCGATTTCAGCATGTTGGAAGGATAATATCGAGGTTCAGCTCAGAAATTTACTATGGCCCTTGCCAAAGGAGAAGTGGCTTCATGAATGGTTGATCTGAGGAATAGTTATGACTTATTGCATTTTTCAGTTATCTTTGACAGTATACGGAAGTGTTGGAATGAGGCTTTATTTGATAAGAGGTATTATCGGTATTCGGTTATTTTGGGCAACTACTGTGATTAGAAGTTACCGCTACGAGTGTTGAAGTTATGTGGTATATCATGTAATGGCATTTGAGTCCACGAGTATGGTTTGTTACATCTTCTTCGGGCTTATTCAGAGTATAGATGTGAGATTCTGATCTTGTAGATGATTTTAGAAGTGGAAATGTGGTTCTAAGGTTTATGGGCTAGGTTGGATTGTAAAATTTCAGTTACATTGTGTTATCGGACCTATATGAGATAGGGTGACATGGGATCACCCCCGAGTATGTGCATGGTAAGGTTACACAGTGATTTGATGGTTTTTGGAACAACTCTGGGCACATTCGAGAACGAACGTATGTTTAAGTGGGGGAGGATGTAACGACCCGACCGATCGTTTTGAGCTTTGGCACTTCGCTAGCCAGTTCTTGGGCCTGACTAGCCCCGTGTGATGTATTATGACCTATGTAAATCACCGGTTTTGGTTTACAGGGTAATCGGAATGAATTTGAAAGAACGGTTCTCAGTTTGAAGCTTAAAAATGTGAAAGGTTTGACCAAGTTTTGACTTTTTAGTATTCGATCTCGGATTTGGATTTTATGATTTGGTTAGCTCCGTTAGGTGATTTTGGACTTGGGAGCGCATCTGGAACATATTTTGGAGGTCTGTGGTAGATTTAGGCTTGAATTGGTGAAATTGGAAATTTGGCATTTTCTGGTCAGCAGTGGAAATTTTGATATCGGGGTCGGAATGGAATTCCGAAAATTGGAGTAGGTCCGTTGTGTCACTTGTGACGTGTGTGCAAACTTTTAGGTCATTCGAATGAGGTTTGATAGACTTTTTGATCGAATTCAGAATTTAGAAGTTTTGGAATTCTTAGGCTTGAATCTGAGGGTGATTCGATGTGTTGATATTGTTTTGAGCTTTCCGAAGGTTGGAACAAGTTTGAATGATGTTATGAGATGTGTTGGCATGTTTGGTTGAGGTCCCGAGAGCGTTGGGTGATTTTCTGGGAGGTTTCGGGCCATTTCTAGTTGTTGGTTTTTGGCTTCAGGGGTGTATAGTGCGTTAGCATAGATCCGACCGCGTTAGCATAGAGAAATGCGATCGCGTAAGTCCTCCCGCAATCGCATAGTGTAAAATCTCTGTTGCACTGACCCGACATTGGAAGTTTATATCTCACAATCTATAAGGAAAGTGAAGATGATCCAAAAATAAAAGTTGTAGCCCTTGACGTCTAGTTTTCAGAAAGTTAGACCAATTGTAATTTGGAGTTTTGTAAGAAAGGTTATGACCATTATACTAGAGGCTATCCAAAAGAGTTGGAGAAGTTTGTTGGAAAAATTTGTTTTACGCGATCGGGGGAATGGCCGTGATCGCATAGGGTAAAAAAAGGGATGCAAAATTTTGTTCTTCACTATCGCATTAGTTTATCCGCGATAGCATAGGGTAAATGCCTACACAGATTATAAAGTGCTCTATTTCGAGAATTTCGGCCATTTTTGCATTTTTAGAGCTATGGAGCTCGGATTGAGGCAATTTTTGAAGGGATTTTCAGAGGATTGATACGGGTAAGTGTTCTTCACTAAATTTTGGTTAAATCTCATGATTATGTCTTGATTCTTATCATTTAATTTGGGAATTTGAGGTGAAAATTGGGAAAATGGAGGAAGGTTTAGAGAGTTGATTTTGGGGATTTGGATGGCCATTTGATGTCGGATTTTGGTGAATCTGATATGGGTAGACTCGTAAGCGAATGGGTTTTCCAGTTTTGTGATTTTTATCAGATTTCGGACTAAGTGAGGTCGAGGTCCTGTGTTCTGAGGATACTATGGGATCGAGTTACGCGTCGCAGCAGGTTGTTACTGATTCATAATTATGAGGTCGAGGACTGATTTGTTACGCCACTCGGTGGCTTGAGGCCGAGGGCCTGTTTGATTATTCCACGAGATGGCTTGTTATTGCGATTGTGCCGTAAGGGGCCCCTCCCGGAGTCTGTACACCCCCAGTGAGCGCGCGTACCCTGAGTGAGTGATATATTGATTATGCCACGAGATGGCTTGATATTGCGCTTGGGCTGTAAGGAGCCCCTCCCGGAGTCTGTACACCCCTAGTGAGCGTGAGTACCCATTATGAGTGATATGATGTAGCCCAAGGGGCTGATTACAAGTGATTGTGAGGTCGCCCGAGGGGCTGGTTCTATTGATATTATGTCTGGGGGCGGTTTATGGTACATATTTTGCCCGAGGGGTTGTTTACGTCTTCTATCATTTTTACTTACTATTTTATCACTCGTTTGAAATGATTGAAGGTTGTTTTAGAAGGTTTACTGAAACTGAGCTTGATTTACGAAGAAAATGATATCTGTTTTGTTTTGGAATGTACAGCATTTGCTGTAGCATTATGACATGGCTTACGTCTTTTCTTACTACTCAGCTTTCATTTACTTTTATTACTTATTGAGTTGGCATAATCACATTACTCCCAGCATCTTGTGTGCAGATTCAGGTATTTCTGAACCCGGTAGCGGGTGTTGATTGCTCAGTGGCAGAGTCATCGGAGTTAGCAAGGTAGCTGTCCGACGTTCGCAGCCCTGCTCTTCTCCTTCTTGTCTTCCTTAGATTGCTTTTAATATATTTTCTCATTGTATTCAGACCTTAGTAGATGCTCGTGACTTGTGACACCTCGATGTCGGGCTTGTGTATTATTTTTGCACTGTTCATTTAGACTTACATTATGAAACATCTGATCAATTAAAGACTTGAAAATGTTTGTTATTGATTAAATGGTTAATTCGGGAGTTGTGTCGACTGGCCTAGTTTCACGATAGGCGCCATCACGACCGGGTCGATTTGGGCTATGATAGCACACTTTGCACATGCCTACACTTTAGCATGTCATTATACTAGTCCAAGAGCATGAAATTTGATGTTCATTCATCATATACATGTGTTCTTGTGTATTTGCTTCTTTGTGATATGATTTGGACTGGATGCATGTGATCACATCGGGCGGATTGTGTTGGACCGGAAGGATTGTGACTATTAGCGCATGAGTTGGTCGTGCGGTTATTATATTATTAGCATGTGAGTTGTCCGTGCAGCACGTGAGTTATCCGTGCATATCTAGATACTGATAATATAGCACGTGAGTTGTCCGTACGAATCCAGATATTAATATTATAGCACATGAGTTATCCGTGCAGCACGTGAGTTATCCATGCGGTTGATATTATTAGCATGTGAGTTGTATATGCAACATGTGGATACAGATCCATCCCTCTAGGGTCACCCTCTCATGTTTCCCTATTTATGGTGTACACGAGGATTGTGAGAAACCGACGAGTTTCTGGTTTATGTGAGATCTGGGAGAGCTGGTTATTATTTTTTGGATCGGGTTGCATGCCGAAATAGGCCTTATTGGGTTATTGTTATTTGGATCATGTTGCGCATCGCAACAGTCTGATAACCTCGCATTTCATCTTTGATTGCAATTTCCATGACTGTTTACCTGATTTACTTGCATATCTTCTTTATATGCTGGATTGCTAACTGAGCAAAATATTTTAAAAGGAATTGTAAGCACTAAGGTGGTTTTATCTGTGTTTTCTTGATTTGATCATATATTTGTTCTATGCTTCTTGGAAATTTTTTAACTTATACATGTGACTGGTGAGTATCATTTATAATTCTTGCTTCTATTACCTCACCGAAGTTATGATACTTATTGATTATATGGGATCGATTGTATTCATTCTACACTTCTACACCCGTGAAGATCTTGGAGTTGATGTTGTTGTACATGACGGGAGCTGGCATTGAAGATGTACCCATTGTCTAGACATGGCTACCACTTGTTCTTGGTAGTCTTAGCCCCCGTTTGGCTTTAGATTTTGCAAAGTTTTTCCCAAATTTGTTTTGGCAAAACATGTTTGTTTATAGATTTTATCCATGTTTTGGTAGATTTTGAAAACAAAATGTCTAAATCCCAAAACTAGCTCTAGACATGTTTTTGGCCCAAAATATCACTATTTGATTTTCTAACAATTTCAAAAATTACCCCAAACTTTTATATTTTATTAAAAAAAACCACAATCTATTATTACCCAACTAGTCACCATTTGATATCGTAGAGCATGTTCCTAATCTGATTAACACTGAGCAGAATGCAGAATTGATTAAGCAGCCAACAAAAGAGGAGGTTAAAGTGGCAGTACTTGGACTTAATGGTGATAGTGCTGGGGGCCAGATGGTATGACAGGAAAATTCTATCAATCTTGTTGGGACTTAATATGGTATGACCTGTACGACATGGTAAGGGCTTTTTCAATGGTCATGAGCTACCCAAGTGTGTAACACATACAAACCTAGTTCTGCTACCAAAGAAAAAAGAAGTTACCACTTTTTCTGATTTAAGACCAATAAGCCTCAGTAATTTTTCAAATAAGGTTATATCAAGGGTGGTACATGAAAGGCTAGTGAAATTTCTCCCAAGTCTGATATTGGAGGAACAGGCAGGTTTTGTTAAGGGAAGGAATATAGTAGAAAACATCCTTCTAACTCAGGAGATAGTGACTGACATTAGGCTTAGAACTAAGGCTGGACCTAATGTCATCCTGAAGCTAGATATGACCAAAGCATATGATAGATTATCTTGGCTATTCCTAACCAAAGTACTGAGAAAGATGGGATTCATAGAAAGGTTGATCGGGATTGTCTTTGGATTAGTTTCAAACAATTGGTATTCTATTCTAATCAATGGTCAAGCTCATGGGTTCTTTAAGTCCTCAAGGGGAGTAAAACAAGGTGACCCTGTATCTCCAACTTTGTTTATATTGGCAGCAGAAGCATTATCTAGGGGTCTCAATGCACTACATACTAACCTGTATTTTTGTGGATTTGGGATGCCAAAGTGGAGTCCAAAGATCAATCATGGCGTATGCAGATGACATGATTATTTTCTCATCCTCAGATGAAACATCTCTGCTGCTGATTATGCAAGTGCTGAAGGCATATGAAGTTGCATCTGGGCAGCTTGTTAACAAGACCAAATCAGCTGTGTACCTACATCATTTAACAAACATGGAAGTGGTCAGCAAGGTGGAAAGGATCACGGGCATTCATAGGAATGAATTTCCTATCATATACCTAGGTTGTCCTATTTTTTATGCAAGGAGAAAGCTGGAATACTATCATCCCCTAATTACTAAGGTAATGGACAAAATGCAATCATGGCAGGGCAAGTTATTATCAGTAGGGGCAGGGCAGTTCTCATATACAATGTACTGCAAAGCATGCCTATGCATCTACTATCAGCTGTTAACCCTCCAAAATATGTGATAAATAGGTTGCACAAATTGTTTGCTCAGTTTTTCTGGAGCAGCTCTGTAGGAGGAACTAGTAGGCATTGGGCTTCATGAAACACCTTATGCTTGCCTGTGGAGGAAGGAGGAATAGGTTTCAGGTCAATGCATGATATAGCAAAGGCATTATTCAGCAAGTTGTGGTGGAATTTCATAACAAAACCAAGCCTATGGAGCTCTTTCGTATGTCAGAAATACTGTAAGAAAATGAATTCAGTAGTTGTTCCATGGAAAAGGGGGTCTCACATATGGAGAAAAATGCTGGAATGTAGAGATCTGATTGAAAATCAAATCTTTTGGCAAACGAAAAGGGGATCCTCACTTTTTTGGTTTGAAAACTGGACAGGTCTTGAGGCACTATATTTTTTGGTTCCTTAGGACTTTGGGATTGATGAAACAGTACAAAATGTACATGAGGTTACCTTAGATGGTGAGTGGGATGTGGACAGGCTATTTGAATTGCTTCCTGAAGACTTAGCAGTACACATTCTGGAGAAAATCAAACCTCCTTCATCTCAGCAGGTTCGTGACGTGCCTTGTTGGATGCTGGAAACAAGAGGATATTTCAGTGTTAAGTCAGCATGGGATTATACGAGAAGAAGAGACGAACCAAGAACAGCTTATAGGATGATTTGGGTAAAGGGACTACCTTTTAAAATAGCATTTTTCATGTGGAAAGTGTGGAAAGCAAAGTTACCTTTAGATGATTTCTTGAAAAAAGTAGGCTACTGCATGCCATCAAAATGTTGGTGTTGTGTACAGCCTGATGAGGAATCTCTTCAGCATTTGTTTTTTAGATCAGAATCTGCAAAGACAACTTGGAAGTATTTTCTATCGAGGGCAGGAATAGTTGTGGAGGGACTTACTTTGCACCAAGCAATCACAAAATGTTGGACTGCAAATGTGTGCTTAAGGCTAAAACCAGTAATGCAAGCACTCCCCTCATGCGTAGTATGGGAACTCTGGAAAAGAAGAAATAGTATGAAGTATGGTGATGCTGTGACAACTAGCAGGGTGATTTACCAAGTTTCATCAAATCTCCAGGCATTGGTGAAAGTGAGAAAGCCTAGGATGGACATGGTACCTCACAAATGGAAAGATCTTCTAGCTATGATGGAAAATTTCACTCCCAAACTTAAGGTTACCAAAGTCTTGTGGGAACTTCTAAGTGCGGGATGGCTAAAAGTTAATACGGATGGGGCATCGAGGGAAAATCCAGGCAGGAGCTCAATAGGTTTTTGTATAAGAAATGAAAATGGTGACATAGTCAAGTCAGTAGGGAGGGAGATTGAGGAGACAACAAACACAGTAGCTGAAGCGAAGGCCATGGTAGAAGCACTAAGGTTCTGCAGATTTCGACAATACTCTCATGTATGGCTTCAAACTGACTCAATGTTATTAAAAAAGATAATGGATGGGATTTGGAAACCACCATGGATCATATCTGAGCAGGTAGAGGAAATGATGCAACTAATGAATGGGGGAAATTACACATTTACTCATATTCATAGGGAGGGCAACAAGCTGACTGATCATTTGGCTAATTATGCTTTAGATCATGGAGAAATAGAATGCCAACATTTCTGGCATCTAGATGCACAGGGAAGGAGGTTGGTTAATGAAGATAAGCTGCAATGTCCAAGTCTAAGGGTGAAGGTGGACAGGAGATAAGAAGCAAAGTGAAAAGGAAGAGCAGGAGGCATGTCAACTTAAACGACCAATATATTCAAATCCTAAGGGAGAAGGGTATTTCTATCGCGCAGCACACTAGGAATTGGCATGGAGGGCTGCGAGAAACCATGTATTGTAAGCACATGGTTTATTGTGAAAAGCGTGAAGCCTGTCTCTTGGTCTGGGCAGCGCAATCGAGCAAAAATGAATGCAGGAAGGGAAGAACAAAGCACACGCGTGGAGGGTAGCAGCTGCCACAACAAGAGCAGCTGGGATGTGAAATTTGGGAGTAAAATAAAAAAAGGGAGGCACGCATGCTATCACATAGAAAGGCACGATGGAAGGTAAAGCATGCTGGCACAGGTAAATTTTCTAGTTTATATTCATAACCAGCACTTTATGCCTGTTAAATTGTTAAATTAGTTCAGTCTATTACACATAGAACATGTGTGGTCACATAGAACATGAGTGATATATTGATTATGCCACGAGATGGCTTGATATTGCGCTTGGGCTGTAAGGAGCCCCTCCCGGAGTCTGTACACCCCTAGTGAGCGTGAGTACCCATTATGAGTGATATGATGTAGCCCAAGGGGCTGATTACAAGTGATTGTGAGGTCGCCCGAGGGGCTGGTTCTATTGATATTATGTCTGGGGGCGGTTTATGGTACATATTTTGCCCGAGGGGTTGTTTACGTCTTCTATCATTTTTACTTACTATTTTATCACTCGTTTGAAATGATTGAAGGTTGTTTTAGAAGGTTTACTGAAACTGAGCTTGATTTACGAAGAAAATGATATCTGTTTTGTTTTGGAATGTACAGCATTTGCTGTAGCATTATGACATGGCTTACGTCTTTTCTTACTACTCAACTTTCATTTACTTTTATTACTTATTGAGTTGGCATAATCACATTACTCCCAGCATCTTGTGTGCAGATTCAGGTATTTCTGAACCCGGTAGCGGGTGTTGATTGCTCAGTGGCAGAGTCATCGGAGTTAGCAAGGTAGCTATCCGACGTTCGCAGCCCTGCTCTTCTCCTTCTTGTCTTCCTTAGATTGCTTTTAATATATTTTCTTATTGTATTCAGACCTTAGTAGATGCTCGTGACTTGTGACACCTCGATGTCGGGCTTGTGTATTATTTTTGCACTGTTCATTTAGACTTACATTATGAAACATCTGATCAATTAAAGACTTGAAAATGTTTGTTATTGATTAAATGGTTAATTCGGGAGTTGTGTCGACTGGCCTAGTTTCACGATAGGCGCCATCACGACCGGGTCGATTTGGGCTATGATAGCACACTTTGCACATGCCTACACTTTAGCATGTCATTATACTAGTCCAAGAGCATGAAATTTGATGTTCATTCATCATATACATGTGTTCTTGTGTATTTGCTTCTTTGTGATATGATTTGGACTGGATGCATGTGATCACATCGGGCGGATTGTGTTGGACCGGAAGGATTGTGACTATTAGCGCATGAGTTGGTCGTGCGGTTATTATATTATTAGCATGTGAGTTGTCCGTGCAGCACGTGAGTTATCCGTGCATATCTAGATACTGATAATATAGCACGTGAGTTGTCCGTACGAATCCAGATATTAATATTATAGCACATGAGTTATCCGTGCAGCACGTGAGTTATCCATGCGGTTGATATTATTAGCATGTGAGTTGTATATGCAACATGTGGATACAGATCCATCCCTCTAGGGTCACCCTCTCATGTTTCCCTATTTATGGTGTACACGAGGATTGTGAGAAACCGACGAGTTTCTGGTTTATGTGAGATCTGGGAGAGCTGGTTATTATTTTTTGGATCGGGTTGCATGCCGAAATAGGCCTTATTGGGTTATTGTTATTTGGATCATGTTGCGCATCGCAACAGTCTGATAACCTCGCATTTCATCTTTGATTGCAATTTCCATGACTGTTTACCTGATTTACTTGCATATCTTCTTTATATGCTGGATTGCTAACTGAGCAAAATATTTTAAAAGGAATTGTAAGCACTAAGGTGGTTTTATCTGTGTTTTCTTGATTTGATCATATATTTGTTCTATGCTTCTTGGAAATTTTTTAACTTATACATGTGACTGGTGAGTATCATTTATAATTCTTGCTTCTATTACCTCACCGAAGTTATGATACTTATTGATTATATGGGATCGATTGTATTCATTCTACACTTCTACACCCGTGAAGATCTTGGAGTTGATGTTGTTGTACATGACGGGAGCTGGCATTGAAGATGTACCCATTGTCTAGACATGGCTACCACTTGTTCTTGGTAGTCTTAGCCCCCGTTTGGCTTTAGATTTTGCAAAGTTTTTCCCAAATTTGTTTTGGCAAAACATGTTTGTTTATAGATTTTATCCATGTTTTGGTAGATTTTGAAAACAAAATGTCTAAATCCCAAAACTAGCTCTAGACATGTTTTTGGCCCAAAATATCACTATTTGATTTTCTAACAATTTCAAAAATTACCCCAAACTTTTATATTTTATTAAAAAAAACCACAATCTATTATTACCCAACTAGTCACCATTTGATATCGTAGAGCATGTTCCTAATCTGATTAACACTGAGCAGAATGCAGAATTGATTAAGCAGCCAACAAAAGAGGAGGTTAAAGTGGCAGTACTTGGACTTAATGGTGATAGTGCTGGGGGCCAGATGGTATGACAGGAAAATTCTATCAATCTTGTTGGGACTTAATATGGTATGACCTGTACGACATGGTAAGGGCTTTTTCAATGGTCATGAGCTACCCAAGTGTGTAACACACACAAACCTAGTTCTGCTACCAAAGAAAAAAGAAGTTACCACTTTTTCTGATTTAAGACCAATAAGCCTCAGTAATTTTTCAAATAAGGTTATATCAAGGGTGGTACATGAAAGGCTAGTGAAATTTCTCCCAAGTCTGATATTGGAGGAACAGGCAGGTTTTGTTAAGGGAAGGAATATAGTAGAAAACATCCTTCTAACTCAGGAGATAGTGACTGACATTAGGCTTAGAACTAAGGCTGGACCTAATGTCATCCTGAAGCTAGATATGACCAAAGCATATGATAGATTATCTTGGCTATTCCTAACCAAAGTACTGAGAAAGATGGGATTCATAGAAAGGTTGATCGGGATTGTCTTTGGATTAGTTTCAAACAATTGGTATTCTATTCTAATCAATGGTCAAGCTCATGGGTTCTTTAAGTCCTCAAGGGGAGTAAAACAAGGTGACCCTGTATCTCCAACTTTGTTTATATTGGCAGCAGAAGCATTATCTAGGGGTCTCAATGCACTACATACTAACCTATATTTTTGTGGATTTGGGATGCCAAAGTGGAGTCCAAAGATCAATCATGGCGTATGCAGATGACATGATTATTTTCTCATCCTCAGATGAAACATCTCTGCTGCTGATTATGCAAGTGCTGAAGGCATATGAAGTTGCATCTGGGCAGCTTGTTAACAAGACCAAATCAGCTGTGTACCTACATCATTTAACAAACATGGAAGTGGTCAGCAAGGTGGAAAGGATCGCGGGCATTCATAGGAATGAATTTCCTATCATATACCTAGGTTGTCCTATTTTTTATGCAAGGAGAAAGCTGGAATACTATCATCCCCTAATTACTAAGGTAATGGACAAAATGCAATCATGGCAGGGCAAGTTATTATCAGTAGGGGCAGGGCAGTTCTCATATACAATGTACTGCAAAGCATGCCTATGCATCTACTATCAGCTGTTAACCCTCCAAAATATGTGATAAATAGGTTGCACAAATTGTTTGCTCAGTTTTTCTGGAGCAGCTCTGTAGGAGGAACTAGTAGGCATTGGGCTTCATGAAACACCTTATGCTTGCCTGTGGAGGAAGGAGGAATAGGTTTCAGGTCAATGCATGATATAGCAAAGGCATTATTCAGCAAGTTGTGGTGGAATTTCATAACAAAACCAAGCCTATGGAGCTCTTTCGTATGTCAGAAATACTGTAAGAAAATGAATTCAGTAGTTGTTCCATGGAAAAGGGGGTCTCACATATGGAGAAAAATGCTGGAATGTAGAGATCTGATTGAAAATCAAATCTTTTGGCAAACGAAAAGGGGATCCTCACTTTTTTGGTTTGAAAACTGGACAGGTCTTGAGGCACTATATTTTTTGGTTCCTTAGGACTTTGGGATTGATGAAACAGTACAAAATGTACATGAGGTTACCTTAGATGGTGAGTGGGATGTGGACAGGCTATTTGAATTGCTTCCTGAAGACTTAGCAGTACACATTCTGGAGAAAATCAAACCTCCTTCATCTCAGCAGGTTCGTGACGTGCCTTGTTGGATGCTGGAAACAAGAGGATATTTCAGTGTTAAGTCAGCATGGGATTATACGAGAAGAAGAGACGAACCAAGAACAGCTTATAGGATGATTTGGGTAAAGGGACTACCTTTTAAAATAGCATTTTTCATGTGGAAAGTGTGGAAAGCAAAGTTACCTTTAGATGATTTCTTGAAAAAAGTAGGCTACTGCATGCCATCAAAATGTTGGTGTTGTGTACAGCCTGATGAGGAATCTCTTCAGCATTTGTTTTTTAGATCAGAATCTGCAAAGACAACTTGGAAGTATTTTCTATCGAGGGCAGGAATAGTTGTGGAGGGACTTACTTTGCACCAAGCAATCACAAAATGTTGGACTGCAAATGTGTGCTTAAGGCTAAAACCAGTAATGCAAGCACTCCCCTCATGCGTAGTATGGGAACTCTGGAAAAGAAGAAATAGTATGAAGTATGGTGATGCTGTGACAACTAGCAGGGTGATTTACCAAGTTTCATCAAATCTCCAGGCATTGGTGAAAGTGAGAAAGCCTAGGATGGACATGGTACCTCACAAATGGAAAGATCTTCTAGCTATGATGGAAAATTTCACTCCCAAACTTAAGGTTACCAAAGTCTTGTGGGAACTTCTAAGTGCGGGATGGCTAAAAGTTAATACGGATGGGGCATCGAGGGAAAATCCAGGCAGGAGCTCAATAGGTTTTTGTATAAGAAATGAAAATGGTGACATAGTCAAGTCAGTAGGGAGGGAGATTGAGGAGACAACAAACACAGTAGCTGAAGCGAAGGCCATGGTAGAAGCACTAAGGTTCTGCAGATTTCGACAATACTCTCATGTATGGCTTCAAACTGACTCAATGTTATTAAAAAAGATAATGGATGGGATTTGGAAACCACCATGGATCATATCTGAGCAGGTAGAGGAAATGATGCAACTAATGAATGGGGGAAATTACACATTTACTCATATTCATAGGGAGGGCAACAAGCTGACTGATCATTTGGCTAATTATGCTTTAGATCATGGAGAAATAGAATGCCAACATTTCTGGCATCTAGATGCACAGGGAAGGAGGTTGGTTAATGAAGATAAGCTGCAATGTCCAAGTCTAAGGGTGAAGGTGGACAGGAGATAAGAAGCAAAGTGAAAAGGAAGAGCAGGAGGCATGTCAACTTAAACGACCAATATATTCAAATCCTAAGGGAGAAGGGTATTTCTATCGCGCAGCACACTAGGAATTGGCATGGAGGGCTGCGAGAAACCATGTATTGTAAGCACATGGTTTATTGTGAAAAGCGTGAAGCCTGTCTCTTGGTCTGGGCAGCGCAATCGAGCAAAAATGAATGCAGGAAGGGAAGAACAAAGCACACGCGTGGAGGGTAGCAGCTGCCACAACAAGAGCAGCTGGGATGTGAAATTTGGGAGTAAAATAAAAAAAGGGAGGCACGCATGCTATCACATAGAAAGGCACGATGGAAGGTAAAGCATGCTGGACATGAATGCTTTTGATACTTGAGCATGCAATACTTTAGCTCAATTCGAGAAATGGTAGACCGTGTCCATGAAAAAGCAAGGCACGAAATTGGGTTGGACATAAATTGCACGCTGCAATTGTTTATCTCGATGTTGGAGATGCACGCATGGCCTAAGCATGGGGTGGAAAATCGTAAAGCAAAAAGGCATGCACAATATTTTATTGGAGTGCCTTAAGAGGTGGGGGAGTGTCCTTTTAGGACGAAATATCAAGCTGGAAATGCAAAGCATGCTGAAAGTGCTACTTTGATAGTGCATGTTTTCTCACATTACTGGAGATGGCTACTATAACAAGAATAATTCAAAGATTTCTTATACAAGCAAAATCTGGGCAGTGGCTACATGGTTTGGACACTCGTTCTAATAAACTGCAGAGGCAAGATTTTCGTCATTAACCATATCAGTCCATATATGATACCAATGTAGAGCTACGTTCTCAATATTGGTAATATGTATTATGTAATAGTCATAGTTACTTTTCCATTGCACAAGGCAACATGACATTTTGTACGTTATGTTTTGTTTGGATTTATATATATAATAAAACTAGCCCTAGGCGGTTGCCTAGCGGATTGCCAAAAAAAAAAACTAGTCACCATCTAATTACTATCATTTTCTTTTGCATCTAATTACTATTATTTTCTTTTGGATTGATGGATCTTGTAATGTTACTGCAATTTGACGAATTATAGTGGCTAGTAATAGTGTTATTAGTAGTTTATATTAAAATATTATGTTTTGATTTCAGGATAGTATATTATGTAATTTATTATAAAAATAATAATTGTGTGCCAAACTTATCTATGATCAAGACTATTGTTTGTGATAATGATAATGAATGGCATCGATTAAGGTTTTGCATATACAGGATTAGCAAGTTTGTTTGTTTGGTATTGTTGAGCATTTTTTTTTATAGTTTTTAGAACATATGGGTTTAAGTCACATTTCATGTTTTTTTTTTTCAAAAAAAAAAAGGTAAATATGTTTTTGAAAAATTATGTTCAAACATAATTTCATTTTCAAATCAAACTTCACCCAAATTATATTTTTCAAAACAAATTTGGGAATCTATGGTCAAACGCTAGCTTAGATTTGAGTTATGTTTTTGTATATTCAAACAGATATTGTATTACTTCATATCAGCTTTGTAAATCTAAGTTGTAGTTGCTCGTGACTTGTACTACCAGTCTTTGGGTTATTGTATAAAAGCTCGATTAATTCATCATTTATTTTCGAGTAACCTCATTTGGATTGTGTTATTGTTAATTGGTTGACCTGGCGGTTGGGTTAGGTGCCATCACGACTAGTTGAATTTTGGGTCGTGATAATAATGGATTATTAAATAATTAAAATTGATAAATTTATCTTTTTATGAAATTTTTGATGGAAATGAAATTGTGTATTATCCCGTTATGTTTCTTCTATATTTTCTTGACCCATTTTATGTGAGAAATTTTATGATTCATAAGAGTACTCTTTATTCTGTACTCGCGTTTCTTCACTTGGGCGATGCATATCTTTCGTGGATGCAAGTAGTGATATTTTTGGACGACATTGATCATCGCTAGGCATTTCCCTCACTTCACTAGCTTATTATGGTTAGCACGGTACTTTTCTAGTGGGTATCTTGGAGTCTAGTTATATTATGAATTTAAGTAATCTTTGTCATAGAAGCACCGTATATACTTTGGATCATGTATATATCTTTAGAACATCAGTATTGTATTCATGACACCATGTATAATATTTTTAAAGTAGTTTGAGACATTGAGCCGAACATATATGATTTAAACATGGAGATTGATTTTCTAACGACTCATGCATTGTCTAAGTATAAGAATGAAAGGAATTTTGATTCACTCAGTTACAAGTTTAAGGCACTAAGTGCTGTGTCCGGCTCCTCCAAGATTGGGGCGCGACATCTACGTTTGAGAGATAGCTAAGAATATTATTGATTAAGGAAAATAAAATGAGAAAACTATACAAATCAGTTCGGGTCCCTACTATTTATAAGACATGGAAAAACTTAACAAACTATCCCCTGAAGCCATAACCAACCCAACAAACTTAATATTTGATACTATCTATTAGGTACAACTGGGCCTAGCCCAAATACAATGATACAAAACTACTACAGAACCAGCCCAACTAAACAACACATTTATCTGGACTACTAACTTTAACATACCCTTCAAGTTGGAGGGTGATAACATGTCGAGCTTGCCAAGATATGAGTGATTGAGAAACTCATGATAAATTTTTGTTGAAGACATTTGCAAGGACAGAAAACAAAACATAGAGTGCCAAAGGGGGGAGGGAGGCAAGAAGGGAAAAGAAATAAAGCAAATACGGTTCGAATTCATATGCCCTTGTGTGGCCCCGGAGCAGAGAGATACTATTCCCAAGATCAAAAAATAAAATCAAAAAAATGAACCAATTCGATAAAACGGGAGGAAAACGCGAGAGTTACCAAGTCAAGCTGAGTGGAACTGGAATTGTGAAGAAGAGTGATCAAACTATGTGACGACCCGGCCGGTCGTCTTATCAATTTACGTCCTGATCCCCTGTTATCTACTTTTTCCGAGTTTATTTCTGCTATTTTGAATTTTCGGGATGTTCGGTTTTGAGTTTCGGAGAGTTTTGGGACACTTAGTCCCTAAATGAGAGCTTAAGTGTTGGAAAGTTGACTGTAGTTGGAACAATGTGAAGACGGCCTCGGAATGGAAATCTGATGGTTCTGTTAGCTCCGTTTGGTAATTTTGGGATTAGGGGCGTGTTCGGATTGTGTTTTGGAGGTCCGTAGCTAATTTAGGCTTGAAATGCCGAAAGTTGAATTTTGAAGTTTTCCAGTTCGATAGTGAGATTTTGATCCGAGGGTCGGAATGGAATTCCGGAAGTTGGAGTAGCTCTGTAGTATTGAATATGACGTGTGTGCAAAATTTCAGGTCATTCGGACGATGTTTGATAGACCTTTTGATCGAAAGCATATTTTAGAGTTTTTGGAATTCTTAGGCTTGAATCCATCATAAATAGGTATTTTGATGTTGTTTTGAGCGTTCCGAAGGTTGAAACGAGTTTTAACGAAGTTATGGGATATGTTGGTAGGTTTGGTTGAGGTCCCGGATGCCTCGGGATGATTTCGGATGGTTGACAGGGAGTTTGAGGAATTATTGCAACTCTAGATTATGTTGCTTCTGGTATCATAACTGACCTGCGAGTGTGGGACCGCAGGTGCGAAGCTGTAGAAGCGGCGGATCTATCACAGAAGTGAAAATGGGGAAGTTCAGCAAGGACTGCAGAAGCGGTAGGATTTCCGCAGGAGCGGTACTGCATTTGCGGATGGGGAGTCGCAGATGCGAAAGATTGGTTTTAAGTGAGAAGTCGCAGATGCGACCCGTGTTCCGCAAAAGCGGGACTACAGAAGCGGTCCCAGGACCGCAGATGCGGTAACAGCTGGGCAGAAATAGGAAATTTTGAGGGTTTAGTTTCAAAAGTTGGAAATTCGATTTGGAGTTCGAGAGAGGGCGATTTTGAGAGGAAATTGAAGAGGAGATTATTGGGTAATAATTCTTTAACCCTTTCTAGTTATATTCCATCAATCTATAGTTAGTTTCATCATTTAATTTCGGATTGGAGATGAAAAATTGGGGAAAAGTTGGAAGAAAGTTCTTAGACCTAAAATTCGACTTTTGACTAGGAATTTGACCTTAGATTTGGATAATTTTGGTATGCATGAACTCGTGAGAGTATGAGGATTCTGAAAATATAAATTTATCCGATTCCGAGACGTGGGCCCGAGGGGCATTTTGGTTATTTTACCTAATTTCGCGTATTAGCTTAGAATTTCTTTGTAGAATTAGTTACTTGAAGTGTTATTTACATTATGAAATTGAAATGAATAGATTTGGGACATTCGGAGTCGAGTACTCGTGGCAAGAGCGTGGTTTCAGGTTGATTTTGAGCCGGTCCGAGATAAGTGGCTTGCCTAACCTTGTGTGGGGGACCTTTCCCTTAGGATTTAGTATTACTGTAATTGAAATGCCTTGTACGTGAGGTGACGAGTGCGTACTTGTGCTAATTGTTGAAAATCCGATTTTCATTAAGTAATTACTAGTATGTTTCTTTTCATGTTTATATTACCTGCATTTAAAGCATATTGTTAGTTTAAGAAAGCATGTCTAAGTGTTTTAATTGTCTTATTTGCTCAAACTACTTTACCTAAATTCTGTGCGGCATGTTAGGCTAGAATTACTTGTTTGCCTTGATATGAAATTAACATTTCTGAATATTTTCCTGATGCTGCTGTGTAATTACATTTGGGACTACGGATGTGGGATTCCGGTAGCTCTCCCTTGTGTGTTTATTTGGGACTACGGATGTGGGATGTGAGATTCCGGTAGCTCCCCCTTGTCTGTTTATTTTGGGACTACGGATGTGGGATTCCGGTAGATCCCCCTGCACAGTTATATAGAACTACGGGAATGCACCCGGTAGATTTTCCCAGTACTAGGTATTTATATTTGGGACTACGGATCGGGATTCTAGTAGATCCCCGCGCACTGATAGTTGGACTACGGGACGGGATCTCGAGAGATCTTTCGGATATATATGATGGACTACGGGACGGTATCCCAGGAGATCCACTGGATAGACGTAATTGGGACTACCAGACGGTATCCTGGAAGGTACCCTGGTTGTTATCTCTATGTTGAGTTGTATTTCCTTTCCATTATTATTTTTTCTTTGTTCTAGTTGTTGTTGTTCTTTCTATCCTATATTATTTCTTACTGTTGCACTTAATTATACTGTTTTATTCTACACTGTTAGACTTTATATTTTATTTAACCTCAGTAGGGCCCTGACTTTTCTCGTCACTACCCAACCGAGGTTAGGTTTGGCACTTACTGAGTACCGTTGTGTTGTACTCATGCCCTTTCTGCACATGTTTTTCATGTGTAGATCCAGGTACCTTGACTCAGACTTACCATCCTTGAGGCGAAGTGATCCTTTGGAGACTTCGAGGTATATCTGCCACGTCCGCAGACCGAGGAGTCTCTCTCTATTCTCTCTTGTAGTTACAACCCTTCTATATTTATTTATTTTAGACTATTCTGGAATTAGAGCACTATTTAATATTCTTAGCTTGTGATTCATGGGTTTCCGGGTCTTGGAAGAATGTATCAGTTTAAAGAGTTAATATTGTGTATGCCGAGCGGCACTTTTAACCGCTGTTTATTTACTCCATTTTTATTTTAAATTATTCTCTTCCGCAAATTTGGTTTATCTTTCGCAGTTTAGGCTTACGTAGTCTTAGAGACTAGGTGCCATCACGATGGTTCACTGAGGGTGAATTAGGGTCGTGACAAGTTGGTATCAGAGCTCTAGGTTCATAGGAGTCATGGATCACAAGCCGGTTTTTTAGAGTCTCGCTGATCGGTATGGAGATGTTTGTACTTATCTACGAGAGGCTATGTAACCATTAGGAAAATTCCACTTCATTTGATTTCCCTGTCGTGCGAGATTTTTGACATCACGAATCCTAAACCTCTGTCTTCCATTCTCTCACAGATGGTGAGGACACGTGCTATCGGAGATGATCAGACACTCGCGCCCCCTGTGAGACCCTTCAAAGGTCAGGGCCGGGGTAGAGGCCGAGGACGCGCACGCAGTGCAGCCAGAGCACCCGCGCGAGCTACCACCGAGGAGCCACCAGCAGTTCCAGCCAGAGCCCAGGCACCGGATGCGCCTACTGCTACTACTGCTCTAGCACTTTAGGAGACATTAGCATAGTTCGTGAGCATATTTGGTATGTTAGTTCAGGCAGGGTTGATTTAGGTTGTACCAACTACTTCACATATCAGGGAAGGGACCCAGACTTCCACCACCCCCACTCTAGAGTAGTGAGTTCTCATTGGTCGGGTTCCAGGTGTCATAGCTACACAGCCTGTGGTCCTAGTTCAACGGGTGGTGAGGACCTCTTGCCAAGTAGAGGACGGGTGGGTCCAAGAGAGAGAGGACAGACGAGGTCAGGAGATAGAGTATAGGGAACTGAGGAGAACTTGTAGATTGGAGAGACCCACTGGTCCTTATTTTGGAGGAAGAGTACGACATGGTAGAGGTTTTGTGGGTCAGCCAGCTCAATTTGCATCTCAAATTTCACATAGTGTTCCAGGTGTTTAGGGGTATTGGAGTACCCATACCGCACAGTTCCCACTGCCACATCCTCCCAGAGCTTGTTTTGAGTGTGGTAACACACGTCATGTGGTGAGGGATTTCTCTAGACTTGTGAGGAGTGCACCACCACAGACTTCTCAGCCACAGCGCGCTCCGCAGAGTTCTCAGGCTATGATCACAGCACCAGTTGCTACCCCACCTGCTCAGCCAGCTAGAGGAGAAGGCTAGGCTATATACTATACCCTTCCTGCCCGTATCGAGGGTATTGCCTCTGATTTTGTCATCACAGGTATTATACTAGTTTGTCACAGAGATGCATCGATTATATTCGATCCAGGCTCCACTTACTCTTATGTGTCTTCTTATTTTGCTCCACATTTGGGTGTACCTCAGGATTCATTGAGTTCCCCTGATTATGTTTCTACTCCCGTGGGAGATTCTTTTATTATGGTTTGCATTATCGGTCGTGTTTGGTTGCTCTTAGTGGTTTTGATACCACAGCCAATTTGTTGTTGCTTAGCATGGTAGATTTTGATATTATCTTGGGCATGGACTGGTTGTCTCCCCACTATGCTATTCTTGATTGTCATGCCAAAACCGTGATGCTGGCTATGCCAAGTGTACCGCGTGTTGAGTGGAGGGGTACTTTAGATCACACTTCCAGTGGAGTTATTTCTTTTATTAAAGCTCAGTGTATGGTTGAGAAGGGGTGTGACACGTATTTAGCCTATGTGAGAGATGTCAGTATTCATACCCCTTCAATTGATTCAGTTCCAGTAGTACGGGATTTTCCCGATGTGTTTCCAACTGACCTTCCAGGCATGCCACCTGATAGAGATATTAATTTTGGCGTTGATCTGTTGCCGGGCACTCAGCCCATTTCTATCCCTCCGTATCGTATGACTCCTCCTGAGTTGAAGAAGTTGAAGGATCAGTTACAGAAATTGCTTGATAAGGGTATTATTCGGCCTAGTGTATCACTTTGGGGTGCTCCTGTCTTGTTTGTGAAGAAAAAGGATGGTTCTATGCGTATGTGTATTGATTATCGCCAGTTGAACAAAGTTACAGTTAAAAACTGTTATCCTTTGCCTCGTATTGATGATCTGTTTGACTAGCTTCAGGGCGCACTAGTGTATTCCCGAAGTCGGGAAGATCATGAGCATCACTTGAGGACTGTGCTTGAGACTCTGAGAGAGAAGAAGTTATATGTTAAGTTCTCGAAATGTGAGTTTTGGTTGGATTCAGTGGCATTCTTAGGCCACACAGTATCGAGTAAGGGTATTCAGGTGGATTCGAAGAAAATAGAGGCCATGCAGAGTTGGCCCAGACCATCCTCAGCTACAGAGATCCACAGTTTCCATGGCTTGGCGGGTTACTACCATCGTTTTATGGAGGGGTTTTATCGATTGCAGCCCCTATTACCAGGTTGGCCTAGAAGGGTGCTCCGTTCCAGTGGACGGAGGAGTGTGAGGCGAGCTTTCAGAAGCTCAAGACAGCTTTGACTACAGCCCCAATTTTATACTGCCTACAGGTGCAGGGTCTTATACGGTCTATTATGATGCCTCGAGGATTGGCCTCGGAGCGGTGTTGATGCAGGACTGTAGGGTGATTGCCTACGCGTCCAAACAGTTAAATATACATGAGAAGAATTACCCTGTCCACGACCATGAGTTAGTTGCCATTGTTCATGTCCTGAAGATCTGGCGCCATTATTTATACGGGGTTCCCTGTGAGAAATATACTGACCATCGGAGCTTGCAGCACCTGTTCAAACAGAAGGATCTAAATTTGTGCCAGAGGAGGTGGTTAGAGTTGCTGAAGGACTATGATATCACTATTTTTTATCACCCGGGAAAGTCCAATGTGGTGGCCAATTCTTTGAGTCACCGGGCAGAGAGTTTGGGGAGTTTGGCTTATTTACCAGCACCGGAGAGACCTATGGCAATGGATGTTCAAGCCTTAGCCAGCCAGTTTGTGAGATTGGTTCTTTCGGAGCCTAGTCGGGTTCTAGCTTGTATGGTTTCTCGGTCTTCCTTATTTGATCGTATCAGGGAGCGGCGGTATGATGACCCTCATTTGCTTGTCCTCAAGGACAAGGTTCAGCACGGTGATGCCATAGAGTGACTATTGGTGATGATGGGGTATTGAGGATGCAGGGTCGGATTTGTGTACCCAATGTAGATGGGCTTCGGGAGTTGATTCTGGAGGAGGCCCACAGTTTGCGGTATTCCATTCATCCGGGTGCTGCGAAGATGTATCAGGATTTGAGACAGCACTATTGGTGGAGGTGGATGAAGAAAGATATAGTTGGGTTTGTAGCTCGGCGCCTCAACTGTCAGCAGGTGAAGTATGAGCACCAGAGCCCGGGTGGGTTGCTTCAGCAGATAGAGATTCCAGAGTGGAAGTGGGAGCGGATCACCATGGACTTTGTAATTGGGCTCCCACAGACTTTGAGAAAGTTCGATGCTATTTGGGTGATTGTGGATTGGCTGACCAAGTCCGCTCACTTCATTCCTATGTGTACTACTTATTCTTCGGAGTGGTCGGCGGGGAGCGGGAGATTGTTCATCTGTATGGTATTCCAGTGTCCATCATTTCAGATAGGGGTACTCAGTTCACATCACAGTTCTGGAGAGTCGTTCAGCATGAGTTGGGTACTCAGGTAGAGTTGAGTACAACATCTCACTCTCAGATGGACGGACAGTCCGAGCGCACAATTCAGATTTTTGAGGATACGCTTCGTGCGTGTGTGATCGAGTTTGGAGGATCTTGGGATCAGTTCTTGCCATTGGCGGAGTTTTCTTACAACAACAGCTATCGGTCCAACATTCAGATGGCACCGTATGCTGCTTTATATGGTAGATGGTATAGATCCCCATTGGGTTGGTTTGAGCCGGGTGATGCCAGATGATTGGGCACAAACTTAGTTCAGGATTCTTTGGAGAAGGTTAAGGTGATTTAGGATAGACCCTGTACAGCCCAGTCCAGACAGAAGAGTTACGCGGACCGGAAGGTTCGTGATGTTCCCTATATGGTTGGAGAGCGGGTTTTGCTTCGGGTTTTGCCTATGAAAGGCGTTATGAGATTTAGGAAGAAAGGGAATTTGAGTTCGAGGTTTATTGGCCATTTTGATATATTGAGGTGTGTTGGGGAGGTTGCTTATGAGCTTGCCTTACCTCCCAGCTTGGCAGGAGTTGATCCGGTATTTCATGTTTCAATGCTCTGGAGGTATCATAGTGATCCGTCGCACGTGTTGGATTTCAGTTCAGTCTAGTTGGACAAGGATCTAACCTATGTTGAGGAGCCGGTGGCAATATTAGACAGGAAGGTTATAAAGCTGAGGTTAAAGAACATTGCATCAGTAAAGGTTCAGTGACGGGGTCAGCCAGTCGAGGAGGCGACCTCGGAGACCGAGTAGGTTATGCGCAGCCATTACCCTAATATTTTCACTACTTCAGGTACATACATCTCTATGCTCGTTTGAGGACGAACAAATGTTTAAGTGTAGGAGGATGTGAAGACCCGGCCGGTCATCTTATCAATTTACGCCCCAATCCCCTGTTATCTACTTTCCCCGAGTTTATTTCTGCTATTTTGAATTTCTGGGATGTTCGGTTTTGCGTTTCGGAGAGTTTTGGGACACTTAGTATCTAAATGAGAGCTTAAGAGTTGAAAAGTTAATCGTAATCATAACAGTGTGAAGACGGCCTCGGAATGGAAATCCGATGGTTCCATTAGCTCCGTTGGGTGATTTTGGGCTTAGGGGCGTGTTCTGATTGTGTTTTGGAGGTCCGTAGCTAATTTAGGCTTGAAATGCTGAAAGTTGAATTTTGACGTTTTCCGGTTCGATAGTGAGATTTTGATCCGAGGGTCGGAATGGAATTCTGGAAGTTGGAGTAGCTTCGTAGTGTTGAATGTGACGTGTGTGCATAATTTCAAGTCATTCGGACGAGGTTTGATAGACCTTTTGATCGAAAGCGTATTTTTAGAGTTTTTAGAATTCTTAGGCTTGAATCCGATGAAAAATAGGTGTTTTGATGTTATTTTGAGCGTTCCGAAGGTTGGAACAAGTTTGAATGAAGTTATGAGATATGACGGTAGGTTTGGTTGAGGTCCCGGAGGCCTCGGGATGATTTTGGATAGTTGACGGAAAGATTTTTGGAGTTTTGGAGTGGCAGCTTCCACTGTTCTTCTGTCATAACTGCACCTACGAGTGTGGGACTGCAGGTGCAGAGCCGCAGAAGCGGCGGATCTATCGCAGAAGCGGAAATAGGGAAGTTCAGCAGAGACTGTAGAAGCGGTAGGATTTCCACAGGAGCGGTACCGCATCTACGGATGGGGAGTCGCAGATGCGGAAGATTGGTTTTAAGTGAAAAGCCGCAGATGCGACCCGTGTCCCGCAAAAGCGGGACCGCAGATGCGGTAACAGCAGAGCAAAAATAGAAAATTTTGAGGGTTTAGTTTCAAAAGTTGGAAATTCGATTTGGAGCTAGGGAGAGGGCGATTTTGAGAGTAAATTGAAGAGGAAATCATTGGGTAACAATTCTTTAACCCTTTCTAGTTATATTCCATCAATCTATAGTTAGTTTTATCATTTAATTTCGGATTGGAGATGATAAATTGGGAAAAAGTTGGAAGAAAGTTCTTAGGCCTAAAATTCGACTTTTGACTGGGAATTTGACCTTAGATTTGGATAATTTTGGTATGCATGAACTCGTGAGAGTATGAGGATTCTGAAAATATAAATTCTACCCAATTCCGAGACGTGGGCCCGAGGGGTGTTTTGATCATTTTATCTAATTTCGCGTATTAGCTTAGAACTTCTTTATAGAATCAATTACTTGACGTGTTATTTACATTATGAAATTGAATTGAAAAGATTTGGGCCATTTGGAGTCGAGTACTCGTGGCAAGAGCGTGGTTTCGGGTTGATTTAGGCTTGCCTAACCTTGTGTGGGGGACCTTTCCCTTAGGATTTGGTATTACTGTTAACTGAAATGCCTTGTACGTGAGGTGACAAGTGCGTACTTGTGCTAATTGTTGAAAATCCGATTTTCATTAAGTAATTACTAGTATGTTTCTTTTCCTGTTTATATTACCTGCATTTCAAGCCTATTGTTAGCTTAGGAAAGCATGTCTAAATGTTTTAATTGCCTTATTTGCTCAAACTGCTTTACCTGAATTCTGTGCATCATGCTAGGCTAGAATTACTTGTTTGCTTTGATAGGAAATTGACATTTCTGAATATTTTCCTGATGTTGCTGTGTAATTACATTTGGGACTACGGATGTGGGATTCCGGTAGCTCCCCCTTGTCTGTTTCTGGTTATTTCGGGACTACGGATGTGGGATTTCGATAGATCCCCCTGCATAGTTATATGGAACTACGAGAATGCACCCGGTAGATTCACCTAGTACTGGGTATTTATATTTGGGACTATGGATCGGGATTTCGGTAGATCCCCACGCACTGATAGTTGGACTGCGGGACGGGATCCCGGGAGATCTTTCGGATATATATGATGGACTACGGGACGGTATCCCAGGAGATCCACTGGATAGATGTAATTGGGACTACCAGATGGTATCTTGGAAGGTACCCCAGTTGTTATCTCTATGTTGAGTTGTATTTCCTTTTCGTTATTATTTTTTCTTTGTTCTAGTTGTTGTTGTTATTTATATCCTATGTTATTTCTTACTGTTGCACTTAATTATACTGTCTTATTCTACATTGTTAGACTTTATATTTTATTTAACCTCAGTACGGATCTGACTTTCCTCGTCACTACCCGACCGAGGTTAGGTTTAGCACTTACTAAGTACCGCTGTGGTGTACTCGTGCCTTTTCTACGCATGTTTTTTATGTGCAGATCCAGGTACCTTGACTCAGACTTACCATCCTTGAGGCGAGGTGACCCTTCAAAGACTTCGAGGTATATTTTTGTCACGTCCGCAGACCGAGGAGTCTCTCTCTATTATCTCTTGTAGTTACATCCCTTCTATATTTATTTGTTTTAGACTATTGTAGAGTTAGAGCACTATGTAATATCCTTAGCTTGTGATTCATGGGTTTCCGGGTCTTGTAAGAATGTATCGGTTTTAAGAGTTAATATTGTGTATGCCGAGCGGCACTTTTAAACACTGTTTATTTACTCTATTTTTGTTTTAAATTATTCTCTTCCACAAATTTGGTTTATCTTCCACAATTTAGGATTACCTAGTCTTAAAGACTAGGTGCCGTCACGATGGTTCACGGAGGGCGAACTGGGGCCGTGACAAACTATCATCCCACTTTGTCCAAAATGGCAATCCAACTCTATATGTTTGGTCCTCTCACAGAAGACAAGCTTCTTTGCTATATATTGTGTAGTCTAATTAACTCAAAAAGCAAGGAATAGAACATAGATCAGTAAGGCCAAAATCAGATAGTAGACTAGAAAGATAAGTAACCTCTGCCACTACCTTGCTTAAGAACTTGTACTCAGTTTTAGCTAAAGATATGGACACCACATGCTACTTTTTAGACTTCCATCCCACTGAACTGACCCAATATAGAATGCAGAACCCAGTAATTGTCTTCCTACTAACAAGGAAAGATCCCAAATCACTGTCACAAAATAACATGCAGAGATAAATCGGGAGAATTGTTGAAGACTATGACCAAGTCAAAAGCGTCCTACAGATACCTCAACAAGTGCATACTTCATATGAGGAGTATAAGGGTGTTGCATGAGCTGGCTAAAATGTTGTACAACAAATGACAAATCTAGCCAGGTATGTGTAAAGAAGTTCAACTTACCTACTAAACTCCTATATGTCTTAGGTTTGGATAAAGGAGTACCACATTAGCCTGTAACTTCTCGGGGAATAAATAATAAGAGTAGAAACCTCACAATAAAACTCTTTGAGCATGTTATGAATAAAATAATTCTGATGCAATAACACCCAAGATGAGGAATATAAGACTTCTATCCCAAGAAATTAATTGAGCAACCTCAAATCTTTAATCTTGAATTGATCATGAAGGAAAATTTTGAGTGCGCAGATTTCATCCAAATCAATGATATCCTAGTGAGCACTATATCATTCACATTGTTTACCCTTAGATAACAATTAAACTTATAATGTGGTTTTAAGGGTACGTGATTTCACTTAATACTAATGGATAAATATAAAGATGAACAATGGGAATTGACAATAAAATAAAGTAAACCATCTTTGCAACGTAATTAAGCTCTCGAGCTCGTATTCCCTCGAATAGATTAATGCCAGAATGGTAGAGGATATAACAAGCTGATGAACAAGAATGTAATCTAGGAAATATTATATTGCTTTGATATTCGTGAATGTAAGGTGTCTACAAATGGTGGGGACTCCTCTTTATATAATAGAGGAATTTTAATTATGGTATAACTCCAATTACAAAAGTAAATCCCATGATTAGTCTAAACAACTGCCCTTGATTTGATCTGTTCTGGGATTTTCGTCGAGATCTTCGACCGGTTACGGATATCTCGCCTTTCCATTATTGTGCTTCGTTCGAAGTCGGTCATATATGGTTTAGATAGTTGTTTGCCTCGATTTTGACGAGTACCTTGATTCTCGAGCTTGATACTTTATCTTCGTGCTCTAACCTGATCTTGATTAAATGGCAAAATCGGGCAAGCCCTATTCTAACCGTATACAGATAGTCCCCTCGTTTCTTAGAGTGTAATGAGAAGAAACGAATTGAGCCTTCAATTTTATACTTAGACCAGTTATGACGTCACCCTTGTGACGTAAGCGACCGAAGCGTCGCATCGGTACAGTTCCCAAGATCATTAATGAGCGTCAATTGATGGTCGGCCACTAATGTCTTTGAACCGTCGCCGTGAATCCTTAAATAGGTCTTATTCTCACATCTTTAAACTTTACTTTGAATTTTTCTTCCACTAATCTTTAAAAGCTTTTTGAGTTTTTCAAGTCTTTCTACAACTCTTCAAAGTTCTTTACATCTAATTAAGCCCCTCCATTCTTGCACGGTTTCCAGGACTTGTTACCAACCTTTCTTCGAAACTACAAATCTCATCTTCCTCTTTCTTTGATTTGGTAGAAAAATGGCAAAAACATCAAAAATTGTTCCTCAAAAGGAGAAAGCTTCTTCATCGCGGCCGGCTGGCAATGCTGATGGAGCCACGCAACGAGGAGTGTATTCCCGGGGTGCGATCTTACGTCCGATTTCAAAGTTGAGAACCCCCCATCGGTCCCTGGCCGATGTGAGCCAATGTCGTGATTTATATATATGCTCAATAACTGAGGACAACCTTAAGTAGGTGAAGAAAGATTGCCATTGGGAAGGCAAAGAGGTGGTGATTCCGATCCCCGAAGAGGACATCACTACTTACATGAAGGGTTCTTAAGTGTTTATACTTTCTCTTTTACGCTGGGTTCCATCGATCCTATTATCCTCGATTTCTATCGCCAATACCAAAATAACCCTGGGTAATATTCATCCTTCTTTCTGGTGCATTGTCATTTAGCTTCGATTCTACTTGAGCAAGGTTGAAGGTATGACTTTTACCCTTAACCATCTCATTAGATTGTACAGCCCCCGTATCTATCAAGGCGGATTAATTAGGCTCCAGCATTAGGCTACCAAGGTGCTATTTTCGAGCATAAACAAGGATAAGGATCAACGATGGATGGGCCAGTTTGTCCGAGTGAGTAGTTCCGACATAATCCTGGCTGAGAAGATGCCATTCTCCGAAGAATGGAACGTGAAGCGTGAGTACAAATCCACCTATAGCTTCTATTTTGTTTCTTTTGCCTTTTCTTCTTTACATCCTTTCCTATGATGCAGCAATTTCTTGGGTGCCTGGTGCAATCCCGAACCTTGAGGACTGAGTATGAAAGTTAGCCTCGACCTCTTCGTATTCTGAGCGCTCGTAGCACGATTTGGAAAAGGGCCGATGGGAGGCCAAAAATCATGGTAAGCTTCTTTACTCATGTTTGATGCTCTTCTCTGAACTGTTTCTTTTTAATTGCTACTTGATTTCCTTTCATACAGGTCTCGGAGACAATGCTATCATGAGGCCCCCGTCTGGGGAAGAGGAGGAGACCCCGAAGCCAGCCAAGGATAATAAGAGGAAAAGGGTCTCGCCCTCTGATACTCCAAAGCCCAAGAAGATCAAGGCTCACAGGTCGAAGAAAGATACTGTCGCCCTGCCTGCGGATGTAGTTCACCAACTACGAGATGAAGAAGAGGAGAATAAAGATGTCGCCTTCGAGCTGGTGGCTCGAAAAAGGAGCGTCGAGATCCCAAAGGCCGTTGAGCTGGTGATGAACGAAGAGGTTCAGTCTCGGGCCGAGGGGATCTTGGAAGACGGCCCGAACAAAGTCCCCGAGTCGTCTAAGGCCGAAGATTCCTCCCATCGTGATGGACAATCGGTGGACATACCTGAAGGGGACAGTTCTGAAGCCCTTCAAAGCGAAGAGGATGCCCCAAGTGACCCGCTTGGGGCAATAAATGTTGATGATTCACCGCCCCTCCCTACATTTTTCGAGGGGAAACTTCAGGAAGCCCAGGCCATGGAGACCCCCGATGTGGGAATGGCCCATGAAGGGGAGGACCTTTTCTATGGTTGATTTATGGGAGTCGAAGATGCTTCCGATCTGGGTGATGCATCTAGTATCTTTGATGAGGCCCATCGACTCCTGAGTCAGATAAGACTTAGCTCCTTTTATCAATACTACTTTCGTCTTCGTTTCCTCTTGCCTGATTTCCTTTCTTTCTTCATAGGCCTTGACGCTTCATTGGGAAGCATTTTCTAAATCCCGAGCAGAGCTGAACCAGTGTGAGGCCGATCTGAAGAAGCTCACTGAGGAGAGAGATGCCCTCAAACTCCTCAATGGGCAAAAAAGAGAGGAAATCAAGGTCCTCCAAGCCAAATTGACCACAGCCCACAAAGAGCAAACCGACCTGATTGAGCAGGTAATGAAAAAATTTGTTAGAAGTGTGATATATCAGTTCGGGGATGACGACTAATACTTTGATCCTATAGGTTCAGCAAAAGGCCGAGAAAATCGAGCAACTTTACGAGGAGACCAAGATGAAGGAGGCAGAGACTTTGGGGTGGAAACATAACATGGATGATAGGTTATATATGTATCTCTGTTATATTTTGATGATCTAACAAACTTACTGATAAGAACCAGATAAGGAACCTAATACACAACCTCAAGAACTTATATATCACCAAGTCTCTAGTTAGAGAGACAGCCAACTCTTCAGGGTCAAAGGACCAACAAAGCAAACAGCAGAGGGACCAGATAGCTACCAGTTCTTGATGAGACTGTACAAGTCAACTACTCCAGCTATAAAGTTGTTGCCTACACATGCTACAGTACAAAAACAGTGTAGTAGTCAACTTTATGGGGAATAGCCTTTACCTAACTTGCTTACATTATTCAAGTGATGTCACAAATGAGATATTAACATCAAGCAAAGGTAAAACAAATTACTTGCACATTCAAGAACTCATCAAGCATTTCTCTCAAGTCTGTGTCAATCTTGCAAGTTATTCTCAAGGGCATCAAGAATGAAGAACAACATAACCAAGGACCAGTTCCATGTATTGAAGTTATTACATGTCCTTATTTATGTTGTACCTTTGTTAAAGTACACTACTTGTAATTCCTACTTAGCTTAGTTAGAAGCATTATGTAGGAAATCTTTGTGTTTGTGTCTGTGTTTGTGTCTTGGCTAGAGTTAGTCGAGTTGTAAAGTCTTTGTAATAGAGTTATTACAAAGTGGCTTGTAATAGCGTGTTACAAGTTAGTGAGGGATTAAGAGGTTAATTCTTAGGTTTAAAGTCTTTGTAATAGAGTTACTACAAAGTGGCTCATAATAGAGTGGTACAAGTTAGTAAGGGATTAAGAGGTTAATTCCTAGGTTACAATAGGTTGTAATCTAAAGTTGCTCAGTAGTGAAGTTGAAATCCTACAAGGGTAGGTCATGGTTTTTGATCCCGTGAGCTGGGAGTTTTCCACGTAAAACTCCATTGTGCTATTTACTTACTGCAGTGCGCGTGTGTTATGTAGGAAGTAATAAAGAACCTGGTTCTCTGTAGAGTTTGGTGGACCTTTAAATTCTATCAATTGGTATCAGAACAGGTTCTTTTTATCAGGTTAACACCTAGAAAGGATCCTCATGGCTTCTCTTCCAAACTTCGAAGAAGGCCAGTCTACTTACAGGCCACCAAAGTTCAACGACCAATATTATGGATGGTGGAAGACTAGGATGCACGACTTTATCATGGCTAAAGATTTTGAGCTTTGGGATGTCATTTGTGATGGACCTTTCGTACCTACAAAAACCAGTGGTGACCCAGCGGTAATTGTTCCCAAAACAAGAAAGGAATTCAATGACGCTGACTGAGAGGCCATAGAAAAGAATTTTCGTGCAAAGAAAATTCTTGTTTGTGGCATTGATCCAGATGAGTAAAACAGGATTTCAACATGCCAATCAGCTAAGGAGATATGGGAAGCTCTCCAAACAGCTCATGAAGGGACAGCACAGGTAAAGCAGTCCAAGATTGACATTCTAACCACAAAGTATAAGCTTTTTAGAATGAAGGAGGATGAATCCATTCAAGATATGTACCCTCGCTACACATATATCATCAATGAGCTTCACTCACTGGGAGAGATCATCCCCAGGAACAAACTCAGCAGGAAGATACTTAGTGTATTACCCGGTCCCTGGGAAAGCAAGGTAAATGCTATCACAGAAGCAAAAGATCTGCAGAAGATGAACATGGACGAACTTGTTGGCAATCTGAAGACTTATGAAATGAAGAAGAAGAAGAAGAAGAAGAAGGACAATGAGAGAAGAGAGCCGAAAAGGAAGAAGAACCTGGTACCCAAGACGGACAACAATGACTTAGGTGGTGAGGATGCTGATATGGCCTACCTGACAAAAAGGTTTTGTACACGGCGAATCCATGGGCCCAATTTCCCCGTCATAAGGACCGTCTTGCAGTCATGTCCCTCGAAGCTCGAAGCCAAGGTCGAGACTCATCCTCGAGGTTCGACATATATCGATCCAAAGGATATTGCATTCCGACAAATATAGCGGGCTACAGCAGGCGAGGGGGGAGTTCCCAAGGTGCGCGGCTTAACTTTACAAGGTTGGTCTATCTAGGGCCTATTTTTAAAATGTCACGTCTAGCCATCCTATCTCCATACCTTTACGGTTAATACGTTTTGTACTATAACGGATTCCTCTCCTATATAAAGGGGATCCCCATCACTTTATAGGCTCGACTGATGTTGCTCCATTTCTCCACAAGTGCAATAATCTCTCTCTCTCTCTCTCTTCTTCCTAAACTTGCTCGTTCTCGCTGGCCCGAGGCCACTTTAATATTTATCGCTATCTTACTTGTTCTTCATTTTATTGCTTGGCACTGGGTATAACAAGCCTTATTTTATTATATCTTAAATGTTATTCCATTCTAGACTGCCCCCGATAGCTCGAGCTCGACCCTGATGTCAACCCCGAGGTCACCCATCGATCAGTCCTATATCCGAGCAGCAGGCCCCTCGGTTTGATTACTGCCTCGTTTTAGCTTGCATTTCATCATTAAACTTCATATTCTTAGCATCAACTGCTCTAAACAACTGGCTCGAGAATATATCACGTATTTTTAGAATCTCATTTACAAATTTAATTGTTGTTACCATTTTTACGGTAAATAGTTTGGCGCCCACCGTGGGGCTAAAAATAATTGTGATTATTTTCCTATTGGTTTCATTGCAAAAATGCAAGTTATCTTTCACACTTTTTCTTGCCTAAGATCTGCGCTTTCAAGACTGAATGCCTGGCTCGATTAGTGAAATGGGAAGCCGGAACCTCAAAGGCGGCAGAGAAAAGGGAAAAACTGACCTAGAGACCAGTATCCACATGATTATTGGAGGAACTAATGTTCCTCGAGGACCCGTGTCCAAACGAACGAAAATGTCTGCTACAGAAGAGGGACCGGCCCAAGAATGCTTACCCGAAGAAACCATCTTATTCAGTAAAGAAGATCTCTAGGCTATGATGGAACCACACAACGACGCGCTAGTAATCTTGTTTCTCTCAAACAACACTAGGATAAAGCACGTGCTCGTGGATCCAGGCAGCTCGGTCAACATAATCAAGTCAGAAGTAGTAGAATAGTTGGGGCTACTCAACCAAGTTGTTCCCACCCTCGAGTCCTCATGGCTTCAACATGATCGGAGATGAAACGAAAGGAGAGATCACCCTCCCAATCAACACGTCTGGCACAACCTAGAACACCGAGTTTCAGGTCATCGACAGCGACATGAGATACAATGCCTTACTTGGCAGGCCTTGGATACACAACATAAGGGCAGTTCCCTCGACCTTGCACCAGGTGATAAGGTTTCCCACAAGGGATGGCATTACAACCATGCATAGAGAATAGCGGGTTGCGAAGGAAATGTTCGCAGTCTACCACAAGACGCCAACCCCCACATGTCCGGCCTCGGACGAGGAGGGAAGCGTACAGACTCTTGAAGACGATGAGGAAGACTTCTTCGCCCCCCGAACCTTCGTCGTCCCCAAGGAATCGGATGTGACAAAGTAAACAGTCGAAGAGCTGGAGCAAACTGCTTTGATCAAACACCTCCCAGATCGCAAGGTATACTTGGGAACGGGGCTAACCCCGAACTCAAGACAGGATTTATTCAATTCCTTAATAACAATATCGACTATTTCACCTGGTCCCACTTAGATATGACAGGTATCCCACCGAAAATAATCTCCCACAAACTAAGTGTTGACCCCAAGTTCAAAATTGTGAAGAAAAAGAGAAGGCCACAGTCCGAGGTAAAACATTCCTTCATCAAAGAGGAAGTAGCGAAACTTCTTAAAATCGGATCCATTAGGGAGGTAAAGTATCCCGAATGGCTAGCTAACGTAGTGGTAGTGCCAAAAAAAGGGAACAAGCTAAGGATGTGCGTAGACAATAAAGATTTGAACTAAGCATGCCCCAAAGATTCCTTCCTATTTCCTAACATTGATCGCATGATCGATGCTACGGCCGGCCACAAGACCCTCACTTCCTCGATGCCTACTCGGGGTACAATCAAATCCAGATGAACCCCGAGGACAGGGAAAAGACCTCATTCATCACGAAGTACGTTACATATTGCTATAACGTAATGCCCTTCGGGATACAAAATGCGGGAGTAACATACCAACACCTAGTTAATAAAATGTTCGAGCACCAAGTAGGTAAATCAATGAAGGTATATATTGATGATATGCTAGTCAATCCTTGTGCGCAGAGGACCATCTGACCCATTTGCAGGAAACTTTTAATTTTGTCGTAAGTTAATTGACGTAAGCTCGGGAATGAGATTATTTTTGATTGGGCAAATTCCTAGGCTTCATAGTTTCAAACAAGGGGATCAAAATCAATCCTGACAAAACAAAGGCCATCGAAGAAATCACGATGGTGAACAACGTAAAGGCCGTTCAACAGCTAACAGGGCGGATCGCGGCCCTGAACAGATTCATATCGAGATCATCAGACAAAAGCCACCATTTCTTTGCCCTACTCAAAAGAAAGAATAACTTCAAATAGACTCCAGAATGCCAACACGCCCTAGAAGAACTGAAACGGTATCTATCTTGCCCGCCTTTGTTGCACACACCCAAGGAGGATGAAATGCTATACCTATACCTGGCCATGTCTGAAATAGTAGTAAGCGACGTACTGGTCCGAGAAGAGCAAGGTACATAATTTCTTGTTTATTATGTAAGCCGAACCTTGGGGGACACCGAAACTCGGTACCCCCATCTGGAAAAATTGGCTCTCGCACTGATAAGCACCTCGCGCAAGCTAAAGCCTTACTTTTAGTGCCACCGTATCTGCGTCCTGTTGACTTATCCCCTCCGGAGTGTAATGCACAAACCTGAGTTATCGGGTCGATTGGCCAAATAGGCCATTGAACTTGGGGGGTATGATATCGAGTATCAACCTCGGACGGGCTTCAAGTCCCAAATGCTGGCGTATTTTGTGGCCGACTTCTCACCATCCCTCGTGCCCTAGGTAGAGAAGGAGCTTCTGGTGAAATCAGGCACGTCCTCCAGGGTATGGACCCTGTTCATAGATAGTGCCACAAACATAAGAGAATCCGGAATCGGTATAGTCCTAAAGCCGCCCGTCGGCGGCATAATCAAGCAATCCATAAAAACCACAAAGTTAACTAATAATGAAGCCGAGTACGAGGCTATGATTAGAGGTTTGGTGTTGGCCAAAAGCCTGGGAGCCGAGACTGTTGAGGCATCATCTGCTCTAAACAACTAGCTCGAGAATAGATCACGTATTTTTAGAATCCCATTTACAAATTTAATTATTGTTACCATTTTCACGGTAAACAAGTTTCAGAAAATTGTTCGCAGAAATGAAGGCATTCCAAAAGGGGGCAGCTCCAGCAATCCAAAAAGTTATGACCTATGTCATAAGTGCGGTAAGTCAAGACACTTCATAAACGATTGCCCTCTTCTCAAGCAAGATCAATATAGTCACGACCCAAATTGGAGGGGCCACGACCGCCACTCGATGCCTACTCAACCGAGCGCCACGTACCTTATCCTTATTTACTATAAAACTCGTCATGGGCCATGATAGGCCACATCTATATATATAAGTAACAATATTAAAACTTAACTCACATAAATAATTCTAAAAGATTTATAGAGATACATAAGGGCCGACAAGGCCGTTGACATGTCATACCTAACTATACATAAGACACTATCTGCAAAGCCTCTAGGAAAACATGATCATAATATATAGGTTGGGATAGAGTTCCCGGCATCCTCATAAAATAAAATAACATATATAGAACTTTACTCGGCAATACTCTAGGAAGAAGTGGAGCTCACTAACAAAAAGCTGATATCTAGAGGAAGCCTATAGTGGAGGGTCCTCACCTCGCCTATCTACACCTATGTGGCATGAAACATAGCGCCTCAGTAAAAGGGACGTCAATACAAATAATGTACCGAGTATGCAATGCAGAATTAAAACATAATAATAAGTCAATATTAACGAAAGAGATATACAAATCACCTGAACCTCTGAAGTGCTACCGTATATGCATACTTATTATACTTATATGTGTGTGTGTGTATATATATATATATAACCTCTTTGGAACCATTATCCATATCGATGCATGACTGCCGAAAGATATATAGGAATCTCCTGAACCTCTGAAGTGTCATCGTATATGCATACTTATTATACTTACATATATAATGCTTCAATTTGGGACTACTTTTGTTATCTATTTCGTATTATGCATGACTGCCCAACTGATCAGTGGTAACTGCCCAACCGGCCGTCGAATGGTGGTAAATGTATGACTGCCCAACCGATGGTAAATAATGATACATAACTGCCCAACCAGTGGTAACTGCCCGACCGGCCGTAGCCCGATGGTAAATGCATGTCTGCCCGACCGGCTGTAGCACGAACATTAATATCTTTATCATATGCCTCAATAGGAAACTAGATACGTACTTAGACATGCTTGAATATCACATTACGGAAATGAATAACATAGATATCCTTAACTGCTAAGAGTAGAACCACTTATGGAATATTATTACGTTTACATATCGTTACTTGGATCATGCCAAAAGAAGGAAGGTTTAGCCTTAACATACCTGTATGATTTCTTCCTTATTACTCAACCAAACTCAACACAACTTCTTTCATCTACAACAAGTGAAATGATATTTCCGTTAACATATAATGTCGTACCATCGGATTTGGCTAGTCGTATGACTTAAGAAAAATCGAGCAGTAACTCCCCTATTTTCTAATACATCCCAAAGACCACTAAGGGTCATCAACATCCTAACAACAACAACTATAACCAACAATAGTAACAACAACAATATAATTCACTATGAGTTTCTCCGATTATCTTAACAATCATATTGAGCGGCAAGCTCGTTTTTACTCATAACAAGATATAACTTGAATCCAAATCTATTCCATAAATTAGTTTAAAATCTTCAGAACATCATACTTATATGTACCATATTATTTCTAGTTTAAAACATCCACAAAATGCCTTCCAAAACAGCCTCATATGTCTAACACCTTAATTTTTATCGTCAATCACTTGTTTTTCATCGTTTCTTCTTCAATCAACTTAATTAATACCTAGAAAAGCTTAACAACAGTAGCCACAATATTATCAAATTATTTCTCACAATTTTCATCCACCACAAACCATATATTTAGCCATAAAACAGTCCAACCAAAAAGACAACCATATCTCATGTTCTTTCAAGTGTTATCTTATGGTTTTTCACTCAAACAACACAACCAACACAAGATTAACCTTAGGCACAATCAAGAAGATATTATGCGTACCTTGTACAACAGTTACAACTCAAAACCCTATCTCATCTTAGCTCATAATAGCCCTCAATCATACCACAACATCATAGAAGCATTTTCTTGTAGTCTTTAACACCTTTGATGATGATTTATGTTGATTTCTCTTGAGTTTGGTTCTTGAGATCTTGGACCAGTTCATGGAGAGCTTGAGAGAATTTTGGCGTAAGAAATCTCTTTATATTGACGAAATGTAATGGGTAAAGACAACTTATAAGCCCACTACCTCAATTTTCCAAGCAGGTGGGTAAGCTACCTGCTTGGCAGCTTGAGCAGTGCCACTTCGGACACTTGTATCTCTCTACTCCGATATCGTATTGACAAACGGTTTACAGAGTTGGAAACTAGACACATAGGGATTTAATTCCATATAAATATATCCATGTAACTCTCAATAGATTGGGATAAAACTGTGTCGCAACTTGGCCTATAAACCTGCCAGTTTCTCTGAAGTGCGGCAACGTGACTTGGCGACCCTACTTTAAAAATCCATATTTCTCTGCCTCAATGTCGTATTAATAAATGCTTTAGACCATTGGAAACTAGGTTCCAAGACCTTCATTTTGGTATATAATATGTCTCGAAAATACCTCATATAATACATGAAATGTATTGCTCAAAAGACTTCGTTATAAAACAAATCCTTAGTCGGTTTTTCCACAACTTAAATCCGATTTTTTCCAAACATTATATTCCATATCCAAACATCATATATAGCCATATCACGACTTTAAACTCATTTAAATTATGATTAAAAATTCTCGTTCATCCTAACTTACCTAATACTTTGATAAACCTTCTTTAGCCTTGTAGAAGGATTTCACCCCTTTTTGAGCTTACATCAATTTATATATGGAGTACTTTCACGTACGGAAACATGAGGCGTAAAAAATACAAACACAACACTGATAAAGCAGCAAAGAGGAACCAGGTTCCTGACAAAAGATTAAAAAGAAAAGACGCCGCTGACAACGTTGTGAAACAGGCTCTTGCTGTATTGGGAGACTCTTCTAGCGAATTCAGAGAAGATGATGGGCAAGGTGACAGCTCCATGATGGCAGTGGAAAGTGAAGCAGCTGAGTATGACTCTATTGTTTCCTTGATGGTGCAGTCTGATGATGATGGAGATGACGATGATGATGATGAGGTAAACCTTCTGCATGTTCAAAGAAATTTGAAATCCTATTATCAAAAGAAGCTTATATCTTTGGCATATGTTTTAATTGATTCTTATCACAATCTCATTAATGATAAAAATGCACTAACCACAGAACTAAGAGAATTAGAACACGAGAGAGATGATCTAGTGGTGGTTACGGTTGATCTAATAGAGACTATTGAGAGTTTAAAAAGGGAAAAAGATACCTTGACTGAGAGAATTGCAAATATAGAGCACGAGAGAGATGACCTATTGGTGGTAGTTGTATACCTAAAGGAAACAATTGAGGAACTAAGAAGGGAAAATAGGCCTGTGAACACTCAAAAGGGAAAGGAAGTTTCAAGTAAGGCACACCTTAATCTTGAAAATGAGTTAAGATTAGTGAAATCTAGTTTGTGTGCCGAGCTTGAGAAAAACAAACAACTTCAGGAAGAACTAGGAAGAGTGAAGAGTGATCTTGAAAATCACTTAAGTGGACCTAGTCCTCTGATGTTATCACTGTCTTGTACACAAACAATGGGAAAAACAGACGGGGAATTGGGTTCCAAAGGAAAAAGACTCCCTACAACCCTCATAGCAAGTACGTTACTGTACCTGACAATTGGCTTTGCACTCACTGTGGTAACACTAGGTACTTTAAAGAAAACTGTAAGGCCAGAATTCAGTCTCAATAGAAAAACAAAGTTTTTAATTAAAAAGTAACTGCTTCTAGGGAACTTGGTCTTTCACATAAAAACGTATAATACCTCCTCAGTGGAATTAGCGGTAAATTGTGGTACCATATCATTGCCCCCTTCGATAAATTTCCTCCAATTTTTTTCAACAAAACAAATTCAATTTCATCATCTTCTAAGTCATTTCCTTTTATTGAGCATGTATAAGAAGTGGCATGCTCATTTGGATCAGTTATGCCATTGTACTTAGGAATTTCTGGCATGCGAAATTTCTTCGGAATGGGCTTTGGAGCCGCACGCGGTGGGAAAGGCTTCTGTACGAACTTCTTCGAATCCAAACTCTTTAAAATCGGGGGTGCCCCCGGTATTTGATCAACCCATGAGTTGTATGTTTCTACCTTTTTATCGTTAGCCTCAATTTTCTTTTCTCCTGATTCGATCCGTTTAGTTAGCTCCTCGAGCATTTTCATGAAGGCAGGTCAGTTCCGGATCCACTATCGTCCAATTTTTCTGGTATAGGCTCGACCCTAGGAATAACTTCTTGTGATGCATCGAGTTCAATTCTGCTTGGCGCTCGATTATGATTTTGGAGCTGCGCTATTGCAGCTTGCTGAGTCTGCAATATTTCAAATATCATTCCAAGGCTAATCCGGCCTTCTTCACCACTTTGTGCGTTCTGATCGGCTACCCAGGTGTCTCTGCGGACGCTATTTTCAGGATTGACACCTAAATTTCCATGAATTGCAACACGAGAATTGACATTGACTGTATCTACTGCATGTGGTCCATCGGGATTGATTGGAGGTACTCCGTTTCCCGAGGAGACTATGTGCTTGTTCTCGCCATGAAGACCAAGGCCGGCGTTTGTGTGAGTGGGCACTACTTGAGAGTTTGACATGTTGATTCATAATATCAAAGACACTTATAAGAACAAGTGTAAAAGCAGTGTGTGTTATGAGGATTAATACTAGGAAATCACTATTATCCTTAGCCCCATGGTGGGCGCCAAACTATTTACCCTAAAAATTGGATAACAATTAAACGTATAATGTGATTTTAAGGATACGTGATTTCACCTAATACTAATGGATAAAGAAAAAGATAAACAATGAGAATTGACAATAAAATAAAGCAACCCGACTTTGCAACGTAATTAAGCTCTCGAGCTTGTATGCCCTCAAATAGATTAATGTCAGACTGGTAGAGATTTAACAAGCCGATGGACAAGAATGTAAGCTAGGAAATGTTATATTGCTTTGATATTCGTGAATGTAAGGTGTCTACAAATGGTGGGGACTCCTCTTTATGTAGTAGAGGAATCCTAATTATTCTAATTACAAAAGTAAATCACATGATAAGTCTAAACAAGCGCCTTTGATTTGATTTGTTCCGGAATTTCTGCCGAAACTTTTGACCGGTTACGGACATCTCACATTTCCTTTATTGTGCTTCGTTCGAAATCGTTCATATATGGTTTCGATCGCTGTTGGCCTCAATCTCGATGAGTACCCCAATACTCGAGCTTGATAGCAAAATCGGACAAGCCATATTCTAACCATATACACACATACACGGTGATAATCATATGAAAGTCCCCTGAACCCCTGGTAAACAAGGAGTTCGCTTATAAATGGCAAGAAATTATTCTAATTCAACTACTGTATTCTAGGAAGCTTCCAAAATATTTAGTTGCACATATAGGGGTATTTGCACGAATGGCCTTCTTTGATGCCACTATTTAAATCCTGTCCTCGTCAGCCCAGTAAGCTAAATTTGTCTACAAAAAGAAATATTTATCCAGCTACGTACTTTTTATGGTAAAAATTTAGTCCAACTAGGCTAACGATGCAAGAATTTAAGGAATGGCCTCAAAGAAGGCCATAGGGTGCAAATATTCCGAGAATGTTATAAAATAAAGATTGTAAAGAAAAGATAAGTATAGAGAGAAACTGATACATTATTCGAATTCAAACTGATGTACATAATGAATTGAAATCTCTTCTATTTATAGAAGAAAGGAAGATGTTGTGTAAGCTGCTACTATACCAGATATAGATAATCTTCTACTAAGAGTAATGTTTATCCATAACGGAGTACTGAAAGGATAAGCTCATTGTACCAGGTATGGATAATCTTCTACTAGGAGTAATGTTTATCCATAACGGAGTATTAAAAGGATAAGCTCATTGTACCCGGTATGTATAATCTTCTACCGGGGTAATATTTATCCATAACGGAGTATCGAAAGGATAAGATTATTATACCCGGTATTGATAATCTTATACCGAGGGTAATGTTTATCCATAACGGAGTATCGAAAGGATAAGCTTATTATACCCGGTAAGGATAATCTTCTACCGGAGGTAATGTTTATCTATAACCGGGTACCGAAGTGATAAGCTTCTTCAGAAAGTTTATTTCCAATAGAGTACTAAATAGATAAACATATTTACGGCGGAGTCCCATATGGATAAGCTTCTTCAGGAAGCTTATCTACAACGGAGTACTAAATGAACATCCATAATATAATATATTTATAACACTCCCCTTGGATGTTCATTAAAAGATAATGTGTCTCATTAAAACCTTACTAGGAAAAACCACGTGGGAAAAAATCCTAGTGAAGGAAAAAGAGTACACATATTTAGTAATACGCATTGCTAGGTGCCTTATTAAAACCCGTATAAGGAAACCCGATGGGAAAAAACCTTAGTAAGGAAAAAAGAGTGCATCGTGTATCTTACTCCCCCTAATGAAAACCTTGTTTCAAATATTTGAGTCTCCGCATTTCAATCTTGTATACCATCTTCTCAAAAGTTGAAGTTGGCAAAGATTTAGTGAATAAATCTGCTGGATTATCACTTGAATGGATTTGTTGCACATCAATGTCACTATTTTTCTTAAGGTCGTATGTGTAGAATAATTTTGGTGAAATGTGCTTCGTTCTATCTCCTTTTATAAATCCTCCCTTCAATTGGGTTATGCATGCAGCATTGTCTCCGTATAATATTGTGGGTCTTTTCTCACATTCCAAACCACACTTTTCTCGAATAAAATGAATTATTGATCTCAACCATACGCATTCCCTACTTGCTTCATGAATAGCTATTATCTCAGCATGATTTGAAGAAGTAGCAACAATAGATTACTTTGTGGAGCGCCATGATATGACAGTACCTCCATATGTAAATACGTACCCGGTTTGAGATCGAGCTTTATGGGGATCCAATAAATAACCTGCATCTACATAACCAAGAAGATCTGCACTATCTTTGTTAGCATAAAACAAACCCATATCAAGAGTTCCCTTTAAATATCGCAATATATGCTTAATCCCGTTCCAATGTCTTCGTGTAGGAGAAGAACTATATCTTGATAGTAAATTAACAGAAAATGCTATGTCAAGCCTTGTAGCATTAGCAAGATACATTAGTGCACCAATTGCACTGAGATAGGGTACTTTGGGACTGAGGAGTTCCTCGTCCTCTTCTGGAGGTCGGAACAAATCCTTATTCACTTCAAGTGATCGAACAACTATTTGTGTACTCATTAGGTGCTCTTTGTACATGTAAAAGCGATTTAAGACTTTTTCTGTATATGCAGATTGATGGATAAAGATCCCGTCTGCTAAATGTTGAATTTGCAGACCAAGACAGTTTTATCTTTCGAAGATCTTTCATCTCAAATTCTTTCTTAAGATATTCAATTGCCTTTTGGAGCTCTTCTGGAGTTCCAACAAGATTTATGTCATCTATATAAATAGCAAGTATAACAAATAGTGATGCCATTCTCTTTATAAAAATACATGGACAAATAACATCATTTATGTAACCTTTTTTCAGCAAATATTCACTAAGGCGATTATACCGCATGCGCCCAGATTGCTTTAAACCGCACAAAGATCTTTGTAATATGATTGAATACATTTCCTGAGATTTTGCTTCAGGCATTTTAAATCCTTCAGGGATTTTCATATAAATTTCATTATCAAGTGAACCATACAGATAAGTTGTAACTACATCCATTAGATGTATTTCAAGCTTTTCATGTAGTGCTAAACTGATGAGATATTGAAATGTTATGGCATCCATAATAGGTGAATATGTTTCATCAAAATCAACTCTAGGTCGTTGTGAGAATCCTTGTGCAACAAGGCGAGCTTTGCATCTTTCAACTTCATTTTTATCATTCCTTTTTCTCACAAAAACCTATTTATGACCAACTGATTTTATACCAGCAGGTGTTTGGACTACTGGTCCAAAGACCTCTCTTTTAGCAAGTGACTTCAATTCCGATTGAATTGCCTCTTGCCATTTTGGCCAATCAGATCTTTGTCGATATTCTTCGACAGATCGAGGTTCAAGATCCTCACTATCTTGCATAATATTAAGTGCAACATTATATGCAAAAATATTATCCACCACTATTTCAGATCGATTTAAATTAATCCCATCACCGGTAGAACTTATTAAAGTTCCTCACTCACTTGATCTTCAGGTTCATTGATTTCTTCAGGAATCTCAGAACTAATCAGATCTTGGGTCTCTTTAGGAGATCCCTTCATAGTATCTTTTTGATCATTTATCGATTTAATTTTTCGAGGATTTCGATCCTTAAAACCTAAAGGCCTACCACGTTTTAGGTGTGCTTTAGGTTCACTAGCCCTCATACTAGTAGATGGTCTTACTGGGACATTAATTCGAATAGGCACATTCTCTGCAGGGATATGTGACTTAGTTATCCTTTTCAAATCAGTAAATGCGTCTAGCATTTGATTTGCTATATTCTGTAAATGGATGATCTTCTGGACCTCCTGATTATATATAGGGGTACGTGGATTAAAGTGAGATAATGATGAAACTTTCCACACAATTTTTCTTTTGATTTTCTTTTTCTCTCCCCCTAATTGTGGAAAATTTGTTTCACCAAACAGACAATCTGCAAATCGAGCAGTAAATAAATCTCTTGTCAATGGTTCAAGATAGCTAATAATAGAGGGTGATTCAAACCCAACATATATTCTTATCCTTCTTTGTGGTCTCATCTTACTGCGTTGTGGTGGTACTACTAACACATATACAGCACATCCAAAAATTTGTAGATGGGAAATATTTGGTTCATGACCAAAAACTAATTGTGACGGAAAATATTTATTATAATGTGTCGGTCTGAGACGGATAAGTGATGCAGCATGCAAGATAGCATGGCCCCAAACAGTAGTGGATAATTTTATTTTCATAAGTAGTGGTCTTGCTATCAATTGCAGGCGTTTAATAAATGACTCTTTTTGAGTATGAACATAAGCTACAAGAGATGTTCAACTTTTATTCCAATTGATAGACAATAATCATCAAAAGCTTGAGATGCGAATTCTCCAGTATTATCAAGGCAAATAGCCTTTATAGGATAATCTAGGAATTGTGCCCTTAATCGAATTATTTGGGCTAATAGCTTTGCAAACGCCAGGTTGCGAGATGATAGTAGGCACACATGAGACCATTTTGAAGATGAGGACCATAAAATATCTAAACAACCCACTTGGTGGGTGAATAGGTCCACATATATCCCCATGTATACGCTCTAAAAAGGCAGGGAATTCAATGTCGGCCTTCATTGGTGATGGTCTAGTGATCATTTTGCCTTGATAACAAGCATCACAAGAAAATTCATTATTTGTAAGAATCTTCAGGTTCTTTAATGGATGCCCACTCGAATTTTCAGTAATTTGTCTCATCATTATTGATCCAGGATGGCCCAAACGGCCATGCCAAAGCACAAAAGTATTTGAATCTGTATACTTCTGGTTTACGATAGAGTGTGCTTCAACTGTACTAATTTTTGAATACTATAGGCCAGAAGATAAAGTCGGTAACATTTCTACAATGCATTTCTAGCCAGAAATATTCTTTGTAATACAAAGATATTCCATGTTCATTTCATCTATTGTCTCAACATGATACCATTTTGGCGGATATCTATAAAACTCAACAAGTTTCTTCGGAACTTGGAGGAGAACAATGCATTATCTATAATAAGTTTTGTTCCCTTAGACAGAAATATAATGTCTCTTTCGGAGCCTTCAATCAAACTTATATTACCAGAAATTGTTGAAACAATTGCTTTTTCCTTATGCAAAAAAGAAAAGTATTTCTAATCCTTAAATATGGCATGAGTTGTTCCACTATCAATAACACAAATATCTTCATGATTTGTCTTTGATCCAAACATAATTTGAGGTTTATCCATATTCTTCAAATGACATATATAAAATATATTATAGTAATGTGACGACCCGACCAGTCGTCTCATGAGTTACTGCTCCGTTTTCCCCATTTCTGCTTCTTTATGCTTCGTTATCCGTGTGTTATGTGGTTGAGTTGGTTGGTTTGCGTTTGGCGTGGTTTTGGTAAGAAATGAGATACTTAGTCTCTTTTAAGAAGGCTTAAATTGGAAAAGTCAATCGGATGTTGACTTATGAGTTAGAGGGCTCGGATGTGAGTTTTGATGGTTCGATTAGCTTCGGAAGGTGATTTGTGACTTAGGAGTCTGATCAGAAGTGGTTTTGGAGGTCCGGTGTAGAATTAGGCTTGAATTGGCAAAGTTAGTATTTTGGCGATTTCCGGTTGATAGGTGAGATTCTGATCCGAGGGTCGGAACGGAATTTCGAGAGTTGTTGTGGCTTCGTTATGTGATTTGGGATGTGCGTGCAAAATATTCAGGTCATTTGGATATGGTTTGGTTTGGTTTTTTATCAAAAGCGTATTTCGGAAGTTTTTAGAAACTTAGGCTTGAATTCGATGTGAATTGATGGTTTTGGTGTTATTCGAGGTGTTTTGATGATTGGAACAAGTTTGAATGAGATCTTAGGATGTGTTGGTGCTTTTGGTTGAGGTCCCGGGGGCCTCGAGGTGATTTCGGATGGCTAACGGGAATTTTTGGAACTTAGAAGATAGTTGATGTCTGCTGCTCTGGTATTTCCGCACCTGCGGAATTGGGACCGCAGGTGCGGTGTCGTAGATATGGAAGGAAATACGCAGATGCGGTTTTGAGGGGGCAAGGCAGGAAGGTGCGGTATAGGAACCGCATCTACGGAGTCGTAGATGTGGATTTCTAACCTTAGGTAAAGTTCCGCAGATGCAGAGGAGTGCCCATAGAAGCGGTGCTGCAGGAGCGGGATTTTTGTCCGCAGATGCGAAAAGAACCCCTGGGCAGAATGTTTTAAGTTGTTTCATCCGTGATTTTGAGCCATTTTTTTACCATAGCTGAGTATTTTGGGAGCTCTTTGAGGGAGATTGAAGAGGGATTCAAGGAGAATTGATTGGAGGTAAGTTTTATGAACCAAAAACGTGATTCTATTGTGAAATTAACCTAGAAATTCATGGAATTTAAGCTAAAAATTGGAAGAACTAGGGCTTGGGATTTTGAACTTTTGAATTGGGATTTGAGGGACTATTTGAGGTCGGAATTGAGAACTTTTGGTATGTATGAACTCGTGGGGTGATAAGGAATCTAATGATGTGAAAATTTCTGAGTTTCGAGAAGTGGGCTCGGGGCTCGGGTTTTGCTAATTTCGAGATTTTTGATATTTTTCGATTGTTTTTGCTTGGGTTATGTTCCCTTAGCATATTGTGACATATTCGTTCTGGTTTTGGTCAGATTTGACGCGCGAGGAGGCCGATTTGAGAGGCAAAGGCGTCGTGAGCTAGAGTTTTGCCGGTTCGAGGTGAGTAATGAATGTAAATGATGTCCTGAGGGTTTGAAACCTCGGATTTGCACTTCGTAGTGCTATATTGAGGTGAGACACGCGCTTGATGGTGAGCGTGGGGTCATTTACTATTGGAGATTGTGACTTGGTCCATCCTGAGTGACGCTTTTACCGCGTATTGATTAAAGCTTATTTGTTGTCCTCAGTAATTGGATTGATTGCCATATTTGGGCTTCGTGCCAACTATTTGAACCCTCCGGGGAGTTTTATCACTATTTCCTCACTGTTTAGACTTACTACTTGAACTCAGTCGTACCGTTTTCCACTGTTTTACAAGTCAGCCACTTTTACTCGATTTTTGAAACTAAAAATATATATTAAATGATGTTTTGGGCTGAGAACTACTGTTTTACTAAATGCCCGAAAGCTTATATGATTTTTGGACTGAGTATGGCCAAGGGCCAGATGTGAGGATACTATGGGATCGGGCTGCGCGCCGCAGCAGTATTATGTTGATATTGATATGAGGCCGAGGGCCTAGTTGATGCCACAAGATGGCTTGATATTGCGCTTGGGCCGTAAGGGTCCCCTCCCGGAGTCTGTACACCCCCAGTGAGCGCAGTCGACGATAAATATACGGATCAGGCTGCACGCCACAGCGGATACTATAAGGTACCGTTCTATGTGTTGATTTTCGTTATATGTCTGTCACTTAACTGCTTATCTATTGTAGCATCTCCATATTTCGTTTCCATTAATTTATTGCTTTCATAGTACTTGTTTAAACTGCCGCATTATAGATTACTCTGTGATTTTCGTTATTTCTTATTCTCAATCATTATTTATGTTTATTACTCACTGGGTCGGAGTACTCACATTTCTCCCTGCACCTTGCGTGCAGATCCAGGTGTTCCAGAGGATGAGTGAGGATATTCAGTCGATCAGTTCATATCCAGGAGCATCGAGGTAGCTGCACGGCGTCCGCAGCCCGGATCTTTCCCTTCAATCCTTTCGTTTTATCCGCATTTCCTAAACTGAATATGTATTAGGCTATTAAACTTGTGCTAGAGGCTCGAGACTTGTGAAACCAAATCTGTATGGGTTATGTAGTGGTATTATCATCTGAATTTCCGCATATTTGACTCGTTGTCCTAAACTTTTATTATGATAAATTGGCAATTTAACTGTGCTAATAATGAATTGTATAAGAAATGGGTCGAGGTTGTTAGTTGGTCAGGCTTGCCTAGCAGTGCATTGGGCGCCATCACGACCGGGGTTGAGGTCGTGACAAGTAAACATCATTATCAAAGCATAATTTTTATTTATGTAAAACAATTAGATAACCATACTATCTATTACAAACAACAAAAATTAAAATATTTACATTTCTACAGATTCACCACCGATTACATGACTTGGTTCTCCTTCTGGGAGTGCAAAGTTATCAGCTACATCTAAATGCATGAAGTCTAAATTATCTTCAGAAATAAAATTTGCTTCAACATTTTTCTCTGTCTTCTTCAGGAAGGCTTGATAAAGTGTCACGACCCGCATTTACCACCCTCGGGAGTCGTGATGACGCCTACTCATGAAAGCTAGGCAAGCTGTGCATTATAGATTCACTAACTCTTTTATTTATCCCTTTTTAACAATTTAAATCAACATGCGATCAACAGTGAAAATTAACGATAAATAAATACATGCGGAAGACGTAATCTGATGACTTAGCCAAAAACAAGTACGACAATACTAACATACACCTCTACCCGGAATCGGTGTCACAATATCATGAACCTTCTACGAATACTACATACAAATGTTTCGAAAGAAAGGTACAATCTGTCTCTGAAGTAGATGAAAACAGAATATAAAGATAGAAGAGAATGTCGGGCCTGCGGACACCTGCAGGACTACCTCGGGATCTCTAACTGAACTGAAGGCAGCCACCTAAAGCTATGGACCAAAAGTTGCCGCTCCGGGATCTGCATATAGTGCAGAGTGTAGTATTAACATAACCGACCCCATGTGTTGGTAAGTACCTGGCCTAATCCAGACGAAGTAGTGACGAGGCTAGGATCAGACTACCAAATAAACCTATGCAGTTATGTAATATATAGCGGAAAGTAAAACAGAAATAAGCAAGTAAAGATGGGAGGGGACATGCTGCGGGGGAATATCATTTACCAACAATAATTTAAGAGGAAACGAAATAACAATTTAGAATTTACAACAAAATAATAAGGAACTTGTAACCAATCTATAAGCACTTCGTATTATCTATTATTGCGGCACGCAACCCCATCCAAATCATAATAACACTGTTGCGGCGTGCAACTCAATCCATATCATTTATCATTGTTGCGGCATGCAACCCGATCCAAACATAATATTATTGCGGTATGCAACCCGATCCAAGTATTATCACTATTGCGGTGTGCAACCCGATCCAATTATATTATTGTTGCGGTGTGCAACCCGATCCAAACATAATATTGTTGCGGCATGCAACCCGATCCAATTATATCATTGTTGCGGCGTGCAACCCAATCCAAATATAATATTGTTGCAGTGCGCAACCCAATCCACATATACAGTTCAAAACCAATCACAATGAGAGTCCCGGCAAGGGATCAAAAAAGAAACAACACTATCCCAACAAGGGTATCGACAGTATAAGTAAATACGTCCCGTATAGATTTCCTATCATTCTTCCCAAAAAATCAAAAATTGACTCGGGGCCCGCATGGTCGAAACACAAGGTTCGGACAAAAGCCCGATCACCCATTCACCCACGAGCCCGAATATGCAATTAGTTCCAAAATCCGACCCCAAAACGAGGTCTAAATCCCAATTATGCAAAAAGCTCTAACTCTACCCAAATTCCTAATTCTCTACCCTTAAGAGCATGATTTAGGCTTAGAAATCTAATGGATGTTAATGAAAATTGAAGAAAATGAGTCTAAGATTATATACCTATGAATTTGTGGTAAAATTCTCTTTCAAAAATCGCCCAATTTGGAGTTTGGAAGAAGAATTTATGAAATTTTGGTGAAATCCCGTTTTTGCTTCTGTTTTAAATCATTGGGCAGACCTTCATCGCGTTCGCTATGGATCTGTCGCTTTCGCGATGGGTCAGGCCCAATTAACCATCACGTTCGCGATCACAGGCTCGCGTTCGCAGAGCTTTGACTCCTCGAGCCTTTGCGTTCGCGGGCCAGTGGCCGCGTTTGCGTAGAACAAAATCTCCTTCCCCCTGCCCAAACCCAAAGGCCTTCGTGTTCGCGATAGCAGGTCCGCATTCGCGAAGGGAAACACCCCAATGCTTCGCGTTCGTGTCCTATTTCTCGCGTTCTAATAGAAGGAAAATTCGTTCAGTCTGACTTACCCTTCGCGTTCGCGAGAGTCCTTCCGCGAACGCGAAGAACAACATACCAGAACACTAGAAACTGAGAACCTGCAACTTTTTTCTAAGTTCAAAACCTTCCGAAACTCACCCGAGCCCTCGGGGCTCCAAACCAAACATGCATACTAACTTAAAAACATCATATGAACTTATCCGTGCGATCAAATCGCCAAAATAACCTCTTAAACAACGAATTTAGCATAGAAATCTAAGAAAAATCTCAAAACTTTTAAAGTATCAATTTTCACAACTACGGGTCCGAATCACCTCAAACAACTTCCGTTTCTTACCAAATTTCACAGACTCGTCTTAAATCACATATAAGACCTGTACCGGGCTCCGGAACCAAATTACGGGCCTGATACTATCATGTTTTAAACACGTTTCATTTTCAAAACTCATAAATAATTTCAGAAAATAATTTTCTTTAAAAAATTCATTTCTCCGGCTTGGGACCTCGGAATTCGATTCCAAGCATACGCCCAAGTCCCATATTTTCCCACGGACCCTCCGGAACCGTCAAATCATGGGTCCGGGTTCGTTTACCCAAAATATTGACTGATGTCAACTTAAATCCATTTTAAAATGAAAATTCATTATTTTTCACAGATTTTCACATAATGGCTTTCCGGCTACGCGTTCGGACTATGCACGCAAATCGAGGTGCTGTCAAAAGAGGCTTTTAAGGCCTCGGAACACAGAATTTATTTCTAAAACAAGTGATGACCTTTTAGGTCATCACATAAAGCTCAACCAGGTGCTTTGGCGTACGACAGGTACGTGACCAGTGCCCTTTTCCTCCATAGCTGTAGCATGCATTTTTTGCATTTGGTGCTTGTACCGCTTCATACTTTTGTTCCCTCCTTTTCCACTACTGGTGGTGAGGAGGGTTCTTTGGTGCATTATTATTACCATGATTAGAGTTTCTTCCCCAACCACGGCCATGACCACGACTAGGGACACGACATCTTCCACGTTTAGCTTGGTGGAAGTTCGTCTCATTCACTTCAGGGAATTGACAAGACCCAGTAGGTCGGTCTTCCGGACCCATCGCATCAAGATGAATTTCAGCATCACGCACCCAAGATATGTAGCTTTTGCCCGATATATCCAGGGCTACAAATTCAAGTTTAGAAAGATTTGACATTATATAGAAAAAGAATGTGCATACCTCAGATAATTTCAAAGTATTTGCTCGAGATGACAGAGTCTCGTGCTGATAACGTGTTATAAAATAAAGATTGTAAAGTAAAGACAAGTATAGAGAGAAACAGATATATTATTCGAATTCAAACTGATGTACATAATGAACAGAAATCTCTTCTTTTTATAGAAGAAAGGAAGCTGTTGTGTAAGTTGCTACTATACCAGATATGAATAATCTTCTACTGAGAGTAATGTTTATCCATAACGGAGTACTGAAAGGATAAGCTCATTGTACCAGGTATGGATAATCTTCTACTGGGGGTAATGTTTATCCATAACGGAGTACTGAAAGGATAAGCTCATTGTACCCGGTATGGATAATCTTCTACCGAGGGTAATATTTATCCATAACGGAGTATCGAAAGGATAAGTTTATTATACCCGGTATGGATAATATTCTACCGGAGGTAATATTTTATCCATTATCGAGTATCGAAAGGATAAGCTTATTATACCCGGTATGGATAATCTTCTACCGGAGGTAATGTTTATCCATAATCGGGTACCGAAGTGATATGCTTCTTCAAGAAGTTTATTTCCAATAGGGTACTAAATAGATAAACATATTTACAGCGGAGTCCCATATGGATAAGCTTCTTCAGAAAGCTTATTTACAACGAAGTACTAAATAAACATCCATAATATAATATATTTATAACAGAGAATTAGTTGTTGTAGCAATTAGTAGACCATGTATTGTTGAATGTGAAGTTAGTAAGGAGCTACTTGATCTAGACTCCATTTATGTGTCTCTATTCTAACTTGAGTGAGGAACATCTGGATGTTAAGTTGGATTACTGTGATGTTTATTACCTATATCTACCTATCTATTTATATTATTATAAAAGCACAAACTTTTTATTCAGGATATATATGTTTGTAGATGTTTCTTATGGATCGAAAAATTATACTGTGTAACTAGGTAATTTTTTAAAATAATATATATATATATATATATATATATATATATATATATATATATATATATATATATATATATATATATATGTTGAATCCCCTTAATTATTTGTGTATTTATTTTATTTTTTTATAATTTGACACCCTATTAGTAAAAATTCTGACTTCATAACTGATCCCTTGGCTTCTATGTTGTTGCTTCTTTGAATTTTGATACTCCTTCGTGTGAAATTCCTGTATACACCACTTGTTATATCCATTGAAGAATATAAAAAGGGCAACTGATACTGTATAGTCGCTCTCTAAATAATAGCCGAAAAATATATATATATTGTGTATTTTTTGTATATATATATATATATTGTATGTTGTATACAAAAATTATATATTTTTTTGGCTACTGAATGTAAATAGTTTTTGGCAGGTTACGATTGGATGTGATTTTCTCTGGATATATTCTTTGTTTATAGCATATGAAGTGCAAACGTTAACTGTAAACGTGTGATTTGCAGAAAAAAGCAAGTTACAAAGAAACAAGAAAAGAAGCATGGGTGATGTGTGATTTTGAGAAAGAACCACCCAGCCTTGTTCCTATATTTCCTCCAACTGCTACAAGTGTGCCCAAAAAGCCTATTGATGAAGATCTCTACAAGATTTCCCCTAAGTTGCTCTATGCAAAGCCTACAAGGGTAGGTCCTTCTATCTTCTCCCATCTTTATGCGATTTCAGGATTTTAATATGAATAATCTAAGTGTGTTTTGCCAAACATGTAACTTAGTTACTACTTTCTGACCAACTCTTAACTTTTATTGTGGCTCCGCACCTGCTTCTATCCTTACCACAATTATTATTAGCAGCGACCTAGACCTTGGTGCCACTAGTAGTGATCGCTGATGACCTAGACCTTGGTGCCATTAGTAGTGATTGCTGATGAGCGAATTGTATCGAAGTTGTTAAAAACGGGTTGAACAAAAATCGGTCACAAGTCGATTCACCGATAGTAGTGCTGAAGATTTCTTAATAAGAAAACTATTTATGTCACTTGTGAAAATGCAAATTGTGAAAAATACATGACGAGAAAAACTATCCTAACTAGCACAATTGAATATGGCTATCAACTAAAAAAGATGTTGATTGCTAACTAGGTGATGACAGATTTTAATAAAAAATAATTTAATGAAATTATGATATTTTAGAAAACGAACTCATAAATATTTAATTGGAATTGAATTTGGAACTAGAAGTCTACATAAATTCATTTAGTCAATTATTCAATTTTATTTTATAAGTGGGACTAAAATCTACGTGCGCGTTGCACGTATATAGCAATTAGTACGATATAAACAACCCCTGGATGAGTTCACGTAAGAAAAAAGATAAGCAAGCAAATATAAGACCAACCCTTTTAAAGAGTATTTATCCTTAAAATGGTACAGTTAAATTTATACATGGTTTCTAGACAAATGAACTAATTTTATCCAAAAATAATAAAAAAATTAAAGAATAATATGATACTTAGCGTCAGAATATAGATAAAACAGCAAAAATAACGATTTCGGGAACAATATTTCCGGGCATAGCAATGATAAGATCAAAACTAAGAAAGTAAATGATATTAAGCTTTGTATAGAATATGGTATAAGTTTGTCAGAAAATTCGTGCCATTTACAATGATAACTAAGCTTTCTATTTATAACTGTATCTAGGCAAAGGCAACGAAGTCCTGGGACGGTGCCCTCCTTCAATGTCAATTATGAAGGTAATTGGTGAATATATAACTTTAGAAATAAATGTCAAATTTCTTGTAACAAAATGATATTCTTAATGCTGCAAATTAAATACTACCTGGCGCAAAATATTTAATACACTTTTATGAATATTTTCTTTTTGGTGTCAGAGCGGAATAACCACGTTTGATGACCATCTCTATCTTGGATTCCACGTGTCCTCCATTAATTAATCGTTTAGATGACCTGGTCTCATATCATATTTTTCCCAGGAGGAGGCAGAAAACTTCAAAGAGCTGAGTGTGTTGTGGATAGAACAAATCCAGAAGTTGGGAATTTACAGGAAAAAATTAGAGATCTATAAAGCACAGGTATACAGAATAGTGAATAGACGAAGAAAACAGAGAAGGAAGTCACAGCGCATGTCTAATTGTGTAAGCGCAGGAGGCCCCAGGTTTTTTCCCTAATTTTTGAAGCCCTGCTATATTGAGTATTAGGGGCAGAGCAGAAATAAACTAAATTTTTCTGGTTTTTTTGTTAACTCATATTGACCATAAGCTCCTCTCGTACTAGTAAAACTTTGCTCTGGGAATAGGGTTGCACTCCTGCAGCTAAAACCCTCAAAAAACACGCGCCATTGACATTCACTCCTCTAAAGACGGTAAAATGAAACTAGAAGCTCAGTGACCGATTTCTACATTATCGCCATCATGTTCGTTTCCAGATACATTCAACGGCGCTCCTTGCAGTATATTTCCTGTCTCTTCTTTTTCTAATTTTGTTAGTCAAGTTTATATAAATTAAATTTAATAGATTTTACTATAGGAATGCGATTCTGCGGAGATACGACATGGTAATATGATTTCAAGCGGTGAAAATACGACGGTAAAAAATGTGGAAGTTCCTATATTTACTGCAACGAGTAATGTGTGGAATTGCAGTGGTGGAGTGCGGTGGATGTCGGGGAAGAGCATGAGGAGCAGAGTAGCAATGAGAATGCAGAATGAGTCAAGCAAAACCCTAAGGGAGATACGGAGGTCAAAGAAGTTGAAATTGAAGCTAATGACTGATGAAGAACGGTTAATTTATAATCTCCGAAGAGTAGGTCCAAATGTTCTTTAATTATTCATTGCAAATCATTTTTCAGTGTTTGGTTGGGTATAAAAGTCAGAGACAAATACACGGGTCTATTTGCTTTAGATAATAATAAACATTTTAAAAGAAAATAAATAATTTTTATTTCAGAAGGTAATAGATAAATTTGCAAGTTTGCTGAAGTTGAGTCCAGACATGTGCCATTTTTATGTCTTAGCAAATTGTGCTTTGCTGCACCGATGCGTGATTGTGGTTACTGCAGCTAGAGTGGTGTTGTTGCTGAGTAAAAGTTTCTTCTTGTGGATAAGTCTAGACTCTAGCACAATAAAAATAGATTGAGCTTTAGCTGTTTCAAGCTCTATATATCTTCTCAACCAAGCTCCATAAAGGCTCAATTGGTTGATGATGTCTGCAGTCATAATGTAATTTTGAGCTATGTTGCTTGGACTCTTCGAAAATATTGCCGGGTGCGTGTCGGATTCTCCAAAAGCAGTGGATTTTTGGAGAATCCGACACGGGTGCGGCAGTATTTTGAAAAGTCCACGCAACATAGATTTTGAGGCAGAAATGATTTGAACATATAATGAGCTCAAGTTGGTCTTGCACAAGACTTAATTGGCTTTTGGTTTAAGGAAGTAGAACATAGAAGGCTACATTGTTCATTGATTTTCCAGGAGATCTCTTGCATATTGAACACTTCTAGTGAGGAAATTGTTTTATAGGCCAAGTAACATCTTAGTGCCTCCACTCATTAGGGTCCCTTTAGAGTACTCAGTGTAACTTTGAGGTACAGAAATAATCCCAGAAAAATGAGGACTCCTGCAGTGGTCAAATAGTCCTGGCTTTTCTTGAACAGAGTTTAAATCATAAAGATATCAAGTTGAACAGCAGTTTACAAAGTGCTTTGACTGAAAAATGTATTTATGTCAAATTTCGGTAATTGTGTGTGCTTATAGGTACTTATCGAACAATTTTAGAACAACATTTTTCTGCACGCCTCATTACCATACAGTGTTTCAACTTGTTACCATACATTCAGTATGTTCAGAAGCCAGACTCCTATTGTGGTGCTTATGTCCTAAGTTGCTCGGACTCCGGTGCGGGTGTCCGATACGGTTGCGGATCTAGTGGTTGGATCCGATCTAGATTTTAAGATTCTAGGGTATGGATCCAGTTACGGATACGGGTGCGGGGATTCGGCTAAAAATAATTCAAATATCTAAAAATAGAGTTATGAGACATTATTTAAAAAATTTATAAGGTATTTTGAGAAGGAAAAAATATGGATCAAGAGGAGAATCCGAAAAAGACATAAAAGGAAAAGGACTAACATTGGAATTTCTATATACAAAGTATTTAATTTTCTTCAATTTCACCATAACTTTTGTTTGGATTTCAAAATCATTGTATCTGCCCCAAATTTATCTGTCGATTACGGTAAAAGTACCCAAAATCCGTTGACAAGATACCGTACAGATCCCACATCCACACCCATGTCATGTTGACACGAGTGCGATAACGAAAGTGAAGAGTTCGAGCAACTTAGCTTATGTCTATATGGTTACTGATCGGCCATAGACAATTGTCAAAAATGCAGCTAAGAGTTCCATCTTTGAGTGTCTTGCGTTTTCGCTTCTTGTTTCATTCGTCATATTTTAGTGTGTTGCCCTTTTGTGTATTTCTACTCAAAAATACCTTATTAATCCAACTCAAACTTTTCACTTCCTTTACTAGTGTAGGCAAAGAAAAACTCTGCTACTTCAGAAGCTGAAGAAATATGAGCTACCAGAGCTTCTGACTCCTGAGCAACTGCAAGCGTATAAGAAGATTGGTTTCAGGAATAAAAATTATGTTCCTGTTGGTGTTCGTGGAGTCTTCGGAGGAGTTGTCCAAAATATACATCTCCACTGGAAGTTCCATGAGACTGTGCAAGTTTGTTGTGATAACTTCCCTAAGGAAAAAATAAAAGAGATGGCCTCAATGCTGGCTCGACTAAGTCGTGGTATTGTGGTTAACATACACAATGTAAAAACGATTATTATGTTTCGCGGCAGAAACTACCGCCAGCCAAAGAATTTAATACCTATCAACACACTTACAAAAAGGAAGGTGGGCTACAAATCTCTTTTTCTTTGCCTTGCCCCTTGTGAGTAGTCCACTGCTTATGTAAAGCCTAGTAGTAACTTTAGAAGTTGATAAATTGTTATATGTTTCTGTTAACCCCTTAATTTTGTATTTGCTTGAGGGAACCTAGCTTCTGTCTGTGTTTCATACACCTATGTGATGTAAAACTCCCTGGGTGCTATGAGTCTGAGACATGTACTCCTGGTCCCTTTGTTTTATTCAGTTCAACTGAAGTTCTATTCTCTTGAATGTGAGCCCATTCTTCAAGTTACAATGGGTATACGGCATGTCTCATCTGTTGAAAATTTGTTGAACCATCGATATTTTGGAATTTGTGTTGAACATAGGGACTAAATCTCTGGACTCTTTTAATTCCTATTGTATGTAATGAACTAGCTTTTCTGTAACTTGCTTAACAACGCTGGAAATTTGAACATGTTCTGTTGATGAGTACACATCTACTGTTTGACAAAGTTACCTCTTCCATGTAGGCATTATTTAAAGCCCGGTTCGAACAAGCACTAGAATCACAGAAATTAAACATAAAGAAAATAGGACAAGAGCTACGGAGGAAGGGGACAAATCCTGATGATCCAGCAGCCGGGGCCAGCATCCAGCGAATAGCATCCACATTCTTCAATGCCATTGATAAGAAAGAAGGAAGTCCATATGTGTTTCAGGAGGATACTGGTACTAAGTTGGGTCTCAGCAGTAGTATAGACCAAACACATTCAACAGCTGAAGAGAGTGACCAGGAAGAACTTGACCGTTTTATTGCTCAGATAGAACAGGCTGCTGATGACGAATGGGCAGCCGAGGAAGAAGCAGAGAAAGACGAAGTAGGGAAGATTAGATACTGGAACAAAGAAGATATAGGTAGTCGATTCAGAAGATCTGGAATGATGGGAAGTGATGAATCAGATGATGAGTCAGGAGGGAGGACAAGTGGCTGGAATAAGACATACGGAAGGAAGATAGCTGATGATGATGGATATGATGACGTATCTGAAGATGACAATGAATTGTACAACAATGACGACCGGCGTGGTAGAAGCAATTAAGCTGATTCCGGCATGTACAAGGCTCCTGACAGGTATCCTAAGTATAAAACGGAGAAATGGCAGAAAGGTAAGAGGAATAGACCTATAAGTGAGGGAGGTTCAAGCAGAAATTTTGATCCTTATTTAAAGGGAAAGATGGGTACAGAAGGTTCTGGTTCAGACATGTTAAGTGACTTTGAGGAAGCCATGTGGAATTCAGATGATGAGGGAGGGCAGCACTCAATGCTACCAAGTGAGTATAGAAGTAGTAGTGACGAGGGGGAGGATTATGATAAGGTAGCAACATTGGGATCAAGTGCAGAGGATGCACCTGGTTCGAGGGCATCAAGAGGGGTAGCTAGTAGCTTTAGGACAAGTAGTCAAGAGCAAATGAAGAAAAATGAGGATACTTCCGAGAGCAAGACAAAGGTGAAAAGCTCAAAGGACTTGAATGAAACTTGGGACAGCGACTGACCTGGGTGCCAACTTTGACGTAGAAATAGTGCTCATTGGATACAGTGGAATAGAGGCGAGTGCTATTTATGGTACTTGAATAAAGAACTCTGATTTGTGCAAGAAATGAGGAAGAAAGGTATGGATTAGTATAGCGTTTAGTGGTTACTGGAAGTAAATGATTTCAAGTTGAATGCACTTTTCATATGGGCAGGGAATCAAGCTAAACTATTTCTTCATGTCTGCTTGCATCTACATGTCTGAATTTGGGTGAGAACAAGGAACAGAGACACTGCCATTGCACCTGTATTTCTTCTCCTGGATTCTCTATATCCATATTGTTTAAGTACACAAATAGTTCAAATTCCCTTCTCATAATGTTTGTCGAAGTGTGCTGCTGAAGAGTAGGACATTGAAAAATCTGGGGTGGTGACTTGTATAATATCAGTGAACCAAATTAATCTTTCGATGGTATAATGAGATGGACTCTTGACTGGACAATAATGCTGTACTTCATTTGAGCACTGTCTTTCTCCTGATAATGAGTGTAACAGGTCCAAATCCATAATTGACTTGATTATTAGTTATCAGGTTGTTGCGGTCTCATTTTTACTATGACCTGTTTAGTGAGCTCGCATAATGTACCAAAAGCAAAATGGGTATTCCTCGTCTTAGTAATGGAGGAAATGTATGATCTGAACTCTGTTATCGTGGTTTTGTGTTGGTGAATACCTCGAAGTTAGAATTGTTGGTTTTTCTTCTGATGCTTTCGCAGCTTAAATTATTGATGGTTTATCTAGGCTTTCACAGTGTTCATATTGAGTATTTTGTGTCCCGCTACTCGAACAGTTGATTTTAATTGAAAATGGTTAGTTCTTATAGTAATCTTTAAACGGATATCGCTGTGGCACATAAATAAATAATAGGAAGCCTGATCGTGGATGCAATTATATGGTGTCTTGGTAGACTACTCCTGCTTGGATTCCTTGGTCCAATACAACAGATGACAAGCAATCTATATCTTACCATACATACGACTTGCACCAAAAAGCACATGTGTGTGATCAGTAAAGTCAATGAAGATTGAGGAAGGTAGTGTTGAATAATTATGCCATTCGGAAGAAATCTTCAGAAGAAGAAAAGAAAAACGCGAGTGGAGCTTCAAGCGATTTTTCAAAATGAAGAGTTGAGTTGAGATTTTGTTAGAACAAGCGCACAAGGAAGACTCAGTACCTTTATGGGACAACCTTTGCAGTGTAAAGATTCGTTAAGGAACATGTACTGATATTATTTGTGTGTTGATAAAGGTATTTAGAGAGCTAAAGAGAAGATGTCTACCATCCGAACATGTTGGAAAATTAGAAGAAATAATCAATTTGATAAAAGGATCAAGTCAATGACCCAATGATCAATGAAGTTGGTAAAACTATGAGAGACCAAAGATCAAGTTAAGGTTGCAGACTAGCAGGTACAATAGTGAAGATGCACGTAAGTTAGCCTAAGACCACAAATATCAACAAAAGGCACAGAGTCACTGACCACATACGAACTAAAATTGGTTGTCCATCTCTAACGAATTTACTCTCTGTCAGATGTCCCAGCAAAGCAAAGAAACTGACTACTGTTGTAGAGATTCAATTGGCATTACACGCACAGCACAAACAAAGGAACACAAAATGATCATTGACACATGCAATTTGAGCATGTGATCAGGCTCTTCAAAGAAAAATATCCTTCAAGGGGCTTGCGTTGAATACCCAATGGGCTTGCGTTGAATACCCAAGACTAGGGGCGTACAAAGGAAATCGACAAACCGCACCAACCCGATAATCCGAGTCAGACCGAGAAAAAAAACCCGACTATAGTTTGGTGTTGGAAAAAAAAACCCGACCATAATTGGTTTGGTTTGGTTTTAACTAAAGAAAGTCAAACTGAAACCAAACCAACCCGATATTATATATATATATAGAAGTTTTAAATATATTTATTGTGATGTAATTTATAAATATTTCTTAAAAAATTTCATAATTTTATCTTTTAAGGTATTATTTTAAGGTTGGACTTAGAACTTTTGATTGTTCCAATAAGTTTTATAGCCATTAATATTAGTAAATTAAATAATGCTAACAAAAGCGCAAACCAAAATAAAATCAATATTAATGCTAACAAAAAATATTCCATTCAATAGTCAATACTACGAAGAGAATGTATTGAATATTTATTTTTTTTGCAATAATTTAGATAAAAATGCGTAACTTATTTTTATCTTTTCTTTAGCGTTTAGTCATGTAACTAAATACTCCCTTATTAGTCTACTTACTTTAGCATGACTTAACACTTTTAGATTATGTTTATTTTTATTATGGTTTTTTAATTAGCAATATTCTTATTACATAATTTTATTGTCTTTATTGTTGAATATTTTAGGATAATGCCATGACACATCTCATATTTTGTATTATTTTCTTAAAAAATTCTTTATATAGTTGTATCTTACAAGGATTAAAGAAATATTTTGAGTACAAGTTATATGTTTTGTTCTACGAAGATTTTACCGGAAAAAACCAAAAAATTCGAAAAACCGAGATTGATAAAACTCTGGTTTGGTTTTTAGATTTAATAACCTGATACAATTGGTTTGGTTTGGTAATCGTAAAATCCGAACCAACCCGACCTATGTACACCCCCTACCCAAAACATTAGTATCGAGCACTTACTCTAGTAGGCAAAGAATACCTAAACAATGCCCCATATAGATCAAGAAATTAATAAGCGCAATGCAACTCATTTACGGACTATAAAGGAATCACCACGCAAAAAAACAACATCAACAAGTAATACTCCCACTAATGGGGTCTGGGGAGGGTCGTGTACGCATACCTTACTCCTACCCCGAAGGAGTAGAGAAACTGTTCCCGGGAGATCCTCGGCTCAAAGACAAAAAATCTATAACAACAACAGAAACGAGACAAATAATATCAGCACCGTAAGAGAACAAATAAGTGGAAGGACAATAATTATGCTAATAATAAATTGAAAAAAATTAAAAATTGAAAACAAAAATAGTGATGAACAAAAACTGCTAGCAGTCCTAAACAAAACAATATCAGACTAGCTGGAATCACCACGTAAAAACATAATCAAATATATAGGCAAGGCAAAGGAAGTTATTTCGTCTCTCGAGACTGGTTCCGCATTTCTCAACAAGATGGCAAATGGATCATGCAATAGTTTCACAACTTCCCTTCATATCTCCATTACTACCTATTAAAATAACAAAAACTGTTTATTCAAACTGAAATCTATTCAGCAGATGTTCTCCCTCAGAAAACTTAACAAGAGATGAACATGGAAAAACAAAATCATGGAAGCTATCAAGTACGTACTAGTAGTAAAAAGAATATACTAAACAATATATAGTGCTATGACTGAAAGAAAAATGAATCAGGTGGTCAAGATCATAAGAATGAAATTCAAGGAAAGCACAATTTACACAAAATATTGGAATAAATTACTCGAACACGAAATCTGTTAACCAAAACGTCTAACTATTGTCATTCAGAAAGGTCCTGTTATCTCAATACAGATGCAAATGAATGTACAGAAAACCCCTCCCAGGAACATTGCCTCGCCTTTGTTGCGCACAAGGTATATCCATATGTAATACTGCTACACCACAGTTACCAATCTGATTAGAGCCCCTCAAGGCACAACATAAAATCTGCCCCTGAGCACCTCTGGTGTTGAGAAGAAGTTCCGACTGTCTTAAAACTTAGCCATCTTCTCTTTTGCAGTACCCAGGCAAAAGATATTTGTACTTGTCTGGATTTTCCAACAGATAAGAAGGAAGATTAACTGCCGAGTACGAATGGGGGATAGGTCCCATGCTGCCAATAATATCCTTGAATGTGTACTCCTCAGGAAGCATGTCATACAAATCAGTTCCTCTACAAATGACATCTTGAATCCTTTTAGGATTAAGATAATGTGAAAACCTCACTCTGTCATTGTGGCTGTAAGCTTTCATCTTAAATATAAAGTCACTGATGCGGCGGAAACAAAAGCTACAATGCCAACCGGCATCTGCCAAAAGGTAATCACTCTGACGGTAGTGTGCATATCTAGTCTTGCCACTCCGATACCTGTGGACTGAAGCTCTCCAGCTTCTGTGCTTAATCTCAAATTCAAATGAGTACAAGTAATTCCTAAAATGAAGGTGAAGGACAGGAGGAATGTCATCGCACCATCTTAAAAGATTGATGGTATGAGCGCTGGGAATCTCATCAACATCAGACATGATCAGTAAATCATCATCCTCAATACCAGCAATTCTCAGGAGTTGGTCCAATGCTACTCTCTGATATGCCTCTTCAACAAATGGATTTTCACCTTTTCTGGCTCTTCCTCCTATTGTTCCATACGTCAATCGAGTCTCAACAAACTTAAACTGGTCCCGATTAATTGCAAAATTGTGGAGTTTAGGCAGCCCAGTGAATGTTGAGTTTGACTCTAGAAGAACAAACTGTGCGATGTAAGGATACAATTCCTTCCATCTGATGGTAAGCATATCCACTTCATTACTGAACAGAACTGCATCAAAAACTCGCCTAGGATATTCACGAATTCCCCACCCGTGGAGCTTGCAAATTTTCTCCATCGGAACATCCTCATTGTAATAGTGAGTAATTTCGATTAAGGGGTTCGGAGGAGATTGCCAGAGGGGGCGGAGGAAGTAGGTAATCTTCTGCCCGTGCAAGTACGCAGCAACTATGAATGTTGGCACAACCACAATCAAAAAGATAATAGTCTTTAAATCCAATCCTCGAAGCATGCACCGTAGTCTTGACATGCTTAATGTTGTCGGAGAATCCTGCTAAATATTAAAACAACTTTCTAAGTGCACAAGCTAAAATGGTAATAACTAATTACAATAGAAGGTACTAAATCTTTTTCTTTAGCTTTTTATTGGTCTTCACTTTTCTTTCGGCTGGAGGTGGCTAAAGGGGTTGGTGCAAGACATCTTAGCTTTAAAATAATAAGAAACATCAAACAGAAATCAATCAAGTCCAAACAAGTTCAATATAATGAGAAATTTTTTCTCATGAATCCTCCAAGCCAGAAAAAGAAAAATTTACTTTTCTATCTTCTTTTAGTTACTTCTAGAACCATAAAAATAACTACTTCCAACAACTAGATATTAACAGCCTAAATAGCAAAATGTTTGACCATAAGACTTGAAATTCAAAACATCAAAACTCTGGAAACAAACAAATCAAATGTTCTGAAAGAGTAGAATCAGAGAAAACATGAAATTTCAAGTAGCTCAACAAACTCAAATTCCTGACCTACTTACAGAAATACTTGGAAGATGACGAAAAATTGTAAAATCTGGTCTCCAGAAAAAAAACATTATTTTGCACAGAAAAAAGAAATTCCTCTAGTGACAACTATTTCTCCATCAAGTAAAGTTCTGGTGTTTACATACAATCCATTTTAATTTGTCCATAGCAACATATATGCTTATTCCTCATAATCCAACAGAAAAATCTGATCTTGGCAGAATTTTCCACACACACACACACACACACATATGTGTGTGTATATATATGTATATATGTATGTATATATATATGTATGTATGTTAAAACCCAAATGAGATAAAAAATAAACAAAAATGCTTCAGCTTTCCTTCTGATGGTAAATTCTAAATCCATGCCAAATTGTCAACAGCAAAACAAAAGCACATATCTTTAATTCCACAAAATCCAACATAGAAATCTGATCTTGGCAGAATTTTCCAAAAAAATAGAACAAGATAAAGACCAAATGATATAAAAAATAAACTGTAAAATAGTTTCAACATTTCTACTGATAGTAAATTCTTAATCCATGTCAAATTGTGAATAGCATAATAAAAGCACACATCTTTATTCTACAAAAACCCAACAGAACAATATGATCTTGGAACCAATGAGATAAAAAATAAACTGTAAAAAAGCTTTTCACTTTCCTTCAGATGGTAATTTCTTATAAACTATATGAGATTATTAGGGAAAATTACCTGGCCACAAACATCAGGGCAAGTATCATCACTCTTCTTTGAAGTGTAATAATAACCATCAGACATCATGAGAAACCAAGATTTTTCAACAATTCCTTAAAATGCTCAAATTTTTGTCTCCTGTTTCTGGGTTCTGCTAAAGTTTCAATTTTGAATGACCCCTTTTATAAAAGTGAGAAATTACATATAAAAAGAATCATATATGAAAAATAAAAAGCACCCTCTTGAAAATTACATGAATGGAACTGCTTCAGAAGCAGCCATTCTTCAAGAGGGGTTATGCTTTTTAGGCTTCTGTAATGTGACAACTAATAATAGCCGTTTGGTGGGTTGTTCTAAGGATGATGATGATATATATTATACAGAGAACACAGAGAGGCGCCTTCACTCTCTCTCCACCCCAGACGGAGAAGGATTGACAATGTATTATAAAGGAAAATTGTGGTGCTATTTCTAAATTTTGAAAATATTAGGGTGATTTCCTAATTCTAACATAATAGCCCTACCTTGGTGAATCTATCCAGCACCACTTGTCGATCATTTTTAAGTTTAAGTTATATATATGGTTATCGTAATAAAAATTTACACCATCACGTTTTTACCTATTATAATTAATAATCGATCTTAAAATCTCACATTTTAAGAAGACTTACAATAAATATTTTTTGGGGTTTTGATAATGTAAAATCCTTTATAATATTGGTGTATACGACTATAACTTAAATTCGTTATCTTTTATTAGTGGTCTCACATTTTTTTTGTAATAATAGTCTGCACATTAGATTATAGTATGTTTGATCAAGTTTTTGAAAGTCAAAAATACATTATTTTCTTTTATTTATTTTTAAAATTTTAAATATTTGACCAAAATAAAAAAGTATTTTTGGGAAAAAATTACAGTAATTTAAAAATAAAAAATAATTCTTTTAAGATATACAATCCTTACAAATAATTGTATTTATAAAAATATCGCCCCTTTACTGTCTCTCCAACCCAGATGGAGGAGGATAAAGAAAATATACTAAAACAGAAATTTGTGGAGCTATTTCTTAATTTGAAAATATTGGGTTGGGTTGGGTTGGGTTGGGGGGGGGGGGTTAGTTGAATTAATTGTATCTCCTATTTGTAACAGAATAGCTCTTTCAGATTCCTACTTTGAACAAAGGTAAAATTAAACTCCAGGATACGATAGGAATTGCCTCTCTCTTCTCTAACATTAACACGGTTAACATGCGGATTCTCCACCGTATATCCCAACACAGCTGTCCCATATTATCCATTTGCATTAAATTTGTTCCTTTCATCCTCTCAAAGAATTACTAGTAAATTTCAGTACACTTGTTTTTACAGTTCCAGTGCAACTTTGATTATATCAAGTTATCTTCCAGAGTACCGTACTACTTCCTTCGGTCCATTTTATTTGATTTTTTGAACTATTTTTTATAATCTATAATATTTGATTTTTTCTGATATCAAGAAGGAATTAACTTTTTTTTTTCAAAGTTGTATCCGGAGTAAAGAGTCTAAGAGTATTTGATGTATTTTCAATGAACAAATTAAGGTTAATATGGTCAATTTTATTGTTAATTAATTTTAAAAGGTAAATTTCTTAATATGTGTGAAAACAAAAAAAATTAATTAAAGTGAGAGAGAGTAGTACTTATAATAAAAAGTTACTTTTAGCTGAAATTGATGTATTATGATTTTGTTAAATATATTATCGATGCATAGAACTCACACTCACGAATAAAATTTAGTGAGTTCAAAAGTTAGCAGAGTCGGATGAGTCTTTCTTCCTTCATACATGTCAATGCTATAAAAAGAATTTAACTTACGTCTCCAAAGAAGCATGTGAATTTTTTTAAAAGTAATTTTGGTGTCCGAAATGGAATTTGTGGAAGTCTTTTTTTTTCCGAGCAAACAGGAAATGTATATATTAATACTTAAAGAGGATTAAATATATTGTTCCCATATTTGGTGTCTCTAAGGACATTTTCATTATCTAGGCTTGCCAAAGTGTTGCAAGCATCATAAGAAAGTTGTTTAACAAAAATACATTGTTCTAATAAGTCTTTTTCCACAAAACATTTAACATAAGAGGGAGCTTCAACAAAAACCTTCATTCCTTCACGTTCCTCCTTTGCCTTTTTTGCCATGTGATGAGCTACATTATTCCCCTGCCTGAATGTGTGCCGGAGGATTATCTCCTTCTGCCGGTGCATTAACCACCTGCATGCATTAACAATATCATCATAAAGTATATTTCCCTGAAAGATCGATTGTATAGCCTCCACAGAATCTGATTCTATTTCAAGGGGGTATAGGTTCCATTCCTTCGCCATTTTGAGCCCTTCTAGCATAGCTTTAAGCTCAGCTTCTAGTGATCCACTTGCATATGACGACTTCCAAACCCCACAATCCAGTGTCCTTTAGAATTTCTGAAAGTGCCTCCCAAACCACTTTTTTGCGTAACAGTGTTATAGCTAGCATCTATGTTACGTTTAGCCCACCCCTTTTGTGGCTTGTGCCAAGCAACATTAATAGAAATTTTAGGGAGAGTGAATATGCTTTTTTCAGTAAGGAGTTTATATTCAGTAGCCGTTTTAAAGATAAAATCACCATTGATTGTGAATGAGGTATTTTTATGATTGTTATTATTCCTATTTGTCCATGTATACCAAATTATGAAAGGTAATAGACTGTCCCAATTTATGAGATTGTTAGTCATAGTCTATTTAAAAATTTTCAGTTGGATTAGCCAGTGATCACCTGAATCATTGTAGTAGTGATGCCAACCAATCCTTTCTCAAAAGGGCTTAATAGCCTTACAATTTATAAAAATGTGAGCAATTGATTCTTCCTCATTATTTCTACAAACCGGACACATTGAATCTATATTCAAACCAATTCTTGCCAGATATTGTCTACAAGGAATCCTGTTATGAAGACATTGCCATAAAAAATATTTTATTTTGTTGGGACAATTTAGCTTCCAAATCCAATGGAAATCTTGATAGTTAATATTAGAAGATTCAAGTAACTTAAAGCAAGTTTTAGTAGTGAAAAACCCCTTGGTAGTTAGTGACCATATAGGGATGTCACTCTTTGGACCTTTTCTCCGAACTCTAACTTTTTTAATATGTCCTTAATGTGATTTGGGATTTCAAGAGAAAGATTATCAAAATCCCATTTTTTCCCAATTAGTAACTCCTTTAGTTTAATAGCTTGTTCACTTTTTTGAACAGGGCCTTCCACAGTAGCTCTAAGTTTTTCTACCCCAGGGATCCAATTAGCTTCCCAAATATTTATGTTAGAGAAGATATGGGGTGACCAAGTGATTCCCTTACTGCATAACTTCCAACCCTTTTTGATGTTTTTCCAAATAAAGGAGTTTTTGTTAATAGCATTATTAGAAGCATATGTGGAGATTATAAGAGTAGCCCAAGGAGAGGTGGGATTTGTGAGCATTCTCCAAACCATACTAGCCAATATGCAGTGGTTCTTTGAAGTGACACTATGTATTTCTAGACCACCACTAGGTTTTGGTTGGCATATGGTAGACCAATTTAGGTGTAATTTTTTCTTTTCATTGGTAGAACCCCAGATGAAATCCCTTTGTACCTTGTCAATATTTTAGAGAATCTTTTTTGGTAGTAAGGTATATTGCATATAGTGGTTAGGAATAGAATTTAAACAAGAGTGTGCCAGTGTAGTTCTACCGGCAATATTTAGAAAATTCATCTTCCAAGCAGCTAGCTGGGATCTCATCTTATCAATTATGAATTGGTAATCTCTTGGCCTAGGAGTGTTATTTAATATAGGGAATCCTAAGTAGGTGCCAAAAAACTCACTTTTCCTAATACCTAGTATATTTGTCATGTCTTTTATGTCAGGTTCAGGATAATTTTTTGAAAACAAAATTTTGGATTTAGCTAGATTAATTTTTTGCCCAGAAATTTTAATAAAATAGTCAAGACCTTCTTTGATGGAGTAACACGATTTCTTATTGGCTTTAGCCATCAAAGTGAGATCGTCTGCAAAGAACAGGTGGAAAAATTTAGGACTCTTTCTGCTAGTAGTTATTGGATCCCATTTCGTTAAGTCTACCTGATAATGAATATATCTTGAAAGCATTTCAAGACAAAGTATAAAGATATATGGCGAGATGGGATCCCCTTGTCTAATTCTCCTAGTTGGCTCAAAAGAGTTTGTCACAGAGCCATTTACTAGGACAGATATTGAGCTAGTTGTAATACAATTTAACAGGAGTTTTGAGAACTTAGGAGGAAATTTAAAGTACTGAAGGGTATAGTGTATAAACGACCATTCAATGCTTTCTCCAAATCGATTTTCAGCAGCATTTGGCCTTGTTTTCCCTTTAATATTTTTTTAAGTTTGAGACAATTTCTTGGATAATAACAGCATTATCGGAGGCTATTCTATTTTTCACAAAGCTAGCTTGGAAGGGACTAATAAGGTTATTTAGAAAAGGCTTTAACATATTTGCTAGTATCTTTGTCACTATTTTATAAATCGATACACAAACCAATTGGCCTAAAATTTCTAATGTTACTAGCGTTAGGTATTTTGGGTATTAGGCATAGGTAGGTATTGTTAATAATAGAGGGAATTACTTGGCTATCGAATATATCTTTACAAAGCTTCACCACAGAAGGACCTATGAAGTTTCCAATACTTTTGGTAAAAGAAAGGATGAAGTCCATCCGGACCCGGGGCTTTAAAAGGTTTGAAAGAAAAAATAGCTCTCTTGATTTCAATTTCTTGCAAGGGTCCATCTAGTATAGTAAGATCCACTTGGCCAACATTTGAACTAGGGTTTAGGGGGTTTTTCCTACTAGTTATTACATGGGAGTAGGTAAAAAGATCCTTAAAATAATTGTTAACATAAGACATAATAAGAAGCGAATCATTGATCCAATTACCAACCTCATCCTTAAAATAATTTATTTTATTACGTCTCCTTCTATTTGTGGCACAAATGTGAAAATATTTCATGTTGGAGTCACCCTCGTTTAGCCACATGATCCTAGATCTTATCTTCCAGTAATCGTCTCCAATTAAGAGAAGATCATTGTAAGCACTTTTTAATTCTTTTTACAGATTTTGAAGGAACCTACTGGTTGCATAATGGCTCGATGTTTGAATACCATTTAGTCGAGCCAATAACTTACGTTTTTTCCCAACAAGTCCCCAAACGTACTAACTTTCCATTTTTTTACACAGTGAACAAAATTTTGGCAGTTCCTAAGGTAATTAGGGTCACACCACATTTTTTCTACTAGGGGTTGGAATTCCGGATGATTATACTAATATGTTTCTAGTCTAAAGGGTTGTTTATGGAGGAGTCAATTTTTAGGAATTAGTTCAACTAATATGGGGTTGTGATCCGAATAAGTCTTAGGTAAATGGATTATAGATTTATTAGGGAATAATTCAATCCATTTATCATTTCCAAAAACCTTATCTAACCTTTCCATTATTAATCCTTTTTTATGTCTATGATTGGACCAAGTAAATTTGCAACCCTTGAAACCAAGATCAACGAGATTGCAGCTATTAATTTTTGACCAAAGAAATTTTGCCCGTGAATCTTTTATAGGTCTACCACCAAACTTATCACTAGTAGAAAACACATCATTGAAATCCCCTCCCACCATCCAAGGTCCTATATGGTTTCTACTAATTTGCTCTAAGTTATCTCACATAATATTTCTATTATATAAAACAGTGCTAGCGTAAATAGTACTAAAGAGCCACTGTTTACGTATAGGCAATACCTCAATCATTACATGGATTTCCTGATTCCTACGAACGAAGTTTTGGACAGTCACTACCTCATGGTTGTATAGAAGCACGATACCTCCTGCTTGGCCATCTGATGAAACTTCTATCATTTCTGTGAAGCCAAATTCATTGAGCAATTCCACATGGCTTCCCATTCTTGTTTCCAGTAATGCTACCATGCAAGGTGTATGGGTATCGATCATCTCTCTGAAATTCCTCCTAAAGTTTTCATTATTCCCACCTCTTATATTCCAAATAATGATATTTGTGGGATGATTCATGGAAATACTATGGTTTTGGTTTAGTGGCTCCCCATTTTCCCTCATAGTCCCTAGAATAGGGTTACTTCTCAAAGCTGGTACTAATGTCATGACCCTGTTCCCCACCGTTAGATCCTAGGGTGGCCTGATGTCCATTGAGCATTTGCACAATGCTAATGGGCAGTTGAGTACGTGCCTTTTCTCCTACATTTCCGAAAAGAGAAATACCTTTACCCCGTCTAGGCTTGAGAACTCTAGGATTCGTTCTAAGATTATATTGAGTGGTTCCTCCTCCTCCATTTTTGCCTCTACTAGTTCTTGGTTTTGGGCTTGTTGGTGAGGTGATGATGGAGATTGTTGGGGTGATTGAGGAATTTATTGCTCTTGGACTGGTGGAGGATTCTCCCAAGGCATAAAGATAGGGTTGAGTTGGGTTAGTGATTCTGGGGGAAAGAATGACATGTCCAGAAGAGCATTTTGAGGATATATGGGGTTGAAGTGAGGGGGTAAGTTCCAATGATTTCTCATTGCATGCACTAGCTGAGGGTTCACTGAGGGAGCTAGGGGTTGTAGAATGTTGTTTAGCCAAACTTGGTTGAGGTAATTATTCATAGCTAGTCTCATGCCCTCCGCTACTAGTTGAGCCAAGTACTGGGTGTTGTGAAGTATCATAATTGAGTCCTGGCATTGATTTGCAGATTGAATGATACTGCATAGCCCATTAATCCCATTTCCATCCATAATACTGGTTGATAGTTTTGTGCTTGTGGTGGTTGGACGTAGATTATCTGAGGATTTTCTACTTGTGGTGGGAAGGGTGGAAGGTTCTCCATGGAAATTGCTCTGTGTTGCCTTAGTATTTGTATCAATCTGGGACGTCTCCTTATGGATGAAGGGATTCTGGGCATTTTGATAGGGTATGGGAATATCTAATGTTACTAACTTAGGCGTGTGAGAGGGGTTAGGGGATGCTTGAGAGGGATTGGGTGGTAGGGTAATGATTTGGTGTTCCGCTTGCATGTCTTTTGGTTGCCTAATGCCATGGTTTATAGGTATTTCCTCTATAGGAGTAGTATCCATTGCTTGGTTGTTTTGGTTGGACAAATGTAAGCCTTGGCCATCTTTTTTTGCCATTTGGCTTACATGCTCAGGGAGGGGGAAATTATGAGATCCTAAAGCAAGGATTTTGTCCGGATTTTTGGTTAAGGTAGTATAATTACCAAAAGGTATTGTTTTATTAATATTTGGGGTAGTGGAAGTTGTATTAGTAGAAGGGGTACTAAAGTCATTTCTCCTTAATTCATGCATGAGATTATTTTCTCTTTTTGTTGAGTTAGACACGTTAATATCCAACATGCCACAATCCCCATTTGTGTTGGACATTTGTGCCTCTGCATGGGTCTTTTGATTATTAAGAAATTTTTTATTATTTTTGATTGTTTCATTAGTGGTTTCTTCTGAAACCATGTGCTCATTTTCAAGAATATTAAAAATATTTTTAATAAGAAGTGGGGTGGTGGTTTTGGCCATGGTTGCCGGATTTTTCATCATGGAGTTTACAAAATTTGTTTTTTCAATTTTTGTATCCATTGAAGTAGGGGAATCTTTCAAATCCTTCTATTTGTATTGCAGATATTTAGTATCAAGATACTTACCCGTGCTATCATTGAACATTTTAACAGGGATACCTGGACCTTTGGGCTTGTGAATTGGCTTAGTGGTATTTTGATGAGTGTTCCTTTGTGTTGGCCTCTTTCCCTTATTGAACAAGACTGTTTTCCACTCCTTTTCTTGTTTTTCCAACATTGAGTTAGTTGCCTATGCTTCAGTTCCTTCTTTAATAGTTTTGGCATCTAATTTGATAAAGGAGCATTGGTTTTTTGTGTATCCCAACCTACCACAATTTGTACATAGAAAATTATCTCCTTCGTAGTGGATGTGTTATTTGTGTTGTCCCACATATAGAAATGGTTGAACATGGATTTCTAAGGGAAGTTCAACACATAGCCTTGAATATCTTCCCCTTAGTGTAGTTGAGGTACAAACATCCACCTTTAGTAAACGACCAATCGCATTGCCAATTTTTCTTAGTATTTGTCCATCGTAAAATTCTGTAGGCAACTGTGGGAGTCTAATCCAAACAGCCGTTGTTGTCAACCTTTCCTTTGAAGCTACAAATTTTGGTTTCCATTTAGTAATGGAGAGGAAGTGCCCGTTAATAAACCAAGGGCCTTGTTGAATGGCTGTTTCCATATTGTCCATTTTTTAAACTTGATTATATAGTAATCCTCTCCTAAATCAATCATTTGGAGATCCTCCGTTGGTCTCCATAGATCTTGAATTTTCTTTTGCAAATAGTGGTGCATCATTCATTTGCCCACTAATTTCACTATGATGGCATACTTCCAAGGTTCGTAAATTCTTTGCCTATCGTCTTCTGACAAGGCAATAACCTTGATACCTTCTGTAATTAGTGGCTCCGGATTGTCATTCCTTTCTTCCACTTGAGAGGTATCAGTAAGCTCTATATCTTTATGGACTAGGTTTGCATCAAACGTCATCAGATTAGATGTTATTAGCATGTCTTGAAGGATAATTTAGTATCTAGGTTTGATTGTATGGAAATGTCATGTTCAATATCTGGTGGTTTGGGGATTCATGATTTTGGAGTAGCATTTTTGTATTCCCAAAACTTACAAATGAAAGTCACTACAAAGTGCGTTGGTTGACTAATTGTTAGCATAAAATAACTTGTATTCCAGGTTTTATATGATGACAAAAGAAAATTTTTTGACACATAATTTTAATATTATCATACCAAAAATGCACTTTAAAATTATGATCTTAAACGTATATCATGTAATTTCAATAAGAGAATTATATTAAGAATAAAATAAAAATATTAGAAGTGTGTCTATTTTGGATAATTAGTATGGATTCATGCCGGGGCGGTAAACTATAGAAGCCATTTATCTTGGGAGCAGGTTGATGGAGCAGTATAAGGAGAGGAAGAAGAACGTGCATATGGTGTTCATTGACATAGAAAAAGCATACGATAAAGTCCCTAGTGAGGTTCTATGGAGATGTTTGTAGATTAGCGGTGTTCCGATAGCTATATTAGGGTGATTAAGGACATGTATGATAGAACTAAGACTCGAAAGAGACTCATATTATTTTCCAGTGGTGATAGGGTTGCATCAAGGATCAGCTATTAGCCCATTTTAATTTGCCATGGCGATGAATATGTTAACGCAACACATCCAAGGGGAGGTGTCATGGTATAAATTATTTACAGATGATATAGTACTGATTGGCGAGATGCGTTGTGTGGTTAATGCTAGGCTGGAGATGTGGAGACGGATCTCAGAATCTAAAGGTTTCAAGTTTAGTAGGACGAAAACATAATACTTTGAGTGTAAGTTAAATATTGGGACGCATGAAGCAGAAGTGAACGTGAAGCTTGATACATAAGTCAATCTTAAGAGAGAGAATTTCAAATATCTTGGGTTTGTAATACAGGGTAACATGGAGATTGACGAGGATATCACACATCATATTGGAGCAGAGTGGATAAAATAGAGGTTCACTTCTGGTATTTTCTGTGACAGAAATGTGCCACCTAGACTTAAGGGTAAATTCTACAAAGCGATAGTTAGACCGACCATGTTGTATGGAGCCGAGTATGTCCAGTCAAGAAATTTCATGTCCAGAAGATAAAATTAGCAGAAATGAGGATGCTGAGATGTATGTGTGAGCATACCAGGAAAGACAAGGTTAGGAATGGATATATAGGGGACAAGGTGGTCATGGCTCCTGTGGAAGATAAGTTCCAGGAATCAAGGCTGAGATAGTTCAGACATATGAAGAGGAGAGACTCGATGCCCTGTCAGAGGTTGAACATGGCGGGTCAAAGGGGGGTAGAGGGAGGCCTAAGAAGAACTGAGATGAGTTGATTAGGCAAGATATGATTCTATTTCAGTTTTCTGAGGACATGACCTTCGATGGGAAGGCGTGGAGGTCGAGAATTAGGGTTGTGGAATGATAGACAGTCTAGAGTTTTGCCTACTCTTACAAACAATTTTAGTACTAGTCTTGTATTTTCCTTTTCCTAATTCCTTGTTATTACATGGTGTCATAATTATCAATAGGATTGGCACAATACTTATAGTTTCGTATTCCTGGATCTTTATTATTACACGTTGTACCATTTGCTTCTGTTGCCTAATTACATTGTTATTGCTATTGTTTGTTTATTGCTTCATTTTTACTATCCTTGAGCCGATGGTCTTTCGTAAAAAACCTCTTTACCTTCATAAGATAGGAATAAGGTTTGCTTACATATTATGTTTACCGTCAAAATCGGATAACAATTAAATTTATAAGTGGGTTTAAGGATACATGGGTTAAATTGACACAAAGAGATAAATTAAAATTTCAATTGGAATAAATAATGATAAAAGAAATTCAAAGCAAAACATGAACAGTTGCTGTCTTAGAAAGTCAGTCATACTTGAATTGGATGTAAATCGATCGATATCAGGATACAGAAGAATAAGAGCTTAAAGAAAATAAATAATATATTACTTTGGAATGCATGTTACAATGTCCCTAAATGAATTATCCGACCCCCTTTGTATAGTAGATTAATAGAGTCTTACTTTAGGTACAATTTTATAAAAGGTAAAAGCCCCTTGATTTACTGATTGCCAGTCCCTTATTGATATGTGCCAAGAATTCCTGCCGCAATATCCGACCGGTCATGGATATTTCGGTCTTCTATTATGCTAACAATGTTTCTTTGAGATCGTTCGGGGCTAGGATCGATTTCGGGATCACGGCCTCGATATTCTCGAAGGCGGGCATTCCAATCTCGGGTTCTAGCTTGATGGGACTTGGGGTCGATCTTGTTCCGAGCCCGATTTACCATGTCATAGATGAGCTCTATTTTTGACCGTATACAGATAGTCTCCTCACTTTTTGGTTTGTAAACGATGAAAAACGACATGAGCGTCCGAATTTCACTTCGAGAAATGAACGAAATGTCATGTCAGTCAAGTCTTAATGGCATTAAATGCTTGTCAGTTGCCCGTCGGCCACTCCTAGATGCGAACCATCATTTGAAAAACTATAAGTAGCCCCTTATTCATTCATTCAAACTTTACATCCAAACCTTTTACCCTGGTTCCTTAGAAATCTCTACATTTTCTTACAATTGTATCCTAGTTTTTTAAGATCTTTATGAGAAATTTTGCTTGTCTTCATCCCAAATCATCTAGTGTACTCCTTTAACTTCCTCTTTTTCTTATTTTCCCTCCATTTTAAAAGAAATGGCAAAGACTTCAAAAACTTTTCCACAAAAAGAAACTCCTTATACATCACAATCGGCTATCGAGGAGACCGTTTCGCGTACTGCTATCGAAGAGCCAGTAGAGGAACCCCCTTGAACACATTAATCCCTTGGGGATGCTCGGTAACCGTTAATTTCAAGGTTGAAAAATCTCATTCTGTACCCGCCCGGTGTGAGAAGGTCTCGAGATACGTATGCTACTAAAGAAGTCATCCCCACGGTAAAAAAAGATTGCAACTGGGTTGACAAGCACATGGTGGTTCCCGGACATGAGAAGATATCACCACCCATGTCGAGGGATACTTAAGTGTTTACACTTATCCGTTACCCTGGGCCCATTGGATCCGGTCATAATCGACTTCTGTAAAAGATACGAGGTATGCCTCGGTTAAATTCACCCTTCATTCTGGAGGATCATGATCCTTTTTTGATTTTTCATAAGCAAGATCGATGGATGTTCGTTCATCGTCGACCACCTCTTCCACCTATACAGTCCCCGACTCTTTCGGGGGGGGGGGGACTGATCAAGCTTGCGTGTCGGGATAGTAAAGCCCCATTCTCGAGTATTGATGAAGATTGGGATGGAGGTTGGCTAGGTCATTTTGTCCGATTGAGGACCTCGGACTTGATCCTAGCCGAGCACATGTCGTTCCCTGAGAAGTGGAATACAAAACGTAAGTAAAATTTTGTTTTCAAAATTTTATGTTACTCTTCTTTTTCCTTCTTTCTTATCGGTGCTTGGTGGTGGTGCAGCTATTGCTCGGGTCCTGAATGTAGTCCCTCGACTCAAGGAGTGGGTCAAGGAAACCATGATACAAAGTCCATATTCTGAGCGCGCATGGTGCAAACTTTTGAAAGGCCGGTGGGAGGCCCGTTCTCATGGTGAGATTCCTTTCCCGTGTGAGTAATACTTGGGTTTCTTTTGTGTCGCTAAGTTCGTATGTGTTTTGTTTCCCTTTGCAGGTTTATCCAAGGACTTCATACTGAGGCCTTCATCCGGTGACAAGGACTACCCCGCCGAGTACCCTGCTCTGAGACAGGGCGATGAGAAGAAAAGAAAGAGGGCTACGAGTTCTACGAGCTCAGAGAAGAAGAAAACAAAAAGAAAGCTGGTGCGCAAGCCTAAAGAAAATACCAGGGCTCGAGCCCCACCATTGGATTCACTCTACTGATGAGGGACCAATCCGAAGAATAGGAAGCCTCTGAATTGGTGGCCTACATGTGGTCACAGTTCGAGGGACAAGGGGCCTCCAAACTAGAGAGAGGCGAGGCCAGTCTGCCTCAATCTAGGGAGGTTAATGAGGAGGCCGTGGTCGAGGCCAACGAGGAGGCCATGGCGGAGGCCTCGCGGGATGTGGGCAATGCCCCGAAGGATGTACTTGGTGTGATAGACATCACCGAGTCTCCTTCATTCACTGAGTCTATGTTCAACGATGCTCAAACGGTGAAAGAATGCCCTAACGAGGGGGCCCATGGATTGGAAGACCCCCTCTATGACTTTTTTGATGGCGTGGATTCTGACACCACAGAGGACATCACCGGATTGTGTGACCTAGTGGTTTCGAGGAAGGCTCCATATTCGGGAATAAGCGGGCCTTCCTTAAGTCCTAAACTAATCAACCAGTTACTAGCTTTGAGCGTGGATCCTGACCGGAAGTGATCGATCATCATCCCCATTCTGGAGGATGCCCAGGTCCTCTCTGCCCCCGTAGGGGTGGACAGTTACCTTCGATGCTTGGTGACCGAGGATGACCAAGACAAGATGAACGAGGTGGATGTGCCTTACTTGTTCAATGAAGGGCAACGGGCGTTAGACCGGGTAACTTCAGATACCTCTTGATGACTTATAATTTGTACTTAGATTAATTTATAGATGATCATAACTTTTTTCTTTGTGTTTGTAGGCCTCAATGCTTCATCATGAGACTTTTCTTTGATATCGGGAAGAGCTAAACCAGTATGAGGCTAAGGGCTCACTGAGAAGTGAGTGCTTACAAACTTCTCAGCGAGCAACATGAAAGGGAGGCTAAGAGCCTCCGAGCTGAGCTAGAGGCGTTTTGGAAGGAGCAAGCCGACTTGGTGGAAAAGGTAAAAGTCTTTGAGTTAGTGACGATGAGCTATACTCGATGATCAACGCTCCAAACCCGCAGGTCCAACGGAATCTTGATCGGATCGACCAACTTCAGGCAGCGATGGACGTGGTAAAGTCGAGGTCGAAAAATGGAAAAGCAAAATGGACCGCTTGGCCTCGGAAAAGGAAACTGCCCAGGCACAATTGGCTTTGACTGAGGTCCATCTTCGGGCGACAAAGGAAAAGGCTGTGGTATAGGTTAAAAATATTGTAGAGCTCCAATCTCAGCTAAGTTCGGCCGTCTTCGATCGAGAAACACTAGCCAAGGAGCTTGAAATGGTCAAGTCGGTGGGCGTGGTGCTTAAAGCCGATGTCGATGAGATGGTGGTCCAATCTTATGCCGTTGTCGAGGTAACCCAAGATCGAGTGAAGTATATCGTCAAGCATGTATAGCGACAATCCCAAAAGGAAACCCTTGAGGAAATTCATGCTCAGGGCTTCAACTTGTCGACTGAAATCGAGAGTGCCAAGGAGCTCGAAGCCAAGGCCAAGAAGTTGGATTATCCAGAGGATGATGAATACTCCGAGAATTTGAGTGGATCCGAGGGTGGAGGAGTCCTCGAAGGTTCTGGTGATGAGGCTGCCCCCGGTGAAGACTAGGCCACTTAGGCGCTTCACAAATGTTTTTGTTTTTCTTCTTTTTGTATTATCTTCCTTTTTTGTTGAGGCTGTTTGGCCTTTATAAAAATTTGTATCGAGGCTATTTTGCCATTATAAAAATATGTATATAAGGCCTTTTCCCTTCAGCAATTTCTGAGTTTTTCCTTTGCTTTATTTTTTATGTTTGCAAAGATTAAAATGCCTTAGCATGAAATAGTTAGGTTATGTTAGGAGGTTTCAACGGGGCCTTGCCTATAATATTATTTTGGTTAAGGCATCATAGGGGTTCGGTATGACTTGAATTTTTTTTACCAAAGTACTTATATTTTTTTAAATTATAGTTTGTCGAGGGTAGCCTTTAGAACTGATTAAAAAAATTTTGAAGGCCTTGTTTTTTATTACGGGTCTCAAACGTCTTCGAGCTATTTTAATTTGGTCGTAGACTATTTAGTTTGAGTGCTGCCCCGTGGTCTGTCACCCCAAGTTATCTTAGCTTGCTCAAGATAACAGTCCCCGAATGGGGATGACCATAGCTTTTAAAATTCGAGCGTTGCCTAATAGGTCTTGTGCCCCCGAGCTCTGATAGCCAGGATCGTGCGAGTTTGTCTTCGGATAGCAGTCCCTAAGTGGGAGTTATTGTTTGAACTTGGATTAAGGCGGCCCTTGGGCTCGATACCTTTAGGGTATTGGATGTAGTAAGTTCCTTAAGAAATGCAAAAAAGATAAATTTAAGGGACAAGATATTTATCCGCAAGGTAGAGACTTCTTTTTATTCTTGTGCATAATAGTTATACATGTGTACAAGCTTTGTGCCAGGGCTCGATCCATCTATGCGGGAACAATTCAGTTGACCGTTTGGCCATTATAATAAAACCTATCGATCGAGCCGAGATCGTTCAATTACAAAGCATCTTTCCTTACCGAAGTCGTTATCCAAGGGTAATGCCCCCCAATGTCCGAGGTTGATCATAGAGAAGACTCGGTTACTATTGATGTGATCTTTAACACTGATTCACGATCGACCTTCGATTCTAAGTTAGCACGATCCATTGTTGCCTCGTTAAAAACCTTGCCGGAAAACCCATTTGGGACAAAACCGGTTCAAGGGAAAAAGAGTGCAACGCATGCTTTTAGGCCAAAAAAAATTGCACCGTTCCTTGTTAGTTACCTGCAAGTATTAGTTCAGAAATAAGTAAAAGGAATGAATGGGGTTGTACCTTAGCAGTAGTATCGCTTCAAGTGAATTATATTCCAGTTATACGGCAGCCGTTCACTGTTCATTTCTCCGAGTTTGTACTATCCTTTCCCGACGACCTCGATAATTTGATATGGTCCTTCCTAGTTCGGCCCCATCTTCCCCTTGTTCGGATTCCGGGTGCTTAGTGTGACCCTTCTTAAAAGTAGGTCCCCGAGATTGAAGTGTCGAAGGTTGGCCATTCGATTGTAATATCTCTCGATCCGCTATTTTTGGGTGGCCAACCAGACAAGGGCGACTTCATGCCTTTCATCTAATAGCTCTAGGCTCGTACTCGTGGCCTCGTCATTCGATTATTTGGTTGCATATGGAATCTGATACTAAACTTCGAGGTTGTACGGTATGCCCATAGGACTTCGGGTAGGATTTTTTTCCATTTTCCTTTGGCATCAGTTAACCTCATTGTGAGGTTTTGGAGTATTGTTTTATTGGTCGATTCTACTTGTCTATTCCCACTAGGGTGATAGGGTGTTGATAGGATCCTTTTGATCTTATGATCTTCGAGAAACTTGCTTACTTTGCTGCCGATAAATTATTTCTCGGTTTCGCACACGATCTCGGATGGCATTCGAACCGGCATATGATATGGTCCCAAATGAAATCAATGACTTCCTTCTCCCTGACCTTCTCGTATGCCTAGGCTTCCACCCACTTAGAAAAATAGTCAGTCATAAACAATATAAATTGAGCCTTACCGGTTGCCCATCAAAGAAGGCCAACTATGTGCATTCCCCGCTTCATGAATCACTATGGTGACAAAACCAAATGCAGCAGCTCTCGGGTTGGTGAATTATCGGAGCATGCCTTTGGAATTCATCACATTTTTGCACGAACTCTCGCATCCTTTTCCATGTCGATCCAGTAGTATCCGGCTCTGATTACCTTTCGAACCAATGATTCGGTGCCTGAATGATTTTTGCAGGTGCCCTCGTGAACTTCCCTCTAAACGTACTTGATATCTCCAAGTCCTAGACATATCACTAGCGGGCCATCGAACGTTCTTCTGAATAGGGTTCCGTTTTCAGACGAGCTAAACCGGGCTGCTTTCGTACGTAGGGACCTCAATTCTTTTGGATTCAAGGGTAGTTTTTTAGCCTTCAAATATTCTATATATTTGTTTTTCCAATCCCAAGTTAGGCTTGTTGAGTTTATCTCGGCATTGCCTTCTTCCACTACCGATCTCATGAGTTGTATGACTGCCCCCGAGTTGAACTCGTTATCGTCGACCGATGATCCTAAGTTAGCAAGGGAATCATCCTCACTGTTTTGATCTCGAGGTACGTCCTGCAAAGTCCACTCCTTGAACCGATGTAATGTCACCTGAAACTTGTCCAGGTATATTTGAATTCGTTCTTCTCTGACCTCCAATGCCCCATTAACTTGGTTTACCATGAGAAGAGAGTCGCACTTAGCTTCGATCACCTCCGCCCCCAAGCTTTTTACTAGTTCGAGACCTGCAATCATGGCCTTGTATTCGTCCTCGTTGCTAGTCAGTTTCACAGTCTTAATAGATTGTCTAACTACATTGCCTGTTGGTGGCTTCAATACGATGCCAAGTCCGGACCCTTTTGCGTTCGAGGCACCGTCCGTAAAGAGGGTATAGATCCCCAAAGAAGTCCCGAGTTTAGCAACAACTCTCTTTCAACCTCGGGTCTTTGGGTCGACATAAAGTCGGCCGCAAAATATGCCAAAATTTGAGATTTAATGGTTGTCTAGGGCTGATATTCAATATCGTACCCGCTAATTTCCACGGCCCATTTAGCCAAACTCCCCAAGAGCTTGGGTTTATGCATTATATTTTGCAATGGGTAGTAGTCACAACACATATAGGATGATACTAAATATATGGTTTCAGCTTCCAAGAGGCACTTAGCAAAGCGAGCTGCAATTTTCTAGGTGAGGGTACCTAGTTTCGGCCTCACCTAGAGTCCTGCTAATATAGTAAATTAGAAATTGCGTACCTTGCTCTTCCCAGACCAGGACTTCACTTACCACTATCTCCGAAACTTCCAACTACATGTATAGTTATTCGTCTGTCTTCAGTGTGTAAAGAAGCGGTGGGCTCCATAGATACTGTTTGAGCCCCTCCAAGGCCCGTTAGCACTCTAGGGTCCAAGAAAAGTTATTTTTCTTTTTAAGTAGTGAGAAGAATTGGTGGCTCTTATCTGAGGACCTCGAGAGGAATCGCCCTAGGCCGGCTATGCGTTCGACTAATCTTTGCATGGCCTTCACGTTGTCCACAATCGTGATATCTTCGATGGCTTTGATCTTGTTGGGGTTGATCTCGATCCCTCGGTGGATACCATGAATCCGAGGAATTTGCCTGATCCGACTCCAAACGCACATTTCTCCGGGTTCAACTTCATATTATACTTCTTGAATATGCGGAAGGTTTCCTGCAAATATTTTAAATGGTTCTCTGCTCGCAGGGACTTAACTATAATATCATTAATGTAAACTTTCATTGATTTTCCTATTTGTTCCTCGAACATCTGGTTCACTAGGCATTGATAAGTAACACCGACATTTTTTAATCCGAATGGCATCACATTATAGTTGTATGTGCCGTACTTAGTGATGAAGGAGGTTTTTTCCTGATCATCTGGATTCATCTGTATTTGGTTGTACCCGGAGTAGGCGTCGAAAAAATTGAGAATCTTGTGGTCGACCATGGCATCGATCATGTGATCGATGTTGGGCTAAGGGAAGAAGTCTTTGGGACATGCCTTATTCAAATCCTTATAGTCTACATACATTCTTAATTTATTACCCTTTTTAGGAACTACCACTATGTTTGCTAACCAATCCGGGTATTTAACTTCCCGACTGGACCCTATTTTAAGGAGTTTAGATACCTCGTCCTTGATAAAAGCATGTTTGACCTCGGACTGGGTCTCCTATTCTGCTTGATCGGGTGGAATTTCGGGTCCAGGCTTAGCTTGTGAGTGGTTATCTCTGGTGGATCCCTGTCATATCAAGGTAAGACCAAGCAAAACAATCTATGTTAGCTATAAGAAATTAAATGAGTTTTTTCTGAACTCGGGACATAACCTCGTGCCTTGGTATACCTTTCGATCGGGTAGATGCTCGATCAATACGACTTGTTCTTGCTCCTCGACCGTCGATTTAGTGGCGTCGGAATCATCGGGGGCTATAGTAGACATGGGAACCCGGTAGTCATTATATTCATTAGTCCCCTATTTCTCTCATTAGGTCGGGCTGGCGTCGATAATTTCTATTTATCTTCTTGCTTTATGGCCGAACTTGGCCCTTTTGTCGTTGTAAGTATGGATATCAGAATCGTCTCTTCGACCGCAAACATTTCCTTTGCGGCTGGCTGCTCTCTATAAATTGTTTTAATCCTTTCTGGTGTTTGGAGTTTTACCACTTGGTGCAAGGTCTAGGGTACCGCCCTCATGTTGTGGATCCATGGCCTCCCGAACAGGGCGTTGTACCTCATATCTCCTTTGATCACATAAAACTTGGTAACCTGGATGGTCCCGGTGGCATTCACTGGTAATGTTATCTCTCCCTTAGTGGTTTCTGATGCCATATTGAACCCGTTTAGAACTCGGACTGCAGGTACTCTTTGATCTTGTAGGCCGAGCTGTTCTACGACCCTTGATTGGATGATGTTAGCTGAGCTACCTAGATCAGTTAACACATGCTTAACTCGAGATTTATTTATGAGTACAAATATTACTAGTGCATCATTGTGGGGCAGCATGATCCTTTATGCGTCTTCATCGTTAAAAGACAAGGTTCCTTCCGGTATGTAATCTCGAGTAGGTATTTCCTTTGTGATGGATACCCTGGTGCGTTTCAACATTGGCCCTTGAGGGCATCGACCCCACCGATGACCATGTTAATGACGTGTTGAGGTTTTTCTTGTTCGGTCTATTTATTAGAATCCCTATTCCTAAAATGGTTTTTGGCTCGGTCGCTCAGGAATTCTCGAAGGTTCCCGTTGTTGAATAACCGGGCTACTTCCTCTCTCAATTCTCCACAATTCTCTGTCATGTGGCCATGAGTGCCATGATATTTGCACATCTGGTTAGAGTATTGACTCATTTTCTATGCTTGCAGACTCTTTCATGAAATCACACGCCGGGGCTATCAAGGTCGACACCAGGAAATCAGACATTTTCAAAGTAAGGCATAAGGATATTGAGATGCTTAGAGAGTTCGTGTCCTGGTTTCAAATGCAATGGATGGACCTGCCACCGGTTGGTGATGATTGGCCATTCAAGCTTTAACCCAGGGACTCAATTGTTAGTTTGTGTGAGTCCACCAAATAGTAGAGTACCTGGTCCTCTACGAGATTCTGCTGAGAATGCTAATAAAGCAGTACATAAATAAGGCAGAGGATTTTTACGTGGATAAATCCCACACAAGGGGATCAAAAAACCACGACCTACACCTGTAGGCTTTCAACTTCACTAACTTGTAAAAACCTATTACAAGCCACTTTGTAACTCTACGATTACAAAGACTTTTGCTTATGACTAAACCTAGTCACAACATAAACTCAAGGAGTTTACGGATTTACAAGAGGATTCCTAATCAAACCCTTCTAGCTAAGCAGATTAGGAGATACAATAAGTATAATCACAAAGTTACAACTCAACTAGGATAACAACAAGCTATCTATTAGGAACTGGTCCGTAGTTGCGTTCAACTTTGTTCTTCAAGCTTGTGAGGATTGATTTCTCTGTTTTTGGCAAGAAGCTTGAATGAGAAACTGAAACCTTCAAGTGATGTTTTGTATAAACTCATTGTAGGTACATCTTGATCACATCACTTGAAATGATGTGAGCACTTTAGCTGGTCAGAGAATGAGTGGGCGCTGGAGACAGTGCAGTGCGGCAGAAACAATGTAGTCGGTCACTTCATTTCCAGTTATTGACTTGTACTGTGATGAGGGAACCACAAGGGTATAAGATCATTGTTTGTGTTCCTAGCTCCTGAAGCTGTAGCAATTCACCTTTAGCTGAAATTCGTTAAGCTTGCAGTATAGTCCAAGTAGGTTAGGTTCCCTATATGGTTCTTAATAGTAAGTTTGTTAGGTCATCAAAACATAAGGCAAGAACATTTAAAACCTATCAATTTCACCATTTTTGATGATAACAAACTTAACATTTATAGAGTGGATTTAGAGCAGTAAGAACCAGATTAAGTAACAGGGGAACACAGATTCCCCCCTGACTCTATGATGTGTTCCCCTTGAGTTGATGGCCGTATTATTTTTCCCCCTTTTGTCATCATTAAAAAAATAGACAGTATAACAACACAAAGAAGTTTAGCTAAGCTAACTCATGCCACATATGTGCACATATTCATGATAGAGAATAGAAACACAAAAGGAGAGTACTGACATAATAAAACAAGGATTCATATTAATAAAGCTTTAATATGCCTTTTCTTTGAAAAAGCAAAAGGCAACATTGGACTTGTTAAAACGGGAGTAGTAATGTTTCATCCCAACCACATAAAAAAAAAGAAAAAGAAAAACATCCACCAAAACATCAAAGAAAACTTAACAAACATTTCTAGAAACTGGTCACTGAAGGGGTACTTAGGGGGAACTATGAGTAAAGGTCTTGGAAGCTACAACAAGAATTTGGAGAACGAGGTCTCGGGCATTTGCCGACTTTTTCTCATTGAGCAGTTCTGCTTTTAGGTTCTCTACTTGTGACCTGAGATCAACATTTTCCTTTGTCAAATGAGCCACTTCATCATTTGACACCGGAACCCCTTGGACTTGCTGACCTTCCAGGATAGCATTCCTGGCCTTCAATCGACGAATTTCCTCAGCTGCACTGTTTTGAGCATTAATAAGCTGTGAGATAGTTGATGTACTTCCTACTACCCCCATTCTTTTCCACGCACTCGCACTCTTCCAAAGTTGTCTGTGAGAAAGTCTACTTCCTAGTCCCTACCTTGCCTGTCCCTAGTGGGACTTCAAAGAATTTGAACACTTGTGTAAGCAGGAACACATAGGGAAGGTCATGATTACCATCTTTGAAGGTGGAAATCTTTTGCATGTGCTCAATCATAATAGCAGGCAGACTTACAGGAGTAAAACTGTCCAGTTGCTCCATCAAGAATAGGTCAGACTTAGAAGTCACTGACCTCCTCTTAGCTCGAGGCAATAGAACTTTGTTAACCAATTCAAACAGCAGCTGATAGATAGGGAGTAGCGCTTTCTTATGGATCTGGTCCCCCTTCTGGTTTGCATTGTCTTTTACTATAACATTTCTGAAGTTAAATTGACATACATCTTTTACACTGGACATACTAGCTGTAGGAACTTTTAGAATCTCTCCAAGCAATTTTACATCGAACACGATGCCCACCCCATTGACCAAAGCACAAATGTGGTCAGTCTTAACTAGAAAGAGGCTAGCAAAGAAGCTTTGTACCTCATCCTCATATACCTTAGGTACATCAATTTGAAATAGATGCGCCTAGCATTGAAACTCGACCATTTCCAGAATTTGGCGCATTCCAGCCATCTCAGAGATTGCTGGGTCAAACGTACGACCCAACAGAACCTGTTGATGCCTCAGGTGTCCAGATCCAAGGCTGACTTCACTTCTCATTCTCTTCACAGAACCGGGATTTTCAATAGTTTCAGACTTGCATTTGCCGGACTTCTCTTTATTGAATTTTCATTTTCCCTTGGATTTGACTAACACATCCTCATCAGACATCAAAAACTCACTCACCACCTCCTTAATCTTGGACTTAGATGTTGACCCCTTCTCTACTGAAGCAGGCTTCATCTTTTTTAAAGACCGTCTAACAAGTGAACCAGGTTTATCTAGGGTTTTCTCTTCCACCTCGACTAGAGGGATCACCTCATCACTTAAGGTACACCGTCTTTCACCAACTTTCTCCTTTTCTTCTTACTACTTTTCTTTCTCTTTTGAAGGGCAAAATTGTAGGCCCCCTTAACTTGAAGCTTGGTAGTAGGTTGTTTGTTTCAGACTCAGGGGTGGACACAACCCTCCGCTTACTTATGAATGCATCAAGAGCAACATTATCTAGGTATTCTTCATCACTGGATCTCATTTCAGGTGCTTGAATTTCCAAGGGCACAACATCGAATGCAGGAACAACACTGTCCTAGGAATGAGAGCCCTAACTTGGGTCCTCTAGAGAGGGATCAGGTTCCTCATGTAATGCCCCAGTAGTATCTGCTAGTGCATCCCCTTCAATAGTTACAATGAACCCTTTTTCCCCCACACCTTATGCCTCATTTTTTTGAGAGGTGATCTCATGTAGTACACCATCAGCAGACACCACAAACACGGTTACAACATTTGTCTCTTCCTCACATGGTGCTACCACCACCATGGAATTGGTATCAACCATTGCAGAACTCTTTGTGACCTCAAGATTTTGACCTTGTTCTCCACTTGGTCTTTGGCTAGTGGGAGCCTCAGATGATGGGGAGAACGGAGCAGTAGTTTTAAGGGTTTCTGAATTAGGAAGAGACTGGGAGACTGGGTGAGGTGTGACTGTAGTGGCAGGAGTAACAGGGGGTGAGGAATGCTCAGTGGGAGCGGAAGGCTCCATAGATTGATTAGTAGTAGTTACGACTGAGGCAGGGAGATCAGAAGTTGTCTCAACCATTGAAAAAATGTGGCGATGTTTTTTGAGAAATTCTAATGTAAGACTTATGGTTTGGAAGAGCAAAAAAGAGGGTTTTTAAAAGGAGAGGATAATTATGAAGAGAGAGTAATAGGCACCGGTTCTGAAATGGCGGTTGGGCGTGGAGAATTGCAATATTTTAGAGGGAGATGGAATGATTTGAAATGAAGAGACGTGACAACAGGATCTGAAAAGTTGATGACATGACATTGTGTTTTGTACCCTTTTTAAGACGTGTATTAAATGATGCACAGAACTACTAACCTTTGGTTCAAGAACCAGATTCTTGACCTTTTTATTTGAAAGAGTCAATCCTCTTTTATCATTCATGCACTGCATCTACAACTTCTATACTCATCATGCATGTTTACCTACAACGGTATTGAAGTGAGTTAGACATGGCCAGAAAACACTTTTAGCCAGTTATTTCTTGAAGGTGAAAGCCAGACAAAGAGGAATCATGTTCTCAATTTGGCTTTAAAAGCCCCTGATTCACTCTGTTTCTTTCAAACTGTTCCCTACTTAGCGCCTTGGTGAAGATGTCTGAAATTTGATCTTCTATACTGCAGAACTTCATACAAATCAGCCCTTTCTTTACATTGTCCCTCAGAAAATGATGCCTCACATCAATATGCTTTGTCTTTTTATGTTGAACTGGATTCTTGGCCATATTGAGTGCACTGGTGTTGTCACATAGAAGGGGCACACTCTCAGTGAATACCCCAAAGTTCTCAAGTTGTTGCTTTATCCATAAAAGCTGAGCACACCAGGATGCTATAGCTATATATTCAGATTCATCTATTGAAAGAGCCACCGAATTTTGCTTCCTTATGCCCCAAAAGATAAGGCATAAACCTAAGAAGTGAGCCATTCCAGAAGTGCTTTTCCCGTCCATAAGATAACCTGCATAATCTTCATCAACATACCCAATCAGATTAAAACTGTCACCTGACGGATAATACAACACCAAGTCCTGTGTTCCTTTGAGATACCTCAGTATTCTTTTGGCAGCCTTCAAGTGAGATTCCTTGGGATTTGATTGAAACCTTGCACACAACCCTACACTGAAAACAATATCAGGTCTACTAGCAATGAGATAGAGGAGAGACTCAATAATGCCTCTACACATGATTTGATTCACAGGAGATCCAGTTTCATCCATGTTTAGTCGAGTGGCAGTAGCAATGGGAGTGTCTATCACCTTTGATGCTTCCATGTCAAACCTTTTCAAGAGCTCCCTGTTGTATTTTTTCTGACAAATGGATATACCCTTTGGGGACTGTTTTACTTGAAGACCCAAGAAGAAGTTCAGTTTTCCCATCATGCTCATTTCAAATTCACTTCCCATGAGTCTTGCAAATTCTTCACATAGAGAATCAATTGTTGCTCCAAAAATGATATCATCAGCATAGACCTGAACAATGAGTAGGTTCCTTCCTCGTTTCTTTAAGAAAAGAGTGTTGTCAATTTTCCCTCTTTTAAAGCCATTTTCCAAAAGGAACTTTGACAACCTTTCATACCAAGCTCGAGGAGCCTGCTTTAGCCCGTACAGAGCTTTGTCCAGTTTAAACACATATTTAGAGTGCTCATGACATTCAAACCCTGGGGGTTGCTTCACATAGACTTCTTCCTTAAGGAGTCCATTCAAAAATGCACTCTTGACATCCATTTGGAAAAAGGTGAATTCCATATGAGATGCAAAAGCAATTAGAATTCTAATAGCTTCCATGCAAGCTACTGGAGCAAACGTTTCATCATAGTCAATCCCTTTCTCCTGATTGTAGACTTGGACCACTAGCCTGGCCTTGTTCCTTGTGATAATCCCATGTTCATCGAGCTTGTTTCTGAATACCCACCTAGTTCCTATAATGGTTCGATCTGGGGGTCTAGGTACCAGGTGCCACACATTGTTTCTCTCAAACTGATGTAGCTCGTCTTGCATGGCTGTAATCCAATATGCATCATTCAAGGTTTCCTTGATATTTTTGGGTTCTATCTAGGAGATAAAGGTGGAGAAGGCAAGTTAATTTCTGGATCTTGACCTAGTTTGTACTCCAAAATCTAGAGGAGTAATAATGTTGTCTATTGGATGAGAGCTTTGGTGTCTCCAGTTAGACGCTTGAGGTTCATTCTTAGAGGAAGTGGTTATGTTAGGCTGATTTTCCTCTGTCCTTTTCTCAGGTACTAGTGGAGTTCCCTAGACTGCATCAACCACTCTTTCTTCAGCTTTAGTGGTTGTAATTGAGGTGCTTGGTTCTACTGAAGATGAGGCAGTGTTGTCTTCATTTAGCTCCTTTACTTGACTCATCATATCTGCCTATCCATTTGTCATGTTAATGACTTCACCAGGGACTAGTAATGGTTCTCCATCTTGATCTTCCTTAGTAGTCTTCTCACATGATGGATGAGACTCATCAAAAATAACATGGACACTTTCCTCTACGCATTGAGTCAGCATATTATATATCTTGTAAGCCTTGCTTTAAGAAGAGTATCCCAGAAATATTCCTTCATCACTCTTGTCATCGAATTTAACAAAGTGATCCTTTCCATTGTTGAGAACATAGCATTTGCACCCAAATGTTCTTAGGTGAGTCAGCTTGGGTTTCCTTCCATTTAACAATTCATATGGGGTTTTGTTCAGAAGTGATATAATCATGCACCTGTTCACCAAGTAGCAGGCAGTGTTGACAGCTTCAGCCTAGAAGTTCTTTGCAATTCCACTGTCGATCAACATTGTTCTTGCCATTTCTTCTAGAGTTATGTTCTTCCTTTCTACTACTCCATCTTGCTGGGGAGTTCTGGGAGCTGAGAAGTTGCGAGTGATGCCATTTTCATTGCAGAATTCATCAAATTTGACATTGTCAAATTCTGTGCCATGATCTGATGTAATGCATGTGACTCTAGACTCCATCTTCACCTGGATTTTCTTCACCCACAAACACCTCAACAGTTTCATCTTTGGTTCTGAAAAACCGAGTCCATGTGAATCTGGAGTAGTCATCTACTATCACATAAATGTATCTTTTTCCTTCTCTACTTTACATTCTCATAGGTCCACACAGATCTATATGCAGAAGCTCTAGTGGCTTTGAGGTTCTCATATCTCTTTTAGACTTAAAAGAGGACTTCACATGTTTTCCTCTAGCACAGGCATCACAGACTTTTTGCATCTTGAATTATAACATAGGTAGACCATTGACCAGGTCCTTCTGAATTAGTTTGTTCAGAAGAGAAAAACTTGCATGGCCCACTTTTCTGTGCCATAGTTCATCATCATCATCAATAGCTTTCAGACAACTCAGATCACCACTTTGTAAGGACTCGAAATCAGCGACATAGATGTTCTTGTATCTTTTGGCCATAAGTACTATTTCACCGGTCACAAGATCAGTGACTGTACATATTTTGGACAAGAATTTCACATTGTTTCCTTCATTACAGATTTGAGAGACACTCAAGAGACTATACTTAAAGCCATTGACATAGTACACATTTTCAATAGAATGAGTGACTTCCCAACTTTTCCAATTCCAAGAATGTACCCCTTTTTACCATTGCCAAAAGATACACTCCCTCATTGCAGGGCTTTTAGTGAAATAAAGTCCGTGGTGTTCCCAGTCATGTGCATTGAACACCCACTATCTACGAACCATTGTTGACCGCTTCCTTTCAGTGTTCCCTGCACAAGAGATTAAGAGTTAGTTTTAGGAACCCAAGAAAGTTTGGGTCCCTTATAGTTGGCAAGAGGATGAATAAGAGTTCTCTTAGTCCATGCAGGTAATGTGCATTTTTTGTAAGTGGAACCTGGTCCCTCTTTTGTAGTCACCCTTTCAGCAAACACTTTATTTTTCTGAACCGATTGATTCTTGGCCTGAACATCTTCCTTGAAGTGCCCAGTGTTCCCACATCGGGTACAAGGCTAGTTATCAGAGACAGTGATGTACTTACTATGAGGGTTGTGAGGAGTTTTCTCCCTTTAGAACCCTATTCCCTGCCTGTTTTCACAATCATTATTATGCAAGGCAGTGGCAGCTTTTGAGGACCAGGTCCACTTTAGGGACTTTTCAAGATTATTCTTTACTCTTTCTAGATTAGTATGGAGTTGCTCGTTTTTCTCAATTTCAGCACACATCTTAGATCTCATAGCTTTCACCTTATTTTCAAGCCTAATGTGTTCCTCACTGGCTATCTTCTTTCCCTTTCTAGAATTTTTAGGTTTTGACTTAGTCCATGGTTTCACTATTATTTCCCTTAGGTCTGTAATTTCTGCCAACAAATCATTCTTTTCTTTTCTGAGGATTTCAATGGTTTTCTTATGGTCAGTAACTGCAACCACTAAGTCATCTCTAGTTTGTTCAGATTCTCCTAATTCTAAAGTCAAAGAATCCCTATCCTCCACAAGACTATGAAAATCAGTGATTAATACATCAGCCAAAGACATGAGTTTTTTTGGAGAATAGGATTTTAGATTTCTCTGAACATCCCTGAAATTTATCTCTTTTGTTGCCATTGTCTTCATCATCATCTGATTGAGCCATCAAAGCAAAAGTTGAGTCATATCCAGTCTCCTCGCCTTCAACTTCCATCATGGAACTATCACTAGTATCAGGTTCATCTTTAGACTCACTAGAGGAATACCCCCATGCTGCAAGAGCATGTCTCATCATATTGTCAGCAGATCTTTTTCTCTTAAAGTCCTTGAAAGGAACTGGTTTCGTCTTAGCTATTTTCTCATAGTAGTTATGGGAGAATTCTTGCTTCAAGAGAGGACATTCTTTCATGAAGTGTCCAGGCTTTCCACACATAGCAAAGATCATAGTTTTGGTCTGTTAGAGCTGTCCCTTTTTAGCATTTCTCCATTTCTTCTGACCATCTTCTGAAATCTTTTGGTTAAGTAAGCCATGTCACTGTGTTCCTCACGTGAATCATTTTTATCAGCTTTAAGTACTAGGTTCTTTTCCTTCATTGGTTCTCTTTTTTCACTGTCTATCTTTCTCTTAAACTCATAGGTCTTCAAGTTTCCGATCAACTCTTCTATGGTCTGCTCCTGTAAGTCATTTAATTCAGTGATAGCATTCACTTTGCTTTCCCAAGAACTAGGCAGAAAACTGAGGATTTTCCTAACTAGGTTGCTTCTGGGAATAGTTTTACCAAGTGAGTGTAACTCATTTATGATGGAAGTGAATCTTGTGTGCATATCTTGAATGGATTCATCGACCCTCATTTTGAAGAGTTCATACTCGGTAGCGAGCATATCAATCATAAACTATTTTACTTGTGTAGTTCCCTCATGAGCTGTTTGCAAAGCTTCCCATATCTCCTTGGTAATGTCGCAGGTGGAGATTCTATTTTACTCTTCAGGTCCTATTCCACATACCAGAATTTTCTTGGCACGAAAATTCTTCTTTACAGCTTTCTTGTCTGCTTCAGTGTACTCTTTGCTGGTTTTTGCCATTGAAAATGGAAGTTCCTTTAGTACCTTGGCTGGAAACATAAGGACAATCACATATGATATCCCATAACTCACAATCCTCAGCCATGATAAAATCATGCATTCTTGTTTTCCACCACCCATAGTATTGTCCATTGAACTTGGGTGGTCGGTATGTGGATTGACCTTCTTCAAAATTTGGTGGAGCAGCCATGATGATCCTTCATAGGTGTTAGCCTGATAGGAGGAACCTGATCTGATACCAATTGTTAGTTTGTGTGAATCCACCAAATAGTAGAGTATCTGGTCCTCTACGAGATTCTACTGAGAATGCTAATAAAGCAATACGTAAATAAGGCAGAGGATTTTTATGTGGAAAATCCCATACAAGGGGATCAAAAAACCACGACCTACACCTGTAGGCTTTCAACTTCACTAACTTGTAAAAACATATTACAAGACACTTTGCAATGACTCCATTATAAAGAATTTACTCAACTAACTTGTGGTACTCTTACCATAAGCCACCTTGTGACTTCCTAGTTACAAAGACTTTTACTAACTTGTGATGCTCTCACCACAAGCCACTTTGTTACTCTATGATTACAAAGACTTTTGCTTATGACTAAACCTAGTCACAACATAAACTCAAGGAGTTTACGGATTTACAAGAGGATTCCTAATCAAACGCTTCTAGCTAAGCAGTTTAGGAGATACAATAAGTACAATCACAAACTTATAACTCAACTAGGACAACAACGAGCTATCTTTTAGGAACTAGTCCGTAGTTGCGTTCAACTTTGTTCTTCAAGCTTGTGAGGATTGAATTCTCTGTTTTTGGCAAGAAGCTTGAATAAGAAACTGAAACCTTCAAGTGATGTTTTGTATAAACTCATTGTAGGTGCACTTTGATCACATCACTGGAAATAACGTGAGCACTTTAGTTGGTTAGAGAATGAGTGGGCGCTGGATATAGTGAAGTGCGGCAGAAACAATGCAGTCAGTCACTTTATTTCCAGTTGTAACCAATTGACTTGTACTGTGATGAGGGAACCACAGAGTATCAGATCCTTTTTTGGGTTCCTAGCTCCTAAAGTTGTAGTAGTTCACCTTTAGCTAAAATTCGTTAAGCTTGTAGTATAGTCCGAGTAAGTCAAGTTCCCTATCTGGTTCTTATCAGTAAGTTTGTTAGATCATCAAGAAATAAGACAAGAACATTTAAAACCTATCACAAATGGAACGGATGGACCTACCACCGGTCGCTGATGATTGGGCTATTCAAGCTTTCACCCAAGGACTCAATGTTTGAAGCTCAATGGCTTCGCAGAAGATGATGCAGAATCTGATAGTATACCCGGTTGGTGTTAATCAAAGATCAGGGTCGAACACGATCAACTAGGGGCTCCTTCCGGGTCCATTTATCCTATCAGACCCGTCGATAGAATCAAAAGGGATATTGACCAAGACCGAGGTTTAACAGATATCAATATCATCCACATAATGAAGATCATAGGAGAAGCGTATTTGGGCAAAATTTTGCATGAAATGAAAGGAGAAGTGATCGAGGTTAGAGCTCTTGAGGGCTCATGAGTAAGAACGACTTCAATAGGCCTATAAGACCTAAAGAAGCACCACAATAATCAAAGTACAACTTTAATATTGATGCAACTGCAATCGTATCGGCTATCGAACAAATCAAAGATACCAATTGGCCTCGGCCTTTACAAATCAATCCATCCCAAAGAGATCCCAACCGAGAATCATTTCAAAAATAGGGATTCCAATAAGCAAAACAAGCAAGACGAACCTCAACACTTCACTCATATGATCATAAAAGGGGTTGATGTTCCTTAAGGTATGATGTTAAAGCGCACCAAAGTATCAATCACAAGGGAAAAACAGACTCGAGATTACATACTAGAAGGAACTTTATCTTTCAACGACGAGGATGTAAAAGGGATCATGGAACTCCATAATGGTGCACTAGTAATATCTGTACTCATGAATAAAACTTGAGTTAAATGTGTGTTAATTGATCCAGGTATCTCGGCCAACATCATTAGATCGAGCGTCGTAGAGCAACTCGGCCTACAAGATCAAATTGTGCCTGCGACCTAAGTGCTAAATGAAATCAACGTGGCTTGTGAAACTACTAAGGAAGAAATAACATTACCGGTAAACGAGACGGAACCACCCAAGAGACCAAGTTTTATGTGATCGAAGGGGACATGAGGTAAAATGCCCTGTTCAGGAGACCATGGATCCACAACATGAGGGTTGTGCCCTCGACCCTTCACTAGGTATTAAAATTTCTAACACCAAAAATGATCAAGACAATCTACGGGGAGCAACCCGCCGCAAAGGATATGTTTGCAGTCGATGTAGTAATTTCGATATCAATACTCTCATCAACAAAGGAGCCAGGTTTGAAAGAAAAATAGGAAGCCAAAGAGCAATCACCGATGCCAGCCTCGACCTAACCAGACAAGCAGGGGACTGACAAAGACAATGATTATGGGGTTCCTCGATCCTTTATAGTTCCCGAGGATTTCGACACTACCAAATCAACGGTCGAAGAGCTGAGCATGTCGTACTAATCAAACATCTGCCCGATCAAAAGGTATACCTGGGCACGGGGTTAACTCCCAAGCTCAGGAAAAAGCTCATTCAATTTTTTATTGCTAATATAGATTATTTTGCTTGGTCCCATCTCGATATGATAGGGATCCCGTCGGAGATCACTACTTACAAGCAGAGCCTGGACCCGAAATTCCATCTGATCAAGCAGAAAAGGAGACCCCCTTCCGAGATCAAGCATGCTTTCATCAAGGACGAGGTAACTAAACTCCTAAAAATAGGGTCCATCTGGGAAGTCAAATACCTGGAATGGTTAGCAAACATAGTAGTAGTCCCTAAAAAAGGGAACAAACTGAGAATGTGTGTGGATTACAAAGATTTAACATCGATCACATGATCGCATGATCGATGTCATGACCGGTCACGAGATCCTGATTTTCTCGATTCCTACTCTAGGTACAACCAAATACGGATGAACCCAGATGACCAAGAAAATACCTCCTTCATCACTAAGTATGGCACATACTATTATAACGTATTTCCATTTGAATTAAAAAATGCCAATGCAACTTACAACACCTAGTAAATTGAATGCTCTAAGGACAAATAGGGAAATCCATGGAATTTTACCTTGATGATATGTTAATTAAGTACCTGCGAGCAGATGACCATTTAAAGCATTTGCAGGAAACCTTTAGTATATTGAAGAAGTACAACATTGAGCTGAATCCAGAAAAATGCATGTTTAGAGTGGGATCAGGTAAATTTCTCGGGTTCATGGTGTCCAACCGAGGAATCGAGATCAACCCCGACAAGATCAAAGCTATCGAGGACATCACGGTAGTGGATAATGTGAAGGCCGTACAAAGGCTAACCGTGTTCATTGCCGTGCTGGGGCGATTCATCTTGTGGTCCTTTGATAAGAGACACCAATTTTTCTCATTACTAAAGAAGAAAAACAACTTCATATGGACCCCGGAATGCCAACGCTCCTTGGAAGAACTTAAGAGATATCTATCGAGCCTACCACTTTTTCACATGCCGAGGGCAGACGAACGACTATAATTGTATTTGGCAGTATTGGAAATAGTGGTAAGTGAAGTTCTACTTTGGGAAGAACAAGGTATGCAATTCCCAATTTATTATGTTAGCAGGACCTTAGGTGAGGCTGAAACTAGATATCTTCACCTAGAATAATTGGTGCTTGCTTTGCTATGTGCCTCTAGGAAACTGAAACCGTATTTTCAGTGCCATCCTATATGTGTTGTGATAACTTACCCATGACAAAATATAATGCATAAACACGAACTCTCAGAACGATCACCCAAATGGGCCATAGAAATCGGCGGGTACGATATCAAATATCAACCCCGGACAGCCATTAAGTCTCAAATTTTGGCAGATTTTGTGGCTGACTTTACACTAACCCTAATACCCAAAGTCGAAAGTATGTTGGTTGTAAAATCGGGGACATCTTCGAGAATCTAGACCCTCTTTACGGGTGGTGCCTCGAACATAAAAGGGTCCGAACTTGGCATTGTACTGAAGCCACCCACATGCAATTTAGTTAGACAATCCAATAAAATTGTGAAATTGACTAACAATGAGGCCAAATATGAGGCCATGATTGCAGGTCTCGAACTGGCCAAAAGCTTGGGGGCGGTAGTGATCGAAGCAAAGTGTGACTCCCTCCTTATGGTGAACCAAGTTAATGGAATGTTCGAAGTCAGAGAAGAACGAATGCAAAGATACTTAGATAAGTTACAGGTAACATTGCATCAATTCAAAGAGCGGAGTTTGCAGCACATACCTGGAGATTAAAATAGTGAGGTCGATGTCCTTGCAAACTTAGGGTCATCAGTCGAAGAAAACAAGCTCAACACGGGGGCAGTCGTACAACTCATGAGGTTGATAATAGAAAAAGGTCACACCGAAATAAACTCCATAAGCTTAACCTGGGATTGTAGAAATAAGTACATAGAGTATTTGAAAATTGGGAAACTTCCCTTAGATCCAAAAGAATCGAGGACCTTGCGCACAAAGGCTGCGTGATTCAGCTTGTAGACGAAACCTTGTTCAGAAAAATGTTCGATGGCCCGCTAGCAATATGTCTGGGATCGGGAGATATCGAGTATGTTCTGAGGAAAGTTCACGAGGACACATGGAGAAATCATTGAGGTGCCGAATCATTGGTTAAAAAGGTGATCAGAGCCAGCTATTATTGAATCGACATGGAAAAAAATGTGAAGGAGTTTGTATGAAAATGTGACAAGTGCCAAAGATATGCTCCGATGATCCACCAACCCACGGAACTGCTGCATTCGGTCTTGTCACCATGGCCGTTCATGAAATGGGGAATGAATATCGTCGGCCCTCTTTCATGGGCACCAAGTAAGGCTCAGTTTATCTTATTTATGATTGACTATTTTTTTAAGTGGGTTGAAGCAAAAGTATACGAGAAGGTCATAGAGAAGGAAGTCATCGACTTCATTTAGGACCACATCATATGTATATTTGGAATTGCATCCGAAATTGTATGTGACAACGAGAAACAATTTATCGGCATAAAAGTGACCAAGTTTATCGAAGATCATAAGATCAAAAAAATCTTATTGGCACCTTATCACCCTAGTGGGAATGGACAATCCGAATCGGCCGACAAAACCATAATCCAAAACCTTAAGAAAAGGTTAACTGACACCAAAGGAAAATGGAAGGAGATCCTCCCCGAAGTCCTTTGGGCATATAGCACGACCTCAAAGTCTAGTATAGGGGCTACTCCATTCTCATTGGTGTATAGTATCGAAGCTCTAATACCGGTCGAAGTCGGGGAACCAATTATAATATTCTGATATGCGACAAAGGAATCAAATAACGAGGCCATGAAAACGAGCCTGGAGCTATTGGATGAAAGGCGTGAAGCTGAAATTGTTCGATTGGCCGCCCAAAAGCAATAGATCAAGAGTTATTACAATCGAAGAACCAACCTTCGATACTTCAATGTCGGGGACTTAGTACTAAGGAAGGTCACACTAAACACCCGGAATCCGAACGAAGGGAAGTTGGGTCCGAACTGGGAAGGATCGTACCAAATTCTCGAGGTCATCGGGAAAGGATCCTATAAGCTCGGAATAATGAACGGAGAACAACTATCGAGCAATTGGAATGTAACTCACCTAAAACGATATAAGTGCTAAGATAAGACCCTATTCGGTTTCTTTTATTTCGGACTAACATTTGCAGGTAATCGATAAGAAGAAGCACAAAGTTTTAGGTCTGAAAGCATGCGTTGCACTCTTTTTTTCTTAGACCGGTTTTGTCCCAAATGCGTTTTCTAGCAAGGTTTTAAATGAGGAAACAATGGTGTTGGCCAAGTAGAGGTGAAGTTTTGACGACGGATAAAAGAACTCAGACATAGACCAGGTCAATCTTGTGAAGCACAGTCATGATAAACCCAAACATGTGAGATGCACATGAAGGAGATAAATCTAACTTATCAGAAGTAATATCTCCCAATATGATCGAAAAGGTTACATATTGGATAAGGAGAGAAAGACTCCTTACACGAAGAGAACACAATTTAGGAAGAGGATAGTGTTAGAGTATGATATCAACTAGAACTCTTCTACGATAGAAGAGTAGCATCTGAATCCCAGTTAATCTCAAATTACTAATCCATTAAATATCAATGTTGTTCTCTTTTATAGGTAATAAACACAAGCAGAAGTTAAACTTAAATTGAGAGAAAAAGAGCAAGACAATTTTGCAACTAATTTATGTATGATTCAGGCATGCAATCCTGAAGCTACTTAAACAAGATAGAAGAACCAGTTCCAAGTGTCTATCTTTTATTCTAGTTTAATTGTAGTAGGTGATTTTACATTGTACCTTTCAGCTGTTATAAAAGTAATTGTATTAGGTACATAGAGTGTTTAAGTTAGAGTCAACTTGAAGTTGTCACAACAGTTGAGGCTGTGTGCCACAACGGGATTAGAGTTAATCCTAGGTTTACAAAAGAGTTTTAGTAAATGCAGCTTTTGGCTCAGTGATTTTAGTGGAAGTTTGGGAAAATCTTACTGAGCAGTAGGTTGTGGTTTTTTCACCTTTTGAGCCAGGTGTTTTCCACGTAAAAATCTCTATGTTCTTTATTTTTTTTCCTTATTATTCCACAAAGATTAGTAGTTGGAACACATAGAAGAACCAGGTCCTTCTATAATCTAGTTAAACGAAAATTTGGCACCACACAAATCACCCCCCTCTTTTGTGGTATTGACGTATAAAACATCAATTGGTATCAGAGTGGGTTATCCTTGAAGAGGTTAACACCTTAGGAAAAGATCAAGATGAGTGCACCACCTGGAAACTGGAAGGGAAATCCACTGCTAGGCCCCTACTCTTTAATGGTAAGTACTATTCTTGGTGGAAGAACATGATGAGAGATCACATCATAGGAAAAGACTATGAACTCTGGGACATAGTCACTGATGGTCCCCTGGCTACTATAAAGAAGATTGATGAAGGAGTGGACGTGCCAAAGACAAGAGCTAACTACACTGCTGAAGACTTGAAGAAATGGGAAAAGAATGCCAAGGCCAAGAAATGGCTTGTGTGTGGACTGGGTCCAAATGAGTATAGTAGGATTCAAAGTTATACCGCTGCTAAGGAGATATGAGACACTTTACAAGTGGCTCATGAAGGAACTCCTCAAGTAAAGAGATCAAGAGGAACACTGTTATATTCTCAATATGAGAATTTCACTATGAAGAAAGGAGAAACTATCTAGGAGATGTACACAAGGTTCACAACACTAACAAATGAACTTAAATCTCTTGGGAGAATTATCCTTGAAGAAGACAAGGTTGAGAAAATCTTGACAAGGGTCTTACCAGTAACTTGGGAAAACAAAATCACTGCTATTCAGGAATCAAAGAACATTTCTACTCTCAAGTTGGATGAACTGATTGGAAATCTCACTACCTATGAACTGATAAGGCAAACCATGAAAATGGATGCACCCAAGAAGGAAAGGAGTCTGGCTCTCAAAATAGCTGAAGGTGCAGATCTAGAGGATGATGAAATGGCCATGATCAGAAAGGATTTCAAAAAGTACCTAATAAGAGGAAAGGGTTATTCAAGAGGCACAACCTTCAACAAACCAAGCGCTCCTGAGAAACAGACCAACGAGGGTTGCTACAAATGTGGCAAGACTGATCACATGATCAAGAACTGTCCTTAGTGGGAAATTGAATGTACGAAGGAAAGGGTTGAACGAAGGAACAGGAAGAAGGAACAGGTTCAACCCAAAAGGAACAAAGGATCAACAAAGGCTACGGTTGTTGCTTGGGGAGAAACATTAGATGAGTATTCAGAAGATAAAGCTAGAGATGAACAAGCACTTATGGCCATCAGAGAATCAGATGATGAACAAGAGGTAAGTGTGATTCATCTCAAAGACAAGATTAAATTTTTATCTAAAGAAAGGTTATCTGAACTATTGCTAGACTTCATCGATGAGTCTGAGGTAATTAACAATGAGAAGGAACATCTTTCTAGGGAGTGAGTGATCGTAAAAGCCAAGTGCAAAAATCTAGAATCTAGGGCTAATAAGAGTGACAATAAAAATGCTGAGTTGAAGAACCAAGTTCTTGAACTTGACACCAGTGTCTTAGAACTTATGTTTGAAAATTTGAAACTGAAATTAGGAACAAGTAAGAAGAAAGATGATCACATATATCTCACCTTAGAAGAAAATCTAGGAAAGATAATGGATGAGTTGTACAGGAAAGATGAGCAGATAAGAGTCTTAAAAGAAGACCTAGGGAAGGTAAAGCATGAAGTAGACAGAACTTTCTAATGGAATAAGGCTTCTAATGCACTTGCTACAAGAACACTACAGTAGCAACAAGAGAGGACTTGGCTATGGGGCCCAAGCACCTAAGTGGGACCCCAAAAACAAGTATATCACTCTTCCTGAAAACAAAATCTGCACACACTGTGGCAAGACTAGTCATTAAAAAAATGAATGTAATGCAAAAAAAAAGGCCAGTCAAAAGAACAAAACCTTTGTTCAAGAGAAAAATAGGCTGTCTGGGTAGGCCAAAAGAAATTTAATTTACCCCTTTGCCTATAGAAAGGGACCCAAACTAGTTTGGGTTCCTAAGACTAACCCCTGATTTCTTTTTGCAGGCCCAAGTGAAGGGAAGTAGCCAAATATGGTACATGGATAATGGTTGCTCAAAACATATGACTGGAAGCAAGAACCAGTTCCTTTCACTTGAGGACTTAAAAGGAGGTAATGTCTCCTTTGGAAATGGGAAGAAAGATGAGATTATTGGGGTTTGAAAGGTAGGTAAGACAGACTCACATTCCCAAACATTCCATTGAAAATGTCTACTTGATAGATGGCTTGAAATATAGCCTAATTAGTGTATCACAACTGTGTGACAGAGGTAACCTTGTAGCATTTACCTCTACCAAATGCTTTGTGATTAATCTTACCACTGACAAGATTGTTTTGTAGGGAAAAAGAGTTAACAATATTTACATTGTAGATTTGTCAACTCTTTCAGAAAATGAACTCACTTGCTTGAGCATTTCGGACAATGATCCCCTCATGTGGCACAAAAGACTTTGTCATGCAAGTCTGAATCAACTAACAGATTAGTCTCCAAGTACCTAGTGATAAGGTTACCTAACATCAAGTTCAAGGAAGACAAAGTTTGTGAGGACTGTGCAAGGGGGAAGCCGTTAAGATCATCCTTTAAAAGTAAGAAAATGGTAAGCACAACCAGGACGATGGAACTGGTTCATATGGATCTCTGTGGTTCAATGAGAACTTTGAGCAGAGGTGGTAAGAAATATGTGATGGTACTTGTTGATGATTATTCTAGGTTTACTTGGGTACTATTTTTAACATCTAAGGATGAAACATTTGACATGTTTACTACCTTTGTTAGAAAAACTCAAAAACAACTAGGTAATCAACTTGCATCAATCAGGTCTGATCATGGAACTAAATTTGAAATACTAAGTTTGCTGAATTTTGTGATGAGCATGGTATAGATTATAATTTTTCTGACCCTAGGACTCCTCAACAAAATGGAGTAGTTTAAAGAAAGAATAGGACTCTTGAAGATATGGCTAGGACTATGCTTCTTTCTAGTAAACTGCCCATAGCTTCTGGGTCGAAGCTGTAAATACTGCATGTTACATCATTAATAGATGCATTACTAGACCTCTTGTAGAGAAGACTCCCTATGAGTTACTTAAAGGGACAAAACCAAATATATCCCATCTTAGGGCATTTGAATGCAAGTGCTTTGTGCACAATAATGGAAAGGACTCCCCAGGTAAGTTTGATCCCAGAAGTGATGAAGGAGTATTCTTGGGATATTCTTCACATAGAAAAGCTTATAAAATGTACAACAAAAGAACTTTGTGTGGAGAAGAAAGTGTACATATGGTTTTTGATGAAACTAACATTCTTTCTGAGAGACAGGAGCATGAGGATGAAGCTATTGGGCTGGTAAAAGAATTGAGTGAAGGCTCAGCTCAAGCTAAAGTTGCACCAAAAGAAGGAACAAGTGATGGAACAGGTTCTTCTATCCAGGGCAACCTGATAGGGGGAACTGAATAGAGAGGAACTGAAACCAATCCCCTAAAGGAACCTGTTCATGACCCTGTTCCTCAACAACAGAACATAGGAGAAACATCAAGCAGAAATCAGTTGGTTGTGAAACCTCACAAGTATCAAAGTTCTCATCCCATTGAGAACATAATCACTGATCCAACCTCTGTAGTTAAAACTAGATCACAATTAAAGAATTTGTGTGCTTTTGATGATTTCTTATCTCTTATTTAACCTAAAAATATTGTTGATGCTTTGCAGGATGTAGATTAGGTAAATACAATGCAAGATGAACTGAATCAGTTTGAGAGAAGTCAAGTTTGGCATCTAGTTCCAAGACCCAAGTACAGATCAGTAATTGGCACTAAATGGGTCTTCAGAAACAAGCTTGATGAAGATGGAACAGTTACAAGGAACAAGGCAAGACTGGTGGTCCACGGTTATAGCCAAGAGGAGGGTATAGATTATGATGAGTCCTTTGCTCCAGTTGCAAGACTGGAGGCAATAAGACTCCTCATAGCTTTTGCAGCATACATGGAATTCACTCTTCATAAGATGGATGTCAAAAGTGCCTTCCTGAATGGCTACCTAAAAAAAGAAGTATTTGTTAAACAACCTCCAGGGTTTGAGAGCAAGGAGTGTCCGGAACATATGTACACATTAGACAAGGCTCTCTATGGACTCAAGCAGGCTCCTAGAGCATGGTATAAACAACTGTCTAAATTCCTGCTTGAACATGGCTACAAAAGAGGTAAAATTGACAGTACTCTATTCCTGAGGGAAAAAGGTAAGGATCTTCTTGTGGTACAAATATATGTTGATGACATAATTTTTGGGGCAACCGCTGACAAACTAAGTAAGGATTTTGCCTAATTAATAGGGAGTGAGTTTGAAATGAGTATGCTGGGTGAGCTTAACTTTTTCTTAGGCTTATAGATCAAACAAAACCCAAATGGAACCATGATCCATCAACAAAAATATGCAAAAGAGTTGATTAAAAAGTTTAAAATGTATGAATAAAAGGAAATAGACACACCCATTGCAACAACTACTAAATTAGACATAGATGAACCTGATTCATCTATTGATCAGAAGTTGTATAGGGGTATGATTGGTTCACTTTTGTATCTTACTGCTAGCAGACCTGACATAGTTTTCAGTGTACGACTTTGTGCTCGTTTTCAAGCAAATCCTAAGGAATCTCACTTGACTGCTATCAAGAGGATATTGATATATTTGAAAGGCACTACTGATCTGTGTCTGTGGTACCCTAAAGGTAGTAATTTTAATCTAGTAGGGTATGCTGATGCTGACTATGCGGGTTTCCTTATAGATAGGAAGAGCACCTCGGGTATGGCTCATTTTCTTGGTCCATGTCTTGTATTATGGGCCACTAAAAGGTAGAATTTAGTGGCCTTATCCACTGCTGAGGCTAAATATGTTGCTACTACCTCTCGTTGTGCTCAATTGCTACGGATCAAACAACAGTTGATAGATTTTGGCATTGAAGTTGGTTGCATTCCTATCTTCTGTAATAACACTAGTGCTATAAGTATAACAAAGAACCTTGTTCATCATAAAAGGACTAAACACATAGATGTTAGACATCACTTCTTAAGAGACAACTATGAGAAAGGATTGATCACCATAGAATTTTGTGCTACTGATAAACAAATTGCTCACATCTTTACTAAAACACTAAGTAGAGAAAACTTTGATAGGAATAGGTTGGAATTAGGGATGATTAAGATCACCTAATATGACCAGCTCAGAATGCACAATGAAAAAAAAGAATAAAACAAATTTAAAAAAATAATAATTTCTTTTGGCTAGGAAATCTGAACTTGTGTAAATATCTAGATTAATTTTTACTAAGATTCATTCTGTAAATAGTATACTCCTGTGACATGTGTTAATATGACTCACTGATCTCTTACAAAATTTTCTCTATTGCGGTAAATTGAGGCATGGTCAAGAGAATTCTAAATGAAGAACCTGGTCCATCAGTTTGTTTTTGAACCAGCAGAGTCCTACTATTGTTCAACTCCCTAGAAAATCCTATCCGTTTGTTTTTGAACCAGTTCCGTCCTTATTAGAATTCTAACCACAAAAATGGCCTAAAATCTAGGGAAGCCTAACCTTTCATTCAACCTGCAATTTCAGGTTGATTAGACCTCTAATTGACCGATAAAGCTACTGTTATCCATTAATTGAGTCTTTCCCTTTAAATACTCATCGTTACTTCCTGCCACCCTCATAATTCAAAACCTTCAAAACCTTCTTCACTCCCAATTAATTTCTTCTCCAAAGTTGTAACTCACCAATTCTCTCAAGAAATCAGCTATATTGACAAACCCACAAGACAACCCAAGAACTTCTCCACAGCCCACTCCCTCTAATTCATCTACCCCTCCTCTACCTAGCAGGACTCCCAAACCCAGGCTAAGAAGAGTAAAAATGTTTGCTCGCAAAATAGTGGCATCTGGTGCTCTCTCAAAGAAATTGAATGAGCAATTAAAGGTAAGTCAGGCTCAAGACTCTGATTCTAAGTCGTACAAATCTGCTAGTGAGGGGGAAGGACATAAGTCTTCTGACTCTGAGAAGGCTCAAGAATCCCCTTCTAAGGTAAGTTCTTCTTTAACTGAGAATTTAGAAAATAGGTTTATTTTTGTTGGGCCTATCAAGGATGTGGAATTACCTGAGTTAAAAAGGAGTAGAGGTAAAAAAAATCTGAAAAAGAAAAAGAGAGAGGGTGAATGTGGTGACCATAGGGGAAAAGGGAAAGGAGTGGTTGATCATTCACCCACTACTGATTTGTCTGTACCTGCTATTTGTGGGGTTGTACAAGAAAATATTGAAGAAAGTGGCAAAAAGTTAGGGAAAGTGGTTCTGGTGAAGCTGCTGAAGGGTTAGTTAATCTAAGTGCACAGGGAGATGAACCTGGTTGATCAACTGAAGAGATCCTAGCAGACTTTTTATTAAAGGTAGGGGCAAGTTACGATCCAAAGAAAAGGAGAGCTCCCACACCAAAAGCCTCTAGTGCTCTTAAACCCTACAAGAAAAGAAAGTCTTCCTTCCCAACAACTACTGAAACTTCCTTGCCAAAGTGAAGAGCCACAAGAAGCAGGGTGAAACAGAGTGAGAGTGATCTACAAAAGGCTTTGGCTGAAAATAAGAAGAAAAGGATAGCTAAAGGAAAGGGTAAGGTTTCAGAGTCCTCAGAAGCTGTTGATGTTGACGAGATCGAACAAATCCATCAGGAGAAAGTTACAGCAGTGGAGGTTCAGACCCCTAAGCCCAAAAACCCAAGACTTCTTCCAAGAAGTCTTCCTCTGTGTCTGAGGCTGCTGAACCTTCATTGGCCAAGAGGACAAGGTCTGCAGTGAAAAGTAAACAAGTTAGAGTTTTTGAAGATGAGGAATGGAGTGGTGAAGAAGAAAATGAGTCAGATGGTGAACAAGACAAGATTGTCATGTTTGGCAAAAGAAATTTTTTAAAGGGAAGATTGCTGAAAGATTTGGTGGAACCAGGGATGGTTCGCTTGGTTGACACACTGGATGCTCAGGGCTAGAAGGACTTGGTCCTTCAGATGGATTGGAGATTGTCCAGAAATGAAATCATTGAATTCATGGCAAAATCTGAAGTCAAAGATGGCAGAGTTACAAGCAAAGTCAAAGGAGTTCAAGTGACATTTGATGCAGAGAAACTGGGAGAGATTCTAGACATCCCTACAGAGGGATATGATGATTACACCAGACAGAGATGGCCAAGTCTGGATTCCCTTTCCTCTGCCCTTACAATCACTAGGAGATTTTGTGATGAAGAGGTGAATGAGGCCAAGTTTGTGCACAAGAGTGAAGTGTAGCCACATCACAAAGTCATTTTTGGGTTTGTCAACGAGTGCCTATTGCCTAGGCAGGAGAGAACGCATATTGCAAATTATATGGACTTAATTCTGATGGAGTGCCTTGAAAGTGGAAGGCAAATCAATTGGCCTGCATTCAACATCAAGCTACTGGACAGGGTTATCAATGGCTCCAAGGCTCATGCTACCCCCTATGGCTTTATTCTGACTACAGTTCTGGATAGGTGCAATGTGCCTCTGAAGAAATGGGAAATGGCTACAAGCAAGGATTACTTTGGTATTAATACTCTACTTGCTTGTGACTACTTAGTCAATGTCATCCCAAATGAACCTGGTTCATCCTATCAACAGTAAAGTCAAGGCTCTTGTTCAAGAAAGTAAAGCCAATGATGCTGAGATAGCTGGGCTAAAGGCTCGTGTGGCAGAGGTGGAATCTGAGAGGGATGCTCTCAGAACTGAGCTCACCAATGAAAAAGAGAAGAATGATGGAATTCTTCACAATATGCCGAATCTTCTCCAAGCCTAAAACCAACCCTCTAGCTCTCCCAAACCTTTGGAATTCTAGCCTTTATCTCTTGAACATGTCTAGTACCTTTAGTGACCCGGATTAGGGATTTTTCTTTCTTTTTGCTCATGTTTTGAATATTTTTGCTTTCTGGTTGTGGATTGTGGTGGAAATATATCTTCCATCAATGATATCTAATGTTTTTCCTCTTGTTAAATGTTAATATTTCCTTGATAGTTTTAAATATTTTTGCTCGATTACTGATAATTAATCCATTATTGCACTTGTAGTTGCCCCAGTGGCCATGCATACTTATAAAAATCTGGGATTCACACTTTGTATGCAACTTTTCGATGATGCCAAAAGGGGAAAAAGATATTGTGCTTTACATATTCTGAATAAGTGATATTTATAACCTAATTAACCTGGTCCTTGATGATAAGTGAATATTCTAAACTTTGTATTGATGGTTAAATTGAGTTCTTATAGGATCCAAGTAAATAAAAAGCACAGAGTTTGCCATCATCAAAAAGGGGGAATTCGTTGGCCAAGTAGAGGTGAAGTTTTGAAGACTGACAAAATAACTCAGACATGGACCAGGTCAATCTTGTGAAGCACAGTCATGATCAATCCAAACATGTGAGATGCATGTGAAGGAGATAAATCGAACTTATCAGAAGTAATATCTCCTGATCTGATCGAAAAGGTTGCATATTGGATAAGGAGAGAAAGACTCCTTACACGAAGAGAACATAGTTTAGGAAGAGGATAGTGTTAGAGTATGAGATCAACTAGAACTCTTCTATGATAGAAAAGTAGCATCTGAATCCCAGTCAATCTCTAATTACTAACCCATTAAATATTAGTGTTGTTCTCTTTTACAAGTAATGCACATTGTGAGCACGTTAAACTTAAACTGAGAGCAAAATAGCAAGGCGATTTTGTAAGCAATTTATGTTGATTCAAGCGTGCAATCGTGAAGCTACTTGAACAAGATAGAAGAACCAGTTCCAAGTGTCTATCTTTTATTCTAGTTCAATTGTAGTAGGTTATTTTACATTGCACCTTTCAACTTTTATAGAAGCAATTGTATTAGGTACCTAGAGTGTTCACGTTAGAGTTAATTTGATGTTGTCGCAACAATGAGGCTGTGTGCCACATCGGGATTAGAGTTAATCCTTGGTTTACAAAAGAGTTTTTGTAAATGCAGTTTTTGGCTCAGTGATTTTAGTAGAAGTTTGGGAAAATCCTACTAAGTAGTAGGTTGTGGTTTTTTCACCTTTTGAGCCACGTGTTTTCCACGTAAAAATCTCCGTGTTCTTTATTTTCTACCTTATTATTCCGCAAATAGTAGTAGTTGGAACACATAGAAGAACCAGATCCTTCTATAATCTAGTTAAGCGAAAATTGGGTACCACACAAATCACCCTCCCATCTTGTGTGCTATCGACGTATAAAACATCAAGTGGATTGTGCTAACTTAGAATCAAAGTTCGATCACGAATCGATGTTGAAGATCTCATTAATAGTATCCGAGGTTCCTCTACAATCAACCTCGAATACTGTGGGGCATTACCCTCGGATATCGACTTTAGCGAGGAAATCACTTCGTAATAGAAGGGTCTCGATAGGTAGGATTTATTGTAAGGGCCAAACGGTCAAACAAACTATGCCCACATAGATTACTCGAGCCCTTTCATAAAACATGTACACATGTATAACTGTTTTGCACAAGAATAAAGAGAAGTACTTTCCTTGAAATCATCTTATGTTGTAAAAATTTCCTCTTTACACCCCTTAAAGAATCTCGTACTTCCGATCTTCTAAAGATAATAAGCTCAAGGGCCCCTTATAACTGGAGTTAGGATGATCACTCCCTCACTCAGGGAATGATGTCCGAACAACAAAGTCAAATAGATCGACCTATTAAACATCGGGCGCATAAGACCTATTAGGCAACCCCCGCATTTTAGAGGTCACGGCCATACCCACTCGGGGACTGTTATCTTAGTCAAGCCTAGATAATTCAGGAAAGCAAGCCCGTTGGGTGACACTCGAACTAAAAGGCTACGACCATATTAACACGGCTCAGAGACGTTAGAGAACCGTAACAAAAGATAATATATATATATATATACAATAATATTTTTATAAAGGCCAGAATGACCTGATATAGAAATCTAGAATTGCCAAAACGTCCACAAAAAGAGGCAAAAAGAAAAAAATATAAAACATCTAAAGGCCTAAGTGGCCTGGTCCTCATCGGAGGTAGTGTCTTCATCCTCGGGATGTTCCCCACCTTCAGACTTGCTCAAGCTCTTGGAATCTTCCTTGGGAAAAGACAGTTTCCGGGACCTGGCTTCTTCTACTTTGGCATTCTCGATTGCAGCTAGTATGTTGAAGTTCTGATTATGAACTCCCTCGAGGGCTTCCCTTTGAGCTTCCCACCTTGCATGCTCCACCATACTTTTAGCCTGTGGCTGAATCACTTTGACATCAACCTTGAACTAGGCCACTTTAGTATCAGCCCTAGTCTTGGACACAACCACCCCTGATTTGGCCGCCTCGAGTTCCTTGGCCAGATGGCACCAAGGTTTTCTCTTTCGCGGCCCAAAGCTGGGCCTCGTCCAACGTTAGTTGTTCTTGGACAACTTCCTTTTCCGAGGCTAAGATATCCATATTTTTCTTGAACTCCTCGGCCTCAGTTTGTCGTGTTTACCTACGCTTGGAGCTACCCGATTTGTTCAAGCCTCTATCGGACCTGCAAGTTCGGATCATTAGTCACTATGTCCAATTCATCATCACTATCTTGAAGTACTCAATTTACCTGCTCGGCCATCTCAGCATGCTCACTCTAAGCCGCTTCTAACTAAGCCTGAAGCTTCTTACTAAGAAGCTTCTAGGTGTCCTCTTCTCAGTAAGCTCCCGAACCTTGGCCTCATGTTGGGTTAACTCCTCCCGGTATCGGAGGAAAGTCTCATGGTGCAGTACCGAGGTTTGCAAGCATAAAGGAAGGTGTTATGATTATTTACAACATTAAGTTTAAAATACACAATAAAAAAGACACTCGAAGCTACCCGATTCAATGCCTGTTGAGTTTTATTTAATAGGTAGGGCGTTTCCACCTTGTCCATCACAACTTGGTCCTCTTGGATCACCAAACACCGAAGATAGCTAGCATTCCCTATAGGGGCAGAGAAAACCCGGGCATCCTCCAGGACAGAGAAAACTATTGACCGCTTTCTATTAGGATCAATAATCGGGGCCGGGAACCAGTCCACTAACTTTGGGCTCGAGGAAGACCCATTGGCTCCCAGCGATAGTACCTTCTTTGGCACCGGTAAATCTTCGAACCTGGTGACGTCCTCTGAGGCAGTAGATTCTAAGCCTTCGAAGAAATGATTGATATCTGCCGCCCCATGAGGCCAATCGTATGGACGCCCTTTTAGCATACTGACCTCGTTGATAATTAAATCAGAGGATAGAGGAGACCCGGTAATGTCAATCACCCCAAGCATATCTTTCGAGGCACATTCCCCTACTCAAGAAGCATCTGCCTCGGTTTCCTTTTCGAACCCTCTAGCTCGAGGCAGAGTGGCCTAACCCCCTTCTGTTTTGGGAGCTTCAGCTAAAGTTCTCCCGTTAAACCTCAAGTTGAGTTGGTTCAGTTTCAACACCCGCTGGTTCAAAGGCCTTTCGTATCAAGAAACCTACCCGCACGCGGGCCACCAACTTGGATTCTTTTTCTTCTTCTTCGGACTCATCCCTTAGTCGGTTTATTGATTCCGAGGATAGAACACCAGTGCTTCCCTTGGGTTTACACGCATGCCTCCTCTTTGGTTTCTTCTTTTCTGAGTTCGGAGAACTCGAGGCCCATTTCCTTTTTTTCTCGTCAGCCTGCCTTGGAGCAGGGGACTCGAGAGGCACATCCTCATCACTGGATGGAGGCCTCATAGAAACATCTTTGGGGAGACCTACAAAAGAAAATAGAACCGATAAGAATTCGATAGCGCAAGGAGAAAATCAAACATTGGTAAATCAGAAAAGAAAACTTACCATGATTACGGGCCTCCCACCGACCCTTCGATAGTTCGCGCCATGCACGCTTAGAAGATGGTCTCTACGACAAAAGGTCCTCGACCTACTCCTTGAGTCGAGGAACTGAATCCGGTAGCCAAGCAACAACTGCACCACAAAAACACCGATAAGAAGGGAGGGAAGGGGAGAAATAATAAATAAAATCTTTAAGGCAAAGTTATACTTACTCTTCATGTTCCATTTCTCGGGAAATGGCATGTCCTTGGAAAGGATCAAGTCCGAGGTATTCACTCGAACGAATCGGCCCATCCAGCTTCGATCTTCATCTTCATCTATACTCGAGAACGGGGCCCTATTAGCCCGACAAGTAAGTTTTATTCACCCCCCTCGATAGAGTCGGGGAGCGTACAGATGCATGAGATGATCGAGGGTGAAGGGACACCCCTAGATTTTGCTTACAATAAAGCAGAGAATAATCACTATCCTCCAAAAAGAGGGGTGAATTTGACCGAGGGTCACTTCGTACCTCTTACAGAAGGCAATAATGATCGAGTCTAAGGGACCCAACTTGAAGGGGTAAGTGTAATCACTTAAAAAACCCTCCACGTGGGTAGTAATTGCTTCCTCAGCCAAGGGCACCACCAAGTGTTTATCGGCCCATTTACAATCCTCTTTGACCTTGGAAAAGAGATCATCGTTGATCGAACATATATATCTCAAGGCAGGCTCGCATCGACATGGTACTGAGGAAGTCATTTTGATCTTAAACTCAGCACCCATCGGGCAACCTCCACGAACGAACTCTTCAGGGTGTGGCTCCGCCGCAGTCCCATCATCGGCAGGCCGTGATGAAGAGGCTATCTCTTTCTGTGGAATAGTCTTAGAAGTTTTCGCCATTTTTAAGCGGAGATGAAGAAAAGGAAATTAAGAAGGCATGCTTAGTGGTTGCAAAAGGTTCAAGAAATATGGGTACAAAAGTTGGAGAGTAAAGAGATTCTTAAAGAATAAGAGTAGAAGAAGCTTTTGAACATAAAGTTTGAATGAATGAAAGTTGGGATATTTATAGTTTTCTTATGACGGTTCAAAACCACCAACAACTGACACACATTTATTGCCTTAGAGACTAGGCCGACGGGACATTTCAGTTACATTTTGTCGCTAACGTGATGATCTATCGAAGCGAGGTTCGGAAGTTCATGTCATTTCTCGTCATCTTCTCTCCAAAAAATGAGGGGACTATCTGTATACGGTCGAAACCGGGTTCGTCCATTGTATGTCCAGCTGAGGCTGAAGCGTGACAGGTCAGAGCTCGAGCCAGAGTTATATTGAACCAAAGAGCGAAGTCAAGTCGTTAAGCTTGAGACTCCAGGATTGAACAACATTGAGGGAACTTTATCGAGCCAAATAAATGAAGGCTGAAATACCTGGGATCGGTCGGAGATCACGGCAGAAATCTCAGCACGTATCAAGGAGAGACCGATTAGTTAGCAAATCATGAGATTTCTTACCTTATATAGAATTGTACCAACAGTAGATTACCCCTACTATATAAAGGGGGATTCTGATCATTTGTAGGACACATTGTAACACGCACAAAGAAAGCAATATACTGATTATTTCTAATTCTTATCATCTTGTTGTTCGGTTCTAACATTAGTTGAGACGTTTCTTGGCTCGAGGGTGATCAAACTTAGAGGCTAAGGCTGTTCAATTTGTGTGGTTTGCATTTATTTTATTATCATTAATTTCAATATTAATTTGTCTTCTTAATTTATATCAAGTTGTATTACGTATTCTTAAACCGCGTATAAATTTAATTGTTATCCAATTTTTAGGATAATACCCTACAATCGGTCTTTTCAAATCCTTTTAAATAGTGTAAAATAATTTTAAAAATTGGTCCTCATAAACAAAATATAAAATAAAAAATAGAAAAAGAACTGATAGACTTTGCACTAAGTCAAGAAGAAGTGCAGCCGTGGATTAAGGTACAATAGGGAACCAAATTAGCGACTACTTGAACTTAAGCGACCAAAATAGAGAGAAAAAAGGGAGAACTAATCTATGTATAGACCATAAAATACGTGCACTATACGTCATATGGCAAACTGCCAAATGTAACATCAGTTTGTTAGCCCAGGGACGTATAACGCATGTATTTCATGCGCCATACGCTTCCTTCCATTTTTCCTAAATCCTAGTTCATTTTGTGTTCAATTATGGTTATATATATCAAATATTTATTAGTATTTATGTATTATGTATTTTTTTAATCTATAAAGTAAAGACGTTATGCAAAGTTGTGGTGTACACATTTTTTGATAATGGATTATCTCCATGAGAGTTAACTCAATGAAAAATACTTAGTAGTGGTGGTGGTGACTGATGATCTAAAGGAGAAGTAAAGTAGGATTATTAAGCACTAGACTTTTCTCCAAAGGTGGTTTCCACTCTGCAGCTTCTGGTTGAGTACTTTTACTGCTACAATTAAAGTCTAGTACTTATTCTGCTTCAAGGGTTCAAGATAGATAGATACAACTCTCAATTCCTCATTAAATTACTATATAGTTGGAAATAATGAAGATCAACAAAATGCCACGTAATACATAGACATGGGATGTGTAATTTTGAGATCATATAGAGTGAAGATCAATATATCGATATTATTGAGTTTTAATAATCATATAGGGTTATGAACGCGTATTTAATTAAAACATCATACAATATTAAAGTCATTGAAAGTCTACTAATTAGTAGAACATAAGCTCTCAATATTGTTATCTGATAGATAATCTTCATTTGCTAGCACATTTTTTCTTCTGCTAATATCAAAGTCCTACCGGTCGATGTCGCTTGTTTCTCTGTCATTTTAACCATGCAGAATCATCCACATCTTAATAATATTCAATTGTTCTCTGTCCGTATCCTCTTTGTATATGGTGAGATCGAAGAGCCCGATTTCTCGACATCAAGGCACCTCAGAAGACCATCTCAAAGTCTCAAGGCTACAAAGTTATGATCGAGTCTCCTCCCTCAAGGTTCGTCGAGGCTCGACCTCGGGACAACGTTGGCCTCGTCCAGGATAGAAATGGGGAGTTCCCAATGCATGTGGCTAGGACTGACAGGACTATCCTAGCCTTTAATCAGGATGTCTTCTAGCTGTCCCATCTCGGTTTCTTGATCATTTATGTATTTTGTACTATGTTGGGATTCCCTTCCAATATAAAGGGGATCTTTATCATTTTATAAGCTCTGTTACTTCAGTTGCTCCACATAAAATATACAAGGATTCACTATTTTCTCTGTAACATATTCTCTCGATATTATTGCTTTCATTTATTGTCTTCATATTTGTTCACCATTTATTGCTTATCATTGACTATAAAGGGCCTTCACTGATTTTAATATAACTGTTAGCCATATGTTGATTACCTTCGATAGCTCCTAGTCGAGCTCCGGAATCGACCCCGAGGCCCTGAATTGACAGGCTCGAGGCCCCGATAATTGACCCATCGGTTTGCTTATCACTTTTTCCTTTACTCTTACTTTGTCTCTAAGTCTCACATACAGAGCATCAACTGCTTAACAAACTAGCGTAAAAATAGATCACGTATTTTTAGAGTCTCATCAACAAATTCAATTGTTATTACTATTTTCACGGTAAACAGTTTGGCGCCCACCGTGGGGCTAAAAATAATAGTGATTATTTTCTTGCTGGTTTTGTCACACAACGCAAGTTATCTTTCATGTTTTTTCTTGTCCAAGATATTCGATTTCAGGTCAAAATGTATAACTCAACAAATGGAGGCGAAAACAACAATCTTGAGGACCACGGAGGGAGCAGTGTGGATGTTCCGGGTGTTGGTGTGATACCACAAAACCTTGGGAATGTTCCAGAACTAATCTCTGTGGACGCGGTCTCACGCGACGCTCAACGCATTGATATAAGCTCACATACCAACAGGAGCGTGCGCCAAGGGGATCCACAAGAAGCTCAGAAAACCCCAACCAGGGAAGAGCGCGAGGTTAGCCTTCATGTTATTTTTGAAATATTACATGCACAACATCTAGTTATTGCTCAGCTGGAAAATCAACAGAAAACTCCCAGCACGGTAGCACTGGGGACAACTCCCCCAGCCAAACATGTACCGTAGAGATCGAGCGATAACGGGTCGATAGCCGACCCTGTCATCGTAAAGATGCTCGAGGACCTCACAAGGAGGATCGAATCGGGCGAGAAAATTATAGAAGCCAATGATAAGAAGGCCGAGACCTACAACTCCAGGGTCGACCAAATTTCGGGCGCAACCCCGATCCTGAAAGGCATGGATTCGAAGAAGTTCATACAAAGGCTGTTCCCAGAGGAAGCGGCCCTGAAACCCATTCCAAAGAAGTTCAGAATGCCAGAACTCCCAAAGTACAATGGGACCTCAGACCCCAATGAACACATTACTGCCTACACTTGTGCAGTAAAGGGCAACGACATAAAGGACAACACGATCGAGTCTGTCTTACTGAAAAAGTTCGGGGAAATGCTCTCGAAGGTGGCCATGATATGGTATCACAACCTAGCTCCCAACTCCATAGACTCATTAGCCATGCTGGCAGATTCCTTCATAAAGGCACATGCCGGCGCCATCAAAGTAGCAACGAGGAAATCTGACGTGTTTAAGATCAAGTAGAGGGAAAACAAAATGCTGCGAGAGTTCGTATCTCACTTCCAAATGGAACGAATGGAACTACCGCCGGTCTCTGACGACTGGGCGGTGTAGGAATTCACTCAAGGCCTGAATGAATGAAGTTCGGTGGCTTCAAAGAAGCTGAAAGGGAATCTGGTCGAATATCCCGCCGTGACCTGGTCGGATGCCCATAACCGATACCAGTCAAAAATCAGGGTCGAGGATGACCAGCTGGGAGCCCCCTCGGGCTCAGTACATCCAAGCAGGATCTTGGTGAAGGAGCCAAAGCCAAATAAAGAAAGATACCAACCATACACCGAAGACAAAAGGAATGCTCCGAGGCATAATCCACCATGCAACGATCGAAGGATAGAACGAGGACAGAACCCTCGGGGACTCATCAACAGAGCCCAATTTGATAGGAACGCGGGGCCTACAAAGCTGCCTTGCTTATCAGAATATAACTTCAATGTCGTTGTATCGGACATCGTGTTCGCCATCAGCAAAATCAGAGACACTAGATGGCCCAGACCTGTACAATCGGATCCTTCGCAAAGAAACTACAATTTAGTATGATAATTTCACAACACGCATGGACATACGACCGAAGATTTCCGACAACTCCGGGAGGAAGTGGCCCGGTTACTCAACAATGGCCATCTTCGGGAATTCCTCAATGACCGAGCCAAAAATCGGTCTCGAGAAAAGGAAAAGCCAAAATACTGAAGTCCCCTCCAGCAGAGGGACTAGGAGATAAATCGACGAAAAAATAGCAGTCGCGAGACCATCTCCAAGGTTCAAAAGTGACATCGCCACTAAGGTATAACCATCTCCTTTTTTGATATTCTATTTCATGCTGACCCTTATGCAGACGCCCGACCGAAGCAGTCAAAGTGCTGACCCAGCTCAATGACCTTAAGGTTTTAAAGCATCTGTTGCACTCTTTTCCTTCGACCTGGTTTCATCCCAAGAAGGGTTTTACCGGCAAGGTTTCTAACAAGGCAACACTTATATGCTACCTAAGGAAGATCCAATAAGTGTTTAAGGTTTCTTTTGCAATTGACCCTGAACACTGAGGGGCATCCCCCCGGAAAGTCATACACTTGGAAAAGATAAGAAACGCCAAATGGGGTCCAAATAGGAAAACGATGTACCGGGCCAAACGGTCAAACGAGCCGTGTCCGTATAGCCGGACCCCCGATGGCAAAAACATATACACTTGTACAAAATAATTGAAAAATATCTTTTGTCAAAGCATCTCGCACTCCAAAAGAATCTCGACACCTCCGCAAAAATGACTTTTCCGCCGAAAACGTCCCGAATACTCGGGGACTGGCATCAACAATTCAGCACCTGAACGACCTCTGGATCGGGACTCCAAAATAATAAGCCCTCAGATGAGGAAACATGAAAATTGCGAAACATCTCCAATGCCAAAAGTACCCCGAATACTTAGGGATTGGCGTCAAAATCTCAAAAAATGCATGACCTCAGGGTCGGGATCTACAAAATCGTATGCCCTCGAGGAGGCAATACAAAGTTTTCAAATAATGGCTCCCGAGTCAAGAAACCTTCGACGACTCGAGGACTGCCGTCAAACGCCATCTCCATCGACTTATCAAAACCCGAGGCCATAATACCCCGAGCGGGCAAACTCGGTCTCATAAGACCTACATAAGTCAGTAAGTATATTTGTAAGACCTTAAGCAAGGCATGAACAATACTTGTACCAAGTATCAAAAGGACGGTACTTGTAGCACCAATCCTTCTCCCCATCCACAGTCTTTTCTGATCATTTCGAGGTGCTCCTCCCCTATTGATGAGATGAACTTCGATATATGCTCCAGATGTCCTTGAATGTTGGGAGGCCTCTCCAACGTAAAGTCTTTCCTCAAGACAAAGCACCTCGAGGCCTGCTCAGCGGGCGCCGGCAGTGTACCACTGACTGGACGCAGAACAGAGGCAGAACTCCCCTCTCCTTGATGGGCGGATATTGGCATATGAGTCATGGCTGCAATGAAATAAGAGGGGGCAGATATAAATCTGGGCAAAGAGTTTGAGTTGAAGAAACGAGAGAACCAATTTCTATGGGAGAAATACTTACTCAAAGTAGCAGAATCTCCACTAAGGTAGCAAGTGAATGAATATATAGGGGCAAAGTAGCGGTTGCTCGCCTACCCAGAAGGCCAATTAATCCTGGCCATGGTAACGTCGCTCTTTCCTTGGGAAAATGTACTAGAGGGACCACCCCGGGGTCCCCTTTATCGGATCGCATGAATGCTACCACCCCACAAAAATCGAGGGGTATCGAGAACTCGGGGGCTTCTTGCCATCACAAGTATCGGCCCCAAAGAAGCTATCAACCTAACTTCAATATAGGACCCAATTTTAGGTGTCCCGATTACTCCAACAATGGGCTCTTAAGGATTATTATTATAGTTCGAAGATTAACTCCGCAAGAGCAGCAAGATATAAAGAATGGAAAGACTGGGGGAAGAAAAACCCCCTTTATCCATTGCCAAAAATATATTTAGAAGGGGCGTCTTTACAAGATTCACTCCCCTGGGAGTACATGTACAGAAAGAAAAAAGGAAAAAAGCAAAAGCGACACAAGGCCTACTCTTCATCGCCACTACCCTCCGAACCATCTCCAGGATCCTCTTCTGGGACGATCAAAAACGTTAACTTCCTCTCTAGCTCCCGGGCCTCCTCGATTCCAACTGACAGATGGACACCTCCGGCCTCGATCTCCTCCAAGGTTTTCCTCCTCGCCTCTACCCTCACATGTTTGATGGCCCGAGCCTGTTTCTTCTCGGCCCTTATCGATACGTCACGAGCTATTTGATGCGCCGTGGCTGCGTCCTTTAGGTAAGTAGCAACATTTCCTTCAATCTCGGACTTGGCCACAACCAGCGCAACAATCTCATTTCGTGCATCCTTGAGAAGATCATGGGTCGACGCCAACTCTGATATCACTACCTTATTTTTCTTCCTCAGCCCGAGGATCTCCACATTCAGTCGCCCAATCTACAGGTCATTTTTCTCGACCTGCAAAAAGAAAAGTAAACTAGTCAGTATCGAATTATGGGAGCGAAGGAAAGACTCATGCATAACAAAATACCTGCTTGGCAAGGGTAGCTTTTTCTTGGAGTGCTCCCTCCAAAGTAGCCCTAAGCTTTCCTGACTCTTTCTCCTTCTAGGTAGAACGAGCCTCCGACTCTTGCAGTCTCAAATACAGCTTCTCGAGCTCCTTCTCACGCATGAGAGCTCCTCGTTAAGCCTGGAGAGGGCATGATCATACATCTCCTTGCACTACAGCAAAATAGAAGAGTTAGAAGAGTGGAGGAAGATGCTCATGACTAAAGGAAATATACTTAAAGTAGCTTTCACCTGCTGCATGAACCTCTCTGCCGCCTTGACAGAGTCGGGAGCGTCAAGATTGACGTTCTAACTAACATCATTAAAAATATTGCCAAGTGTGCCTCCCCCTTTTAGAGGACCCCTGGCTTTGACGGCGTTCGCATCTTGAGCATCCCTTAGTTCCCTTGGCGAGAACTGAAAGCCTGAAATGAACTCATCAATGTCACCGATGTCTCCGAGGGGCAAATCCTACTCCTAGAAAGCTCCGAGTTTTGACCCTTCAGGGTCAGCAGCAGCGGTCCCTCCAGTAGAAATCGCACCAAACTCAGTCATAGGATCCGAGGCCACTTTGACACCCTCCTCGAGGGTCTTCAACCTACGAGACCGACTTGAGTCAGCTGTCCCCGATACAGTATCCTACGGTTGAGGCACCTATGAGGATCCCATGCTCGACCTTGTCCTCCGTACCGACCGACACTCGTCATCATCATCGTCATCATCATCCTCGTCCTTAGCACCAGGACTTGCTCCGAAAGATGAAGACGAGGTCCTAGTAATGGCTCGAGGCTCGCGTGACTTAGGTTTCTTCACCATGGGAGGATCGTTATCGCCTTACCTTTCCTTTTCTTGCCCTTGCCAGGCTCCGAAGTCTCTGTTTCGCCACCAGGGGGCGGCCTCATTAGCATATTCTTACCAAGGCATGTACGAGAGTAGTAACCGTAATTTATTAGCACAAAGGGTATGGGGAGGAATGAAAATCTAAGGCATAGGTGGTAGAAAGCTTTACCATGATTCTTGGCCACCCATAGCTTTTTAGCCAGGTAGGTCCAAGACCGATCAAGATATGGGAATGCGGAGTCCACTTGTTCGATCCACCCCACCAAATTCGAAACCGTTTCGGGGTACCAAGCGACGGATGCAGGAAACACAAAGAGGCCATTACTTCGAAAGAAAGGAAGAGAATCAAAAAACACGACTAAGGAAATAATTCTTACGCTATGTGTTCCACTTCTTCGGGAAAGGCATCCTCCCGGCCGAAATTATGTCCGAGGTCCTCACCCGGACGAATATACTCATCCACCCTGGAACCTTCCCCTCGTTGGTGCTTGAGAACAATGATTTTTTGGATCGATGGTGAAGCCTGATCAAACCGCAATAAAATCAAGGGCTGTATAACCTAATCAAATGGTTGAGGGTAAAGGTCTCACCCACAACCCCTTCGGTGAAATAGTGGAGCATCAAGACTATCCTCTAGAAAGAAGGATAGATTTGGCCGAGCGTCACTCGATATTTGTCACAAAAATTGAGGATCATTGGATCTATCTCCAGGGGAGAGGATTCGGAGGAATCGGCAGGACCCAAAGTGAATGGGTAAGTATACACATATAGGAAGCTGGCCTTGTGATCCGTTATATTTTCATCAGGATCAGGAATCTCTACCTTCACTGCCTCATCCCATCTGCAGTCTGTCTTTACCGCCTCTACGTTGGTTACGACACTAATGTATCGGGACACGTGTTCACATCGGCCCGATATGGATGAAGTGGTATCGATGGTAAAGTCTTTCGACATATCAAGTTTGGAGGGAGTACATTGTTCTAAAGTAGGTATCGCTTTGGGTTTCCCTTTAGATCTGTGAGATGAAGAGGCAGCCTCGTCCTTCCGAGGAACCGTCTTGGAGGTTCTAGCCATGATTATCTCTAAGAAAGCAAGAAGAAAGGATGCAAGTAGGGATGGGTCTGACTTTGCAAATCTGGAGTAGTTGGGAAAGTGAAAGTTATCCAACAATTGGTGCCTTTTTAAGAGCTGTGTGAGAAGCGGAAAGGATGAACTGGTAGCAGTTTGTGGGCCAGTTTGTGGGCTTCTCGATAGATGCATCTGACAGTGACCCTTGCACAATATTTTGGGCATGGCATTTAATGCTCGGATAGGCTGACATCACAACGATAATGCCCTCGGGTTGGAAGCTCATAATCGTTTCTCATCACGCCTCTCTATGAAACACGGGGACTATCTGTATACAGTGAAATCAGAGAGCCCGATTCCTCGATATTAAGGCACCTCAGAAGACCATCTCAAAGTATCAAGGCTACAATGTTATGATCGAGTCTCCTCCCTCGAGGTTCGTCGAGGCCCGAACTCGGGATAATGTTGGCCTCGGGCATGGTAGAAATGGGGAGTTCCCAAGACACGTGGCCAGGACTGACAGGACTATCCTAGCCCTTAATCAGGATGTCTTCTAGCTGTCCCATCTCTGTTTTTTTATCATTAATGTATTTTGTACTATGTTGGGATTCCCCTCCTATATAAAGGGGATCCTTATCATTTTATAAGCTTTGTTACTTCAGTTGCTCCACACAAAATATACAAGGATTCACTGTTTTCTCTCTAACATATTCTCTCGAAATTTGTATACGGTGAAATTGGAGGGTCCGATTTCTCGCCATTAAGGTGTGTTCGGGGAGTCATATCGATATCTCGAGGCTGTGGGGTTGCGGTCGAGTTCTCTCCCTCGAGGTTCATTTACGCTCGACCCAATAATGATCCCGAGGGTGGGAAATTCCCGAGGCGAGCAGACAACACCAATGGAGTCTAATATCATGTCTAGCCATCCCATCTCCGTATCTTTACAATTATCTATACTATGTTGTATTTCCCCACTTATATAAAGGGGATACTCACCATTTTGTAAGGGGCTGTTGTAGCTCTAACCATTCTACAAGATCAATAACAACTCTCTCTCTCTTTTCTCTCTAACTTACTCGCTCGAGGCTGCCTCTTTCATTTATTGCTTTCATACTTGTTCTTCTTTCATTAAGAGCCTCTTTTAATTATATCCTAACTGTTATTGCCTTCCCAATTACCCTCGATAGCTCGAGCTCGAGCCCATGCATCGACCTCGAGACCTTTCATCGATTAGCCCGAGGCCTGGACGGATATCTCTTATCTTCGTACGCCTGGCATCAACTGCTCTAACAACTAGCATAAAAATAGATTACGTATTTTTAGAATCCCATTTACAAATTTAATTGTTGTTACCATTTTTATGGTAAACAGTTTGGCGCCCACTGTGGGGCTAAAAATAATAGTGATTACTTTCTTGTTGGTTTCATTACACAATGCAAGTTATCTTTCACATTTTTTCTTGTCCAAGATTTTTTGATTTTAGGTCATGTCTGGCTCAGTAAATAGAGTCAAGAACGACAACCTCGAAAACCATGGTTAAAACGGTGTGGCCGTTCCAGTTATAGGCGCACCACCACAGAACCCTGATAACGTGCCCAGACCAATTCCAGCGGATACGGATTCGCAGGACGCGCAGTAGGTCGACGAAACCTCATAAATCGACAAGAGCATATGGCATGACGACCAACAAGAAGCCCAAAAGATTCTAGCCCGGGAAGAACAGGAAGTTAGTCTTCATGTTATTTTTGAAATGTTGTAGGCACAACAGTAGGCTATCGCTCAGTTGCAAAGCCACTCGAAGACTCCCAGCACAGTAGCACCAGAAACTACTCCCCCAGCCGAACAAGTACTGGAGAGATCGAGCAACAATGGATCAGTAGCTGATCCTGCCATCATAAAAATGCTGAAGGACCTCACCAAGAAGATCGAGTCAGGCGAGAAAATGATAGCAGCCAACGATAAAAAGGTCAAAACCTATAACTTCAGAGTTGACCAAATCCAGGGCGTGCCCCTGGTCCTGAAAGGTGTTGACTCGTAGAAGTTCGTACAATGGCCGTTCCTAGAGGAAGTGGCTCCGAAACCCATTCCAAAGAAGTTCAGAATGCCAGAACTCTCAAAATACAATGAGACCTCAGATCCCAACGAACATATCACTGCCTATACGTGCGCGGTGAAAGGCAATGACATAAAAGACGACGAGAGCGAGTCCGTATTACTGAAGAAGTTCGGAGAAACGCTCTCGAAAGGGGCTATGATGTGGTATCACAACCTAGCTCCCAACTCCATAGATTCATTTGCCATGCTACCTAATTCCTTCATAAAGGCGCATGCCGGTGCCATCAAGGTAACAACAAGGTTGTCCGACCTATTCAAGATTAAACAAAGGGAGAACGAAATGATGCGGGAATTCGTGTCTCGTTTCCAAACAGAATGAATGGAACTACCCCCGGTATTTGACGATTGGGCAGTGCAGGCCTTCACTCAAGGCCTGAATGAACGAAGCTCGGTGGTCTCAAGTCAGCTAAAAGAGAATCTGATCGAATATCCTGCCGTAAACTGGTCGGACGTCCACAATCGGTACCAGTCAAAGATCAGGGTCGAGGATAACTAGCTGGGAGCCCCCTCGAGCTCAGTATATCAGAGTAGACTCTTATTGAAGAGGTACCAGCCGTGCCCCGATGATAGGAGAAATGCTCCGAGATGCAATCCGCCTCGTAACAATCGATTGGTGAACAAAGGACAGAACCCTCGGGGACCTATCAATAGAGGTGGCTTCGACGGGGACGGCTTCGACGAGGACACTGGGCCAATAGGGACACCTCGCCTATCAGAATACAACTTCAACGTTGATGTATCAGACATCGTGTTCGCCATCAGAAAAATCAGGGACACCAGATGGCCCAGGCCTATACACTCGGATCCTTCCAAAAGGAACTACAACTTGATGTGCGAGTTTCACAACTCGCACGGGCACAGAATCGAGGATTGCAGGCAACTCCAAGAGGAAGTGGCCTGGCTACTCGAGAACGGGCACCTTCGAGAATTTCTTAACAACCGAGCTAAAAATCAGTCCCGAGAAAGAGAAACAACCAAAAAGAACAAAGTAGATGAGCCCTAACAGATCATCCACATGATTGTTTGATGCACGCCCTCGGCCATATTCAAATAAAGGACCACATCGCATCCGCCAAACGAACACCGGAACCCAAGAGCGCCATCACCACTAAGGTATAATCATCTCTCCCTTTTTCTATCTTTTACCTCATGGTAGCTCTTGCGCAGGCCAGTGACCAAGGCAGTCAGGACGCCACTCTGGCTCGAGGGCCCTGAAGTTTCAAAGCGTCCGTTGCACTCTTTTCCTTCGACCGGGTTTATCCCGAAATGGTTTTTTGCCGGCAAGGTTTTTAATGAGGCAACGTCCACGCATTACCTAAGAAGGAATCAACCAGCTCACAGGGTTTCCTTCGCAATCAACCCTGTACTAGGAAATGACAAACGAGGTTCCAATAGGAAGTGATATATCGGGCCAAACGGTCGAACGAACTGTGTCCGTATAAGCCGGGCTTACGGCAACACAACGACATGTATTTTCGCCAAGCAATCAAAGAATATTTTTCGCCAAAAGCATCCCGTACTCCAAAGAAAATTCGGCATGTTCACAGCAAGGATCCCTCCATCAAGTACATCCCAAAATACTCGGACACTAGCGTCAACAATTTGATACTAGCATGACCTCAGGGTCGGAACTTCATGCTCATAAGTCCTCAATAAGGCAACTCCAAACTCACGGATAACGACCATCGAGCCTAAGCAAACTCGATGACTCGAAGACTGTCGCCGATCGCCACTCACTTAAAAACCGGAGACCATAAGACCCCAAGCGGGCAAACTCGGTCTAGCAAGATCTATTTAACATAGCAACAAAATCTGTAAGACCTCAACAGGCATGACAAAACTGTAAGACCTCAACATGCATGAAAAAACTGTAAGACCTCAACAGGCATGAAAAAACTGTAAGACCTCAACAAGCATGAAAAAACTGTAAGACCTCAACAAGCATGAAAAATTTGTAAGACCTTACTACAGGCATAAAGCTCGATCCCGAAGTTTAGGCTATATGTCGCATTTGTAAGACTCCCAAAAGGGCATACCCTCGATGTAGACGCCTAAACTACCATACTCGGGATCAAAAATGGCTCTGGCCAAACACAAATAACTACGGTCAATACTGTTGCACCAGCCAAATTAACGCGACTCGAGGACGCCCGACCGTCGCTATAAAATCACAGGCTATTACTTCAAATCTACTTTGAAAAGAACCAGCTAAAATAGGCTACCCTCGACTGGCAAACAAGCTTCGACCATGTCAACTCCAAATCACAAGGCTTGGAGCTACTCAACCTACGAGCTAAACCTTCTGAGGTGCTCGAACATCACCGCTAACGACTTGAAATCAAGATTCTTCCTGAACTGACGACGGGTCAGGCAAAATTATTTCAAAAAAGTCCTTAATGAGAGGAAAACAAATCCTACATATGCCTAAGGGAAAAAACGTAAGAGCCATTTTCGCTAGCCAAACGATCCTCAGGGCCACACACTAAAAGGCCGCAATGACCAAAAGCATAAGAGCCACCATCGCCAGCTTAAAATTTGAAAGGATTAAAATGAGCTCGAGTCGTAACCCGATTCGAAGACTGGATCCAAAATAGCTAACTATACATGCCTAAGGGAAAACGTGTAAGAGCCATCATCCCCAGCTTCACGAGCCTCAGGTCCATATACATTAAAGGTCGCTTCGACTCAAGGCGTAAGAGCCATTGTTGCCAGCCCATGCAGGTGTAAAACTTGAGGGTTGATTGAGCTCGATTCGAATCCCGACTCGGAAACTAAACCTAAAACAGTTAAAATGTGTACGCCCAAGGGCAAAAGATAAAGGCCGCTGTCGCCGGCCTAATGAACCCATGGCCGTATTACAGGTTCAGATATTCCTACTAATGCAAAGGTCGAATCGACCTGATTGAGATCTTGGCAAGCAGAAATACAGAAGACACAAATTGCGGGGTTCCCCCTTTTCTACATATAGGCGATGAAACGCAAGCTCGGTCTACAACACATTATGAAAGCTATGTACACAAGAATGAGGCAGGGAATAAATGTTCCCCCCTCGGCGACTATGACCCAGCAGCCCCCTCCTCGCTGTCTTTAGTGTCGGACAGAAGGAACTTGGCATCATACTTCTCCCCTTTGTCTTGCTCGATCTCCCCTAAGAGATCGAAGCCCATGGCATGAATCTCCTCTAGGACTTCCCTCCAGGATCTGCACCTCGCATACTCCTTGCTAATGGTTGCACGATCGAGGGCTCTCTTCATTTCAGCTTTAGCAACGACATCTCTCTTCGAATAGGCTGCAACCTTCTGTCCTGCCCGGGTATTGCTCATCACAACCTCGGTCTTCTCCTTCGAATGCTCAGATGATAGCCTTGCGATCATATTCTCCCAAGCAAAATCGTTCGTGCAAACGGTCTGGATTTGCGCCTAAATAGCAGAAACCATCTCTAGAGCACTCTCTTTAGCCACAAAATTGGCACTTACATGCCCCTGCAGCTCGTTGAATTCGCATTTGGCTCGACCAACCTCGCCCCAGAGCTGTCCCAGCTCCTCCTCCTTCTCTTCCAACTGAAATATCAAAACATCAAGATGACGAGGTAAAAAGGTAGTGCAAGCAACGTGAAATACAGGGTACCTATTTCTCCAAGAGGATCCCACGGATCCAGCTCCGGTCCACCTCACGCCGCAAGGAAACCAGCTCTTTTTCCTTTTCCGCACAAAGAATCTTAAGGGATTTCTCCCTATCCAAAGCTTCCCGCAACGGGGCCTCACTACGAAGTAGCTCGGATTTAAGCCTGTCAAAGGCCTATGAAAGAAATCTAAATAAAAAAAGAGGGGAGGAGAAAGGGAGGGGGACGGAATAATCTTGTAGCAGTCAAAACTCACCATGAGGCCAAGCCGCTGAGCCTTTCCAAAGCAACATTCGATGGTGTCCCGCCTTCAGAAGGTGGTCGATCGACCAAACCACTTCTTCTTAACCATTGAGAAGGAGTCGCCTCAGTGCAAGCCTTTTCGCACCCCAGAGCATCTTTTTGTTTGTCATCACTCCTCGATCCCGAGGCCATCAATCTCTCCTCTTCCCCCGGAGGACACGGCTTCATTTCAAAAGAACCCCTAGCACCTGCGATAGTTGAGTTAAATAAGCCAGCAAGAAAAGCGCCATTTTCTAGGAAGCAAAGCGCTGGACACCTAACAGGATGCTTTTCCTCCCATCGCCATTTTCTGCTAGCTTACGAGACCACTCGGCTAAATGGGGAACCTTGTTCGGCGACTAATGAGTTGCTACAAATATGGAACAGAAAGATTTCATTACAGAGCCTACCTCCGGTCAAACGATGATAGTTCAGATGAGATACTTACGTGTAGAGTTCCATTTCTCAGGAAATGGTAAAAATTCTTTAGGAATGACATCGATCTAAATGAACCGATTCATCCATTCACGATCCTCATCCTCCTCGTTACCGACGACAAGTGCTCGAGTGGATTGACGCTGTAGAGAAATCAAGCCCCGGTAACGTACTAGCCGATATAACCTCACGAGATGGATAAGGGTAAACTCTATCCTAGCTTTATTGGTGAAATATCTCATCTCCTACACTATTTTCCAAAGGAAGGGATGAGCCTGCGCCAGTGTAACCTGATATCTCCGACAGAAATCAAGCATGACCCAGTCGGGGGAACCCGGCGCAAAAACATGCGTGTATATGCTCAAAACTCCTCAACATATGCCATGACTCTCTCCTCGGAGGAAGGTACTTGTAATACCATGCCTTCTCCCCATCCGCAATCTTTTCTGATCATTTCAATGTTTTCCTCTCCCACTGATGAGATGATCCTCGACACATGCTCCCGGTGACTCGGAACATTGGGAGGTCTCCCTGGCATGACAACTCTCCTCGAGGCAGGGCGCCCCGAGTCTCGCTCACCTAACATCGGAGGTAAGCCGTAGGCGCCAACAAAATGTAGAACACAGGATAACTCCCCTCCACCCGATGATCGGACGTCGACGTCGCAGTCATGGCTATAGCAGAATAGGAGGGGAAAGACGAGGGTCTGAGCAAAACAATTTTTTTTTTCCAATTAGGGGAGCGGAAGGACTAGCACAAAGTGTCAGGCTTTGCGGAAGAGATAGTCTATCAAAGCAGCAAAATCACCGTTGGAAAGACGGATGAATGAATATATAGGGGCAAAGTAGCAACTGCCCGCCTACCCAAAAGGGCCAATTAATTCTGGTCGCGTTAACATCACCCTCTCCTAGGGAAACGTACTGGCGAAATCACCTCGGACCCCTTTACCGGATCAAACAAATGTTGCTACCCCACAGAAGTCAAAAACTGCGAGGCCTCGGGGTTTCCCCAATATCACCAGCATCAGTCCAATAGGAACTACCGATTTAACCCCGGGGCATGGCCCAGTTTTAGGGTCCCAGTTGCTTCAAGAACGGATTTTGAAGGGTCTACGTCAAAGGTCGAAAGTCAATCCGTGAAAGCAAAGGAACAAAAAAAAGAAAGACTGAAAAAACTGAATGGAGGAAAGCCTTTTTATTTTTCACATTGTCAAAAATGTATCCATAAAAGACATCTTTACAAAATACATCCCCCGGGAGCAGCATACAATGGGAAAAGAAGGGGACACAAAATAACTTGAGGGCTACTCCTCACCACTACTATCTTCGCCCTCATCGGGGGCAATTAAAAGCGCCTATTCTCTCTCCAATTTGCGGGCTTCCTCGAGATCAGCTGATAGGTCGATACCTTTGGCTCTGATTTCCTCCAAGGTCTCTCTCCTCGCCTCCGTCTTAGCATTCTTAATAGCTCGGGTTAGCTTCTGCTCAGTTGCTATCGATATGTCACGAGCTATTTTATGCGCCATGGCTGCATCCTACAGATAAGTGGCAGTGTTTCGTTCAACCTCGGACTTAGCCGCGACCAAAGCAACAACCTCCTTGCGAGCATCCTTCAGAATATCCTGGGATGTCGCCAACTCCCCAGCCGCTACTTCATTCCGCCCCCTCAGCCCGGAGATCTCCATGTTCAGTTGGCCAATTTGTGAACCATTCTGCTCGACCTACAAAAAAAAGGTAAGCCAATTTATATCGGAATACAGGAACAGAAGTCGGATGCAAGCAAGGCAAAATACCTGCGCAGCAAGGTCGGCCTTTTCCCAGAGCACCGTTTCCAAAGCAGTTTGGAGCTCTCCTAGTTCTTTTCCTCCCCGAGTAGAGCGAGCCTCCGAATCCCGCAGCATCAAGGTGAGTTTCTTACACTCCTTTTCATGGTAAGAAATCTTTTCGTGGAGCCGAAGGAAGGCATGATCGTACATATCCTTGCACTGCGGCATAGCGGAAAAGTTAGAAAGACAAAGAATGACACCCGAGGATAAAAGAGATGCACGAGAAATGGCTATCACCTGCCATATAATTTCTCTACCACTTTGACGGCGCTGGGAATATCAAGGTCGACACTATCACTAACACCGTCAAAGATGTTGGAAATAGAGCCTTCCCCTTGGAAAGGAATCCCTGCTTTGATGCCGACCGCTTCTTGAGCGTCCCTCAGCTCCCCTGACGAGACCTGGAAACATGAGATGAAGTCGTTCATGTCGTTGACTTCTCCAAAAAGCAACCCCTGCTCCTGAAAAGCTCCGGGCCCCGACCCTTCAGGACTGATGGCAATGGTCCCCCAATGGAAACTACATTATACCCGGTCGTGCGATTTGAAGCCACATTAACACCCTCTTCAAGGATCTCCGGTTTATAAGACGACCGGAGTCATCCGTTTCGAATTTAGCAGCCTCCGATCGAGGCACCTGCGAGGCTCTCGCATTCGATCTCGTCCCCCATGCAAGCTGGCATTCATCGTCATCCTCTTCCTCAGTGTCAAGATTCTCCCCTGAAGTTGAAGCAGAAGTCCCAGCAGCGGCTCAATGCTCGAGTGACCTGGTTTTCTTTGTCGTAGGAAGGGCGACCGTTGCCTTGCCTTTTCTCTTTTTTCCCTTGCCAGGCTTTGAAGCCTCCACTTCACCGCCAGGGGACGACCTCATCTTCATGTTCTCTCCAAGACCTGCTCGAGAATAGTAACCGCAAGATATCATCACCTAAGGGCGCAGGTAGAAACACAAATACAAGGCGTAGGTGGTAAAGAAACTCTACCATAATTCTTGGCCACCCATAGGCCCTTGGCCAGGTCGGTCCAAGACCGAACGAGATATGGGAACGTCTTGTCCAACCGCTCGATCCACCCTGACAAATCCGTACTGCCTCGGGGTACCAAACAGCGGCTGCAGGAAGCACAAAGAGATCGTCACTTCAAATAAATGTAATAAAAAGTGGTTAAGGGAAAATTGCTTACGTTGCGTGTTCCATCTCTCCAGAAAGGATATCCTCTGGGCCGGGATGATATCTGAGGTCTTTACCCGGATAAATCTACTCATCCACCCTCAATCCTTTCCCTCATCGATGCTCGAGAAAATAATTTCTTGGACCGATGATGGAGCCTGATCAAATCTCGATAAAATCGAGGGATATACATCCTGATCAAATGATTGAGGGTAAAGGTCTCACCCCTAACCCCTTCGGTGAAATGGCGGAGCATTAATACTATCCTCCAGAAAGAAGGATAGATCTAACCAAGCATCACTTGGTACTTGTCGCAGAAGTCAAGGATGACCGGATCTATCTCTAGGGGAGAAGATTCAGAAGAATTGTAAGAGCCCAAGGTGAACGTGTAGGTATACACGTAAAGAAAGCCGACTTTATGGTCCGTTATATTCTCATTAGGACAGGGAATCTCCACCTCCACTTCCTTGTTCCATCGGCAGTCTATCCTCAACGTTTGTATGCTGGTCACGACGCTAACGTATCAAGACACGTGCTCGCACCGGCCCAGTATGGATGAAGTGGCATCAATGTTAAAATATTTTGATATATCAAGATTAGGTGGGGTACACTGTTTCAAGGAAGGAATCGCTCTGGCTTTCTCTTTAAATAATCGAGATGACGATGCAACCGCCGAGGAACTGTTCTAGAAGTCCTAGCCATATCAATGGTAAACAATTTCTAGAAAAAGATGAAAGAATATAAAAAACAAAGGGTTCTGACTTGTGAATTTGGAGATGAGGTGAAACTAAGAAGTATCAAACAGTCGATGCATTTATAGGAACCGCTTGGGCAGCGGAAAGAACGAGCCAATGGCAGTTCGTGGGTTCCTCGATTATCGCATTTGACGGCGACTTTTGCACGGTTTTCTGGAACATGGCATTTAATGCTCTTATCGGTTGACGTCACGACAATGATGACCTCGAGATGACTGTTCAAAATTGTTTCCTATTACTTCATTCTAGGAAACGTGGAGACTATCTGTATACGGTGAAATCGGAGGGTCCAATTTCTCGCTATTAAGGTTTGTTCGGGGAGTCATATCGGTATCTCGAGGCTGTGGGGTTGCGGTCGAGTTCTCTCCCTCGAGGTTCATTTATGCTCGACCCAACAATGATCCCGAGGGTGGGAAATTCCCGAGGCGAGCAGATAGCACCAGTGGAGTCTAATATCATGTCTAGCCGTCCCATCTCCGTATCTTTACAATTAATGCATTCTGTACTATGTTGTATTTTCCCTCCTATATAAAGGTGATCTTCACTATTTTGTATGGCGCTGATGTTGCTCCAACCATTCTACAAGATCAATAACAACTCTCTCTCTCTTTTCTCTCTATCTTACTTGCTCGAGGCTGCCTCTTCCATTTATTGCTTTCATATTTGTTCTTCTTTTACTGCTTGATATTGGCCATAAAGAGCCTCTTTTAATTATGTCCTAACTGTTATTCCCTTCCCAGTTACCCTCGATAGCTCGAGCTTGAGCCCAGGCATCGACCTCGAGGCCTTTCATCAATTAGCCCGAGGCCCGGACGGCTAGCTCTTCGGTTTGATTACAACTCTGTTTTAGCTCGCATTTCATCTCTTATCTTCATACGCCTAGCATCAACTGCTCTAACAACTAGCATAAAAATAGATCACGTATTTTTAGAATCTCATTTATAAATTTAATTATTATTACCATTTTCACGGTAAACAATATTATTGATTTCATTTATTGTCTTCATATTTGTTCATCATTTATTGCTTATAATTGGCCATAAAGAGCCTTCATTGATTTTAATATAACTATTAGCCGTGTCTCGGTTACCTTCGATAACTCCCAGTCGAGCTCCGGAATCGATCCCGAGGCCCTGAATTGACAGGCTCGAGGCCCCGATAATTGATCCATCGGTTTGCTTATCACTTTTTTCTTTACTCTTACTTTGTCTTTAAGTCTCACATACATAACATCAACTGCTTAACAAACTAGCGTAAAAATAGATTACGTATTTTTAAAGTTCCATCAACAAATTCAATTGTTATTACCATTTTTACGATAAACACTCTAAACTCGCAAGATTCTCGATCATTTCAAGGCATGGATAGTGAGAATCTTGTTGGGATTGGAGCCTCTAGCCTCACCAAGTCACAAACAACACGTAGTAATTCGGCGTGCCGATGTGCCCACTATCGTAGTCCACAGTAATACTCGCAAGGGTAAGAGTACTTTACTTCATGGAAATCATCTTCCCGCTCTATCAGGAGGTGAGAATTATATGTGTCGAAATCGTTTTAGTTGTTATCTGGATATGAATCAGCAGAAAGACTGATTTGATTAGAGCTGCCTTCATCACTAGTACTTGGGTCCTTCGGGAAAAATATTGATCAATCTGTGTTGCCTCTACCTGACATGGCTAACACTGTTACTATTTTTCTATTTTTACGTAAAAGATACATACTTATATAGGTAAAAGTAAAAATTCAAATTGTACGTAATTCCCTATATAATAAAAAATGTGGTACACGCTTCGGAAGATGTATCTCCATCAGACATATCAGAATCTTATTCCCAATAAGATATTGCAATGTATTCATCATTACAAAATTTATGTCGGATGTTGCGTACTTTCATACGGTTATTATCTTCGCACATACGGTTCAACGCTACATCTAATAATTGTGGTGTATTGCATGGTATGGATGCTGCACGACTCCTTGGTCGTTTAACACCGAGACCCCGCGGCTCTTCTTCGGGTCCGTTAGCCTTAACTACACTCCAATTTCACTCAAGTGTCATTTCAAGTTTGTAATGTTGACTATAACGGTGATTTGGGTTGTTCGAGTATTCGAACTCTTCCTCCAAAGGTCAAATCCTACCCATCGATATAAAGATGTATATCCATGACTAAATGGATTGTTTCGCTTAAATGCAAAAAAAAATCTCACTCTGTCATATCTAATGGATTACGTTGTTGGTTGGGTAGAAATCGATGACACTTTATACTAACCACTCTAAATGAAATAATTTATATTTTTTTGATGCACGTACGATAATATTCTTGGTACAGTTACATAACCCATCTTATACATGCGCCATGTTGTACTAGTAAAAAAATCTTTAGGGTATAAGTGCATATATTTCTTTTCAGTTGGACAAGACAATGCACAAATTTAATTTGTACCGTTTCTGAAGTACGTACGATAATACTCGTGGTACCGTTGCATAATGCATCTTATACAGGCACCATATCGTACTAATAAAAGAATATTTTATTGTACAAGTACATATACGCCTTTGCCGTTGGACAAAGAAAAGCGCAAATTTAATTTGTATCTGTTTACCTTGAAAATGGTAATTACAATTAGATTTGATTTTGTGGTTCTAAAAATATGTGATCTATTTTTATGCTAGTTGTTAGGCAATTGATGCTAAGCGAAAGACTGGAAACTAAGATAGGAGCTTGTAGATAATGTAATAACCAAACTGAATGATTAATCAGGGCCTCGAGCTGACGTATACAGGGCCTCGAGGTCGAGTCGGATGCCTCGCTAAAGGCAGTCGATGAAGGGTTAACAGTTATGACAAATTGAATGGCGGCTCTTTATGGCCAATAATAAGCAATAAATGAAGAATAATAAATAGAACACAATAAATGTAAGTAGTGGAGTCAAGAGAATTTGCTAGTAAGCAGAGAGAATGTTCTAATATTTTCAATTTTGTGTATCAGATTCCCTATAAAATGACAAGGATCCCCTTTATATATGAGGGGGAATCCCCACATAGTACAAATGCATTTATTACAAAGATATGGGGCTGGTACAACCATTTAATGCCATGATTCGGGTCTGATCTATCCTACTAGGCTTTGTCAACTCTTGTTACGCGCCTTGGGAACTTTTCACTTTTTTACCATAACCATCGATCTGTACTGCCCCGATGTCGGGCGTCGATAGCGCCTCGGGTGTAAATCTCGACCATAGCCTCGAGCCTTTGAAAACGTACTTACGAAGCATCGTAATGACCGAAAATTGGACCCTCCAATTTTACCATATATAGATAGTCCCCGAAATTTCTTAGAGTGAAACGATAAGAAATGACTTTGATATCCATCTCTTCGAACTTCCCATGAGATGTCATACTTATGACGTAAGCCTTTTTGATAACTGTGGTTTCCTGTCGGTTCACCTTTCCAGAATCATTCAATATACTGCCGATTCATATTCTCCAAAGTGATAATATCACCGCGGGTCCAGTTCCCAAAAACGCATTGATTGCGCCTGTCGGTACGTCTTTCAAATACATTGATGGCGTCGTCAAATACGCTGCCACCCTTTCTATAAATGGAAGCCTTCTTGAACCAAAACTTCATTCAAATGTTCTTCAACAGCCTTTTACCCCTTTCTTCTCTTCATCCTCATCCATTTTTATTTCCCATGTTTGAGGTCTGTGGCCTTAAGGTTACATGGAAGTGTTCTCATCAATTATACCATGGCCTTTTTCCAGAGCTTTCCCTTACCAAGCGAGATTGTACTGATTTGTTGTTGTTGTTGTTGACCCGAGGTACTGAGAGAGAAATCTCAAATTATCTTCGCATTAAAGGATATGTGGACCACGAACTTCTACACATCTCCCCTAATTATTCGATGTGGCGCCTCACTCATTTTGCTTTCCGTGGAGTGAGGCGGTGCCATCTACTAACCATTGCATCTCGCACCGGTGAAACGTCTCAAGAAGTGGCTTCACAATAGTAGTGCTGGCGAGACCCATACTCACCACATTTTTCACCCAGCCACTTCCTCATCTTTTTCTACTTATTATTCATCTTATTCTTCTTCTTCCTCATCGTTTTTTGCTTCTTCTTCAATCTTGAATATGCCATTTGAAAGATCGAAAGGAGGTCCCGAAGGAATGGTTATCGAAGACAATGCCCCCGAGGGTGTACCCTCGAGAGCAGATTAGGCTTGTAGCTGTTATATGCATTTTTTCTTTTTTCTTTTGGCTTCTCTGTTTCTATGTAAGGACCCTTCATGGGCTTTTGTAATTATTTGTAAGGACCCTTAGTGGGCTTTTATAATCATCGTTTGCTAATGAAAAAGTGTTTCTTTAATTTTGTACCTGATTTACGCCAGATTTCCTTTTACTTGCGTTTGTGAAACATCTGAGTGCATGATGTTGCCGAGCCGGGGTGTAGGTGTTTCCCTGGTGCTTGATCGGTTAATATGATATCCTGTGGAGCCCTTTGTCGTTCCTTGAAGTGAGCCTGGATTGAATTAATACGATATTAGGCCTCCATGACCCACGTCTTCGAGTTGAATGAGAGTAGGGCTTCGAATTTTTAGGATTAAACTTGGCCTTTCAGACCCCGTTGATGGTCATTGAGGTGGGAATTTGCTCGAATGTCTAAGACTAAAGATAGCCCTTAGGGTTTTGAAGGCAGTCCTTGAGTGAGAGTTCGCTCAAGCTCGGGCGACCTGAAAACCTGTTTTGAACTTAGAGCGAAGATAGCCTTAAGGTGTTATAGATAGATCCCGAATGGGGGCATGCCTGGACTCGGATAGCCCCTGGATTAAAATAAGTGAGAGGGCATTTAACTTGATTCGAAGGCTAGAAATAGCCCTAAGGCTTTATTAGTAGTTTTCGAGTGCAAATTGGCTTAGGTTCGGTAGCTCGAGGGCCAGAGGATTGGTTAGACAACTTGCATTTGCAATAGCAGAAATCCTAGAGGTACGATGCCACCTCGAAATCAGGCCCTTGTGAGTAGATTTTAGAGCTTGTCTTCTTTTTGACAGAGGTCCTCGAGATCGGGTACCATCTCGAAGTTTGTATTGATATTAATGGCTCCTTAGAACCTATCTTTTTTTTGACAGAAGTCCTTGAGATCGGATACCACCTTGAGGCTTGTAATGATGCGGGGGTTTTTAATCCCCAAAGCATTATACGGTAGCATTAATTACATGACATGATTATGAAGCGACCAAGGCAATCCCACTGGCACATCTTCCCCAAACTAAAAATGGCTCAGTCAGCATTTTTAATTGGCCTTTGAGGCAGACGGATAGTCACCGCTTTCTCCATATATAGGGTTGTCTTCCCTCTTTTGAGGATTCCGCTATTCTAAGTAGTTATCCTCCTTTATAGAGTTCTTCTTTCCTGTGTTAGGTCTTTCACCATTTCAACTTTGAAGCCCTTGTTCAAATTCCTACTCCAATTCCCTAGTTTTACCACAGTCATGGCTGCTACGCCAGGGTCTGCTCGGCAAGGAGAAGAGAGTTCTGCCTCTGGTTCATGCCTAGTTGGTGGTGCGTCATTGGTGCCATGTGATCCAACCTCTGGACATTTTGTTTCGAGGGGGGACTTTCCATCGGAAAAACTTCCCAATGTTCGGGGTCATTGGGAGTATGTCTCGAAGTTTATTTCTTTAATAGGAGAGGGGCACCTTGTGTTAGTAAGGAAAGATTGTGGATGGGGGAAAAAGATAGTACTGTGGATACCTTCTCCGGAAGAGAGTATCATGGCTCATGTCGAGGAGTTTCTGAACGTATACACGTACCTTTTTACACTGGGCCCCCTAGATAGGGTCATGCTTGACTTCTGTTGAAAGTACTAGGTTACCTTGGCACAGGTTCATCCGTCATTTTGGAGGATAGTATTGATGATGAGGTTCTTTATGGAATAAGCAAGGCTTGAATTCACTCTTAGCCATCTCATTAGGCTGTACCGTCCTTTTCAATATCGAGGTCTTCTAACCCTACGATGCCGATCCCCCACACTTTTTATTGTTAATGACGAAGAAGATGTGCATCGGGAATAGATGAGCTGATTCGTCTGAGTACAGACTGTTGATACTATGCCTGTGGAGTTTTTGCCATTTCCTGAGGAATGGAATTTTACACGTAAGTAGTACGCTTGTGCCTTTGTCATTTTTATTATGGCAGAGGCGGGCTTCGTAAATACGCCTTTCTTTCCCTTTTTGTAGAAATTTCATGGATGCCGTGCGAGGTCCCCGACCTGACAGATTGCGATCGAAAGCTGGCGACCCACTCAACTTATAATGAGCATAAAGGGCAAACTTTGTTTAAGGGTAGATGGGAGGCAAAACACCATGGTACGTGCTATGTGATTTGCTTTTTTTTTAAAGGAACTTTCTTTTTACATGTACTAACTCTGTCATCGTAGGCATTAGGGAGTTCTTTTTGGTAAGATCGTGCCCTCTAGGAAAGGGAGAAAGATCGTCAGCTTTAAAACTGAGGGATAATAAACATAATAAGAAGAAAGGGCCTTCGCAGGGCAACGATGATTATAGCAAGACGAGTTCAGCCCGGAGGCTCAAAGAGGGTGTATCAACCGAACCCCCAGCGCCCGAGATTTCTGGTTTTAGAAAAATGATCCCTCCTCTGTTGCCTTCTTCTTTTACCATTGAAGGTACTTCGAGGAACGAGGGTTCTTTGTCGTTGACTTTTTCTCCCACGAAGGCACTTCGAGGGATGTTCGACGCTAAAGGCCGCATATATCATGCGATCGTAGCTCAACTGGGGGCGATTCTACCGGGGTAGATGGAGCCAGACTAGTAAATGTGCGCTCAACTTTCGAGGAAGCTCAGTGGCTCTACTCTGAGGTGAGTTTTTGCCATTCGTATTGGTTTTATAGTTTTGTAATTTTTACTCTCTTATCGAGTTTCTCTTTCATAGGCTTTTAACAAGCTAGAGTACGAGCTGCTCCGTCGTGAGACTAGGTTGTGAGAAGTCGTGGATGCGGAGAAATCCCTCAAGCTTCTTTGTGATGAAAGGGAAGACGAGTTGGCACACTTGCAGTATAAGGGGAGTCGAAGTTTGAACTATGAGAGCTACCTTGAGGAGCAGGTAATGTCCGTTTCGATGGAGTGCGTGTTTCTTTTTCTACCTTCTGAGGCTAATGTCTTGTTTATTTTAGTTGTAGAAAAAGACGGAGGACCTGGAATGCCTTAGGAGCAAAGTTGGTCAAGCCAAGTGCAAGCATGAAGGGCTAAAGGCTCGGGTGGTCACCCATATATCGGCTAAGAAAGACACTTTGGCCAAGGCTTCCATCCTCGAAGTTCAACTTCGCAATGCTCATAAGAACAACTTGATCCGAACGGACATAATTTCAAGGCTCGAGTCTGAGCTCCTGAAGGTGGAGGCTGAAGTCGTGGATGCCCGGGCTGAAGCCAAAGTAATCCGAACTAAGGCTGATAAGAAGGTGGATGTCTATTTGAAGGACGCTACCAACGCTCGTGCTGAGCTAAGGGGGGCTCTCGACCAGGAGAGTAGGAACAAAGAGTACGTGAGGTGTAAATCTCAGAGGGAAACCCTTGAGGAAATTCATGCCAGGGGCTTCAAACTCTCGGAAGAAAAAAAGCAGGCGAAGGCGGAAGAATATGGTTCTAAGCTCCTTCTGTCCGATGTCGAAGATAGCGAGAAAGAGGCTGACGGACCATATTCCCCGAAGGGGACGTAGATTATGCCCTTCCTTTCTTATTTTGTGTATAGTGATTTCAAAGAACTTTGTAAATGAAGCTTGTATTCTCTCACATATATGTATAAAAGGGAGCCTCGCGGTTTTATTTTTCATTCATTACCCTTTGCCTTGATGTTTGTCAGTCATTAGCCAGATGAATTGGTCTTCGAGTTAAAAGGAATCCTCCGATTCATAATATGGCCCTAGGGCTCAATGGGCTAGCCCGTAGGCTCTTACGCGCTTGGTCGATATGACCTTTTAGTATAAGTCGGCATTTGAGCTCTTATGCTTTTGCTCTTAGACATATTTTGTTAACTGTTTCGGGTTCAGTCCCCGAGTCGGGTTTCGACTCGAGCTCATTTTACCCTTAAGCTTTTGAATTTAAAGTTTGCACTTAGGACCTTGCGCATTGGGTCGGTATGACCTCTAGTATGGGCTGACGGTAGTGGCTCTTACGCAATGGGTCGGTACGACCTCTAGTATGGGATGGCGGTAGTGGCTCTTACGCATTGGGTCTGTATGACCTCTAGTAGGCTTTATTTTTCCCTCATTAAGGACTTTTGAAATTGTGTTTGCCTGACTCTTCGATGGTTTGATAAAAACCTCGATTATGAGTCATTAAATAGAGATGATCGAGCACCTCGGGAGGTTTGGCTCAGTGGCTGAGTATCTCGAAGCCTATAGACTTATAATAAGCGTAAGTGGCGAGCTTTGTATAAGGGTAGATGAGAGGCAAAACACCACAGTACGTGCTATGTGATTTTCTCCTTTTTTGAAAGGCACTCTCTTTTTACGCGTACTAACTTTGTCATCATAGGCATTGGGGAGTTATTTGAGGTGCGAGACGTTCCCTCTAGGAGAGGGAGAAGGATCATCAGCTTTAGGGCCGAGGGATAATAATAATAATAATAATAAGAAAGGGCCTTCGCAGGGCGACGGTGATTATAACAAGACGAGTCTAGCTCGGAGGGGTAGTGATTATTGCAAGACGAGTTCAGCCCGGAGGCTCAGATAAGGTGTATCAACTAAACCCCAGTGCCCAAGATTTCTGTTTTAGAAAAATGATCCCTCCTCCACTGCCGTCTTCTTTTACTGTAGAAGGTACTTTGAGGAATGTGGGTTCTCTGCCACTGACCTCTTCTCCCATTGAAGGCACTTCGAGGGATGTTCGACGCTAGGGGCCGCATATATTAGGCGATCGTATCCTAACCTGGGACGATTGTACTGGGGTAGATGGAGCCATACTAGCAGATGTGCGCTCAACTTTTAAGGATGCTCAGCGGCTCTACTTTGAGGTGAGTTTTGGCCATTCGTATTGGTTTTATAGTTTTGTCATTTTTTCTCTCTTATCGAGTTTCTCTTTCATAGGCTTTTAACAAGCTCAAGTCCGAGCTGCTCCGTCGTGAGACTAGGTTGCAAGAAGCTGGTGATGCAGAGAAATTCCTCAGGCTTCTTTGCGATGAAAGGGAAGACGAGTTGGCACACTTACGGTATGAGGCGATTCGAAGTCTGAACTACGAGAGCTACCTCGAGGAGCAGGTAATGTTTGTTTTGCGGGAGTGCATGTTTCTTTTTCTACCTTCTAAGGCTAATTTTTTTATTCATTTTTAAGTTGCAGAAAACGGCGGAGGACCTGGAATGCCTTAGGAGTGAAATTGGTCAAGCTAAGTGCGAGTGTGATGAGCTAAAGACTCGGGTGGACATCCAAATATTGGCTAAGAAAGACGCTTTGGCCAAGGCTTCTGCCCTCGAAGTGCAACTTTGCAATGCTCACAAGAATAGCTTGGTCCGAACGGATATGATTTCAAGGCTCGAGTTTGAGCTCCTAAAAGTGGAGGACGAAGTCGTGGATGCTCGGGCTGAAGCCGAAGTAATCCGAACTAAGGCTGATAAGAAGGTGGCTGTCGATTTGAAGGAAGTTGTCGATGCTCGTGTTGAGCTAAGTGAGGCTCTCGACTAGGAGAGTAGGAAAAAAGTATATGAGGCGTAAATCTTGGAGGGAAACCCTTGAGGAAATTCATGCCAGGGGCTTCAAACTCTCGGAAGAAAAAAAGCAGGCGAAGGTGGAAAATATGGTGTTAAGCTCCTTCTGTCCGATGTCGAAGATAGCGAGAAAGAGGCCGACGGACCATAGTCCCCGAAGGGGACGTAGATTAGGCCCTTCCTTTCTTGTTTTGTGTATAGTGATTTCAAAGAACTTTGTAAATGAAGCTTGTATTCTCTCACATATATATATAAAAGGGAGCCTCGCGGTTTTATTTTTCATTCATTACCCTTTTCCTTGATGTTTGTCAATCATTAGCCAGATGAATTGGTCTTCGAGTTAAAAGGAATCCTCCGTTTCATAATATGGCCCTGGGGCTCAATGGGCTAGCTCGTAGGCTCTTACGCGCTTGGTCGATATGACCTTTTAGTATAAGTCGGCGTTTGAGCTCTTATGATTTTGCTCTTAGGCATATTTTGCTAACTGTTTCGGGTTCAGTCCCCGAGTCGGGTTTCGACTCGAGCTCATTTGACCCTTAAGCTTTTGAATTTAAAGTTTGCGCTTAGGACCTTGCGCATTGGGTCGGTACGACCTCTAGTATGGGCTGGCGGTAGTGGCTCTTACGCAATGGGTCGGTACGACCTCTAGTATGGGATGGCGGTAGTGTCTCTTACGCATTGGGTCGGTATGACCTCTAGTAGGCTTTATTTTTCCCTCGTTAAGGACTTTTGAAATTGTGTTTGCCTGACTCTTCGATGGTTTGATAAAAACCTCGATTGTGAGTTGTTATATGGCAATGATCGAGCACCTTGGGAGGTTTGGCTCGGTGGTTGAGTATCTCGAAGAATATAGTTTGGAGTTGACATTGTTGAAGCTCTTTTACCTATGTCGAGGATAGCCTATTTAACCGGTTCTTTTCGAAGTACTTTCGAAGTAATTGAAGGCATATGATTTTATAGCAACGATTGGGCATCCCCGAGTCGCGTTACTTTGGCTGGTACAGCCTCGTGACCATAGTCATTGTGTTTGGCTGGAGCCTTTCAGTCTCTGAGTGAAGTAGTTTTGGCGTCTATATCGAGGGTATGCCTTTTTAGGGGTCTTACAAGTTCGATATATAGCCTTAACTTTAAGATCAAGATTATGCCTTTTGTAAGGTCTTACAAATTTTTACATGCCTTTGAGGTCTTACAATTTTGGTTACTTGGTGCAAGAATGGTTCATGCCTTGCTTGAGGTCTTATAGTTTTGGTTACTTGGTACAATTATGGTTCATGCCTTGCTTGAGGTCTTACTAATATTGTTGTTGCCTTAAATAGGTCTTACGAGACTGAGGTTGCCCACATGTGGTCTTATGGCCTCGAGTTTTTGATAAGTCGATGGGGGTGGCGATTGGCGGCAGTCCCCGAGTCGTCAAACGTTTCTTGGCTCGGGAGCCATTCCTTGAAAACTTGGTGTTGCCTCATCGAGGGCTTATGAGTTCTAATCTTCTGACCCGGAGGTCATACATCCTCGAGTTTTTGATGCCAGTCCCCGAGTGCTCGGGATGTTTTTTTGATCTGGAGCCGTTTTGTAAACTTGATGTTGCCTCATTGAGGGCTTAGCTTCATTTCTTTGGCACCAGTCCATGAGTTTTCGTGGCAGTTTTGGCTCTGGAGCCGTTTTTGCAAAAAATAACGAACTCCTTAGAAACGCGAAATGCTTTGACGGAGGGGAATGTATTCTTCAATTACTTGGTACAAGTATACACGTTTTTGTTGCTAGGGGCTCGGTTATTCTATGCGGACACGGTTCGTTCGACCGTTTGGCCCAATACATCATTTTCCTATCGAGACCCCATTTAGTGCATCTTAGCTTCTCCTAGGAGGTATTCTTCCCGGGGGGAGGGGGGGAGGGGGGATGGCCCCTAGTATTCGAGGTTGATTGACAAGAAGCCTTATATACTTGTTGAGTCCTCCTTAGGTACCATTTATTAAAGGTAAGTGTCATTTTTGAAAGGATTACTAAAATGAATCACTTCAAAAATAATTTGGTTCTACTCAGCAAGTTCGAAAAATATCATACTAGTACAACAAGGCATATGTACAAGATGCATTATGAAGTGGTACCATGAATATTATCATACGTACTTCAAAAAGGATACTGTATACGGTAAAATTGGAGGGTCCAATTTTTGGTCATTACGATGCTTCGTAAGCACATTTTCAAAGGCTCGAGGCTATGGTCGAGATTCACACCCGAGGGCTATCGACGTCCCACCTCGGGGCAGTACAGATCGATGGTTATGCTAAAAAAGTGGGTAGTTCCCAAGGCGTGTAACTAGAGCTGACAAAGTCTAATGGGCTAGATTAGACCCAAATCATGGCATTAAATGGTTGTACCAACCCCATATCTTTGTAATAAATGTATTTGTACTATATGGGGATTCCCCCTCATATATAAAGGGGATCCTTGTCATTTTGTAGGGAATCTGATACATAATATTGAAAATATAAGAACAATCTCTCTGCTTACTAGAAAATTCTCTTGACGCCACTACTTATATTTATTGTGGTCTATTTATTGTTCTTCAATTATTGCTTATTATTGGCCATAAAGATCCTCCATTGAATTTATCAAAACTGTTAACCCTTCATCGACTGCCTTTAGCGAGGCATCCGACTCAACCTCGAGGCCTCGTGTACGTCAGCTCGAGGCCTTGATTTCTGATCATTCGGTTTGTTTATTACATTATCTACAAGCTCCTATCTTATTTTCCAGTCTTTCACTTAGCATCAATTGCCTAACAACTAGCATAAAATTAGATCACATACTTTTAGAACCACAAAATTTAATCTAATTATAATTACCATTTTCAAAGTAAATAGTCTGGCGCCCACCGTGGGGCTAAAAATAATAGTGATTATTTTTACCTTTCACACTTTTTCATGTCCAAGATCTTTGATTTCAGGTCAAAATGTCTATCTGAGTAAACACACGTGAAAACAACAATCTTGAAGACCATGGAGAAAAAGGGTGTGGATGTTACAGGTGTTGGTGTACCACCACGAAACCCTGAGAATGCACCAGAACCAATTCTCGTGGACGTGGTCTCGCGCAATGCTCAGAACGTCGAAATAAGCTCCCAAACCAACAGGAGCATACACCAAGAAGATCAACAAGAAGCTCAAAAAACCCCGGTTCAGGAAGAACAAGGGGTTAGCCTTCACGTCATCTTCAAAATGTTACAAGCACAACAACTAGCGATTTCTCAGCTGCAAAGCCACCAAGAGACTCCCAACACGGTAGCTCCAAATATGGCTCCCTGAGTTGAGTAGGTACCAGAAAGATCAAGCAACAACGGGCCGGAAGCCGACCCCGCCATCGTAAAGATGCTCGAGGACCTCACAAAGTGGATAGAGTCGGGCAAAAAGAAGATAGAAGCCAACGACAAGAAGGTAGAGACCTACAATTCTAGGGTCAATCAAATTTCGGGCACACCCCCGATTCTGAAAGGTATAGATTCGAAGAAGTTGATACAAAATCCGTTCCCACAGGAAGCGGCCCAAAAACCCATTCCAAAGAAGTTCAGAATGGCCGACATTTTGAAGTACAACAGAGCCTTGGACCCCAATGAGCACGCCACTGCTTACACTTATGCAGTAAAGGGCAACAACCTAAAGGACAACGAGATCGAGTTTGTCCTACTGAAAAAATTCGGAGAGAAGCTTTCAAAAGGGGCAATGATGTGGTATCACAACCTGGCCCCAAACTCGATAGATTCATTTGCCATGCTGGCAGATTCTTTCATAAAAGCACATGTTGGTGCCATCAAAGTAGCTACAAGGAAATCCGACATCTTTAAAATCAAGAAAAAGGAGAACAAGATGTTGTGAGAGTTCGTATCTCGCTTTCAAATGGAACGAATGGAACTAACACCGTTCTCCGATGACTGGGCGGTGCAGGCCTTCACTCTAGGTTTGAATGAACAAAGCTCGGTAGCTTCAAAACAACTGAAGCAGAACTTAGTCGAGTATCACGCCGTGACTTGGTCGGACGTCCATAACCGATACCAATCAAAGATCAGAGTCAAAGACGACCAACTAGGAATCCCCTCAGGATCGGTATATACTAGCAGGATCCTGGCAAAGGAGCCAAATTGGAAAATTACCTAATAGACTAAAGCTGCAAAATTGTATGCACAAGACAATAATTTGGACGAGCATATCTAAATATATATATATATATAAGGATTTATGTAATGGAGAACCAACCAAATGAAAGATCATTGAGTCTAGTTTCTAACGCTTTAAACCGTTCGTCATTTGGAGACTCCTAAAAGAAGTTATGATCAAATTACCTAAGGCTGGCAGAAACTTGCACAACCGCGGCGCCCCGTGGCACGCCTTTAGGAAAATCCAGAGAGCATTCAAAAACATTTTCTGAGCACATTTTCACAGCCGCGGCGCCCCACCCGACGCGACTATGCAAAATCAGGGTTTTTGTTATAAAACGACCTCATTTCGTCAAATAGATTGAAGAGACCAAATCTTGAGCAAAAACCAGATATTTTTAGAGTGAGAGAGTGCCCTAGAGTGGGAAAGTGTCCCTTATCAATTTTTCTTCAATTATTTCTCAAATCTTGAAAGATTAACAAGGAAAAACACACAAGATTTTCATCTAAGAGGTAAGGATCTATACACTAGACTTTAATTTCGAGTTTGGGGTATAAGATAGGTTATTGAGATATGATTCTTGGATGTAATAGTATTATGTATCCATGCATGTACAAATTAGGTTTGTGGGAAGATTGTTGAACAAAAATAATTAAAGATTGGGTTGGGGAATGAGGGAAATCTTGCAGAAGAGCTTTGAAATCAAGATGCACAACTAGTGTTTGATAAAATGCTCAAACGAGCTGAAATCATGAATATCTCCCTAATTTGTGTTCGATTTTGTTATGTCTCAAAGTAGATTGGGATTGCTAGAATTTCTGAAATATTGTAGCAACTTAAGGAAAGTTTAAACAAGGTATGATGGCTAAACTTTGTCTCTTAGAATCGAATTCCATAAATGTTTTCATAAGTTCAAGCGTGGTGGCTCAAAGTTCATAAATCTTATATTCTGGGTTATTATCCATAAATATGACTATTCCGAAATAAGCCTTATGAATATATATACACACACTAAGTATGAGTTGCATATTAAAATGTTATGGCTTGAGTCGTGTTTCAAATAAAGTCTAGTATGCCAAATTGTGTGAGAAAACTCGATATGGTTGATACTCCTAATTGCTCCTATGTGTACCAAATGTATTTGATTGATTGTGTTTAGTTGTTGGTAATCTATAAAGATATTTGAAATGAATTAAATGAATTTGGGAAATAGAGTGTGGGCTAACGTGCCGAGAACTTGAGTTATAAATTGTGCCTGGTGATGCCTATGACATGAGAAAATATGAACAGATTATGAAATGAGCCTTGACTTTACCTTCCGTGAATGACTTCAAAAATAAAGTGGCCTAATGGCTTTGTACTCAATTTATGCCTATAAGTGGATGTTCGAGATAATGTTTTACCTTATAAGTACATCCAATGTGATCCAAGTTGTTACATACTCCGACGTTGAAATTGTATTTGTCGTGATTGGAAAAGAGTAATTCAAGATTAATTGGTGTAGTTTCTTGTTATGACTTCGACGTGTGTTTCTATTGTGGTTTGGTGTGTCCCCTCCTCTGGGAATAATCCTTTGTGTTTAAAGTTGCATTGCTAATGTTGAACTACTGAAAAATGACAATGAATTGTGATTGAGGTACACGTCTCAAATAAGATAGCCTAGCCAATCGGGCTGAGATCGGACTCTGTGCTAAGATTCACGGTGGAATATGTATATGTATACATTGGCACAGAAATTGTGATTGAAATTGGGAGTTGGTTATGATGTGCATATTGTGAACAATGGTATTATGAACAGTGGTATTGTGAATTGTGGTGAATCGATATATTTCTTCTATCCAGTAATAGTATTGTCTTCATATCTTGAGTTTAATTTTTACCATACGAACTTTCGTATATTGAAAAATTGTTATGTCTAACTTAGCCTTTGGATATCATTGATTGTTACTTGTTGTTTACATGATTGTCTTCCCTTATATTGGCATTCTGTTTTGAAAGAGGACTTTTAGTTATTCATACTAGTGCTATTCGATGACGCTAACGTCCCTTTTGCCAAGGGAGCTACATCTTTAAATGGATGTAGGTGGTTCTATAGCAGGTAATGTTGGTCGCAGCTAGTGGCGCATCCTCTTTTCAGCCGACTTGATGAGCCCCACTTCATTTCGGGGTCCTGTATCATTTGTTTATCATGTACTTGTATTTTGAGGTATAGCCGGAGCCTTATTGCCGGCATTTTCATATTATTCTTCAGTTGTATTTAGAGGATCCGTAGACAGGTTATAGGGTGGAGTTTGATAATGGGGAATTGAATTAGAAATATTGATATTTGGCAAAGATGTATAAAACCTGTAATATTTTGAAAATTATGAACGAAGTTGCTAATGGAAATGAAATGGAAGTCGTTAATGATATAATTACAAAGTATGACTAATGGAGTTCATGTTCTCTTTATTCATGAATTAGTTTGGGTAGAATGAAATCTAACAGGCTTGCTTAGTCGGGTTTACTCGACTGAGCGCCAGTCGTGCTCCTCAATTTTTGGGGCGTGATAGGAATTACCCCTCCGGAGTCTGCACATCCACAGTGAGAGTAGGTACCTACTGAGTGCGAGTGTGAGCACCGAGCGCGAGTGCTGAGTGATTGGGAGGATTGAGTGACTGGGAGGACTGAGTGATTGGGAGGACCGAATAAGTTGATACTCTGAGAGTATGCATATGGTTTTATCACTATGTTGCATTGCATTCGACATGCACACTTGACATACAAGTATATAGATGCATTTTCCTCATGTTGTACGGTATCACGTTGTTCATGACTTCTCATACACATTGACATGTAATTATAGAGATGTACTTTCCTTATACCATTTGATAATGAAACATCTCATACTACACTTCTGCACCTTGTGTGCTGATGTTGGATGTTGATATTGTTGCGTACGATGAGAGCTGGATCTGAAGATGTACCCGCGTTCCAGTTATGGCTATCACTTGTCCTTGGTAGCATTAGATTTGAATTTTGTTCATTTACATTTCAAATAGATGTAATTATTTCAGACCAGTCTTGTAACAAAATCTAAATCTTAGAAGCTCATGATTTGTACTACCAGTTCTTGAAAAATTCTTGTATAAAAGCAGTTGTATTATCATTTCTTCTCTTAATAAATCTAATTAAATTGGATAGTTGTTAATTCGCTTATCTAGTTTGTTGGGTTAGGTACCATCACAACTAGTTGGATTTGGGTCGTGACAAGTTTGTGCAACTATGAGGTCATATGTTAGTGGCATGGTCTAACTATACCATAAGCATTGTCGGCAACGTTCCAAACTTCCAATTATAAGGATGAACTAGAAGTTATCTAACATTTGATAAAGGTGATCACAGAGATGGAAAAATCACTAGTCGTCTATCATGCACTAGGTAATCTTAACTATCTCCAAGGGACTGAAGATCGGCATTGGGCTTTATTAGAGAATGAAAAGTTGTACCGAGATCTTGAGTATTCGATTTTTCCAACATTAGTGGAGTGGGAGGGCCTACCAAAATATTTATCATAGATGTTGGACATTGGAATGTCATATTGTTGTAGAATCCAAGAAAGCGATCTTATAGAAGATAGTGAAGAAATACAAGAAATATGTGATAATTGGCTGCAAAATTATGATGCCCTAAGACCGAACGAATGCAAAGAAGATGCTAAAGGAGAAGACAAAGAAAATGAAAATAAAGACATATGCCTCGTGGAAATAACAGTGAAGTAGTTCCTAACAATGAGGAGAATGATGAATGAAAATTTTGTAGTTGTTTTAATTCTATATGTTATGTAGTCTTTTGATTTCCCAATGATGATATGTCAAATAGAGTTAGAATTATTGAAAATATATTTTTATTTTATTGAATATTATAAACAATCCATTACTAAAAACCGCACCTAACAAACACACTACTACGAATACTACTAATATTCCTGATTAATGCCAAGGTTTGATGAACTACCAACACGAGCTGAATTGCCAGCACGACCTGAATCCCTATAGGGCACTTGCAACGATCGTGCCCTATTTGTCCACATAGACCATATTTTTGGGTGTATATGCTATCCTCAACATCCATTTGGTTCTATATCGCGATTCCTTTTTGCATTCCCCTATGGCACAAAAATGCCTTGTTACAAACCATAGCAAATAATTACGGTGGAAAATGCGAATCAGGACCTAGTGGTTGGAAGTGCCCACTATAGGTGCTTCCATATGCAGCCACATTATATTTTTGATCAATGTACCTCATCGCCGCAAACTCAGTATGCTGAAAGCACATTATGGCATGTGATAAACCACCCATTTATTGTAGGAATATAACCGCAAGCTCTCATTGATGGTGTGGCTATTATTATCACTACCTTGATACAAACTGGCTAGAACTTCAAAAATATTATGTTCAATACAATATTGAACATACATATGCCACTATGACTACTTCCTATAACCCTTAAACTATTCTATCGGTTTTGGCATAATGCAAACTCCCTTTCAACCAAGAATGATGCACCGTATGATCTATTAATGAATCGCTCTACCAGCTAATGAATGAACTTTGTACCATGGCAGTGATTGGCAGTCCACGAGCAGATTTCAACAACCCATTGAAGTACTCTGAGATATTTTGTCACTATCCCCATTTTTCACCTTAGGATATCATGATGGCACCTAGTCTCTAAGATTAGGTAAGCCTAATATTTAATAACAGCTTAACAAGAATACTAAATTAAAACTGATAAACTCATATAAAATTCCAAATAAGATCACAACCACAACTTTCTAAAAATCAATGGAACTGAGTCATAAGCACTACATAATAATCTAGGATGTCTACTACAACACTGTCTGAATGAGAAATACAATAGAATTAAAAGATAAGAGAATGTGACTCCAAGGCCAACGAATGCCGAGCAAGTATATCTTGAAGTCCCCGGATGACAGCTACAAATCAACACTAACGTCCAACACAGGCAGACCTACCTGGATCTGTACAAAAAGATGTGTAGAAGCATAGTATGAGTACACCATAATGGTATCCAATAAGTATCAAGCCTAACCTCGGAAGAGTAGTGGCAAAGCTAGGTCAAGACACCTACTAGGATATAAGTAACAGAGTAGAAACACAATAACAAGAAGTAAAAGAATGCAGAGAGATAAATGTTACGAAACAAGTCAATAACATAAACTAACGACAAAATTGTAAGTACAGAGATAACATAGAGGAAGCACTCAAAGAGATACACAATAGTCAAATATGGACAAAACTGATAAGACAAGGAAGAATAAAAGCAACAAAAAGAATTCCAAGAATAACTCTTTACATCATGATATAAACAACAAGAATCACAATTGAGGCACTGCCTCATATGTAACATGAATCACAACTGAGGTAGTGCCTTGTATATAACATGAATCACAACCGAGGTACCTCATCATATTCACTTTTCACAATTTCAATCACAATCATTCTTGATATCACCGCAGGAGCCTTACATTTATTTTTAACAATTATTTCCCCTAAAATAGCTACCTGCATTTTACCCCACCTTGTCACACCGCGTGGCTTCAAGCAGTTCCCCTACCAGAAACACGTGTATCAAGCCCACCTTATCTCACCGCATGTGTTTCAACCCTAAGCCATAGACCACCGCATGTGTATCAATACCACAACATAATCTCAACTCTCACCACAAGAGCCCATATGCCACAACTTGCCAAAAGAGTCAACAATATTAATGTTTTCATAACAAATAGCCCAAGGCTCAACCACAATGTGTACAACAATTTCAATAATAAAAAATTAAGAGTGAATAGCTCAACAAGAAAGCTATATCAACAATAACAAAACAAAAGTGAATAGCTCAACAAGAAAGATATCTAAAAAATTAATAAGTTCGCCTCAAGGGGATAACAAGTTTTTGAAATCCAATGCCAATAACTCAACAATAAGATATTTCATGGAATAATAACTTTAATTACACGTAATTCAACAATTTAAAGATGTAACAAAACAGAAGGAAGGCAATAACTTCAACAAAAGCTTAAAAGAGCAATTTAGCAAGTAAGAGGTAAAACATTGTGTTAACAATGTCAAATAAAGCATGTAAGGATAGATTAGCACATCAAAGGGTGGATTAACAATGAAAGACATAACATGTTAAGACAATTCAATTAAAATCATGAAAAAAGTCTAAATGGCCTAAACCGGTCAATTACCCAATATAGCCCATGTACCCACTGGTCACTTTGCGTACACGACTTTCACATAATACAATTAGCAAAAACAAACCAATTCCTAAGGGGTAGTTCCTCCACACAAAGTTAGGCAAGATAATTACCTCAACTAGGTCAATTCAACCCTCAGAAGTAGCTTTTCCCCTAAAATTTGCCTCCACACGACTCAAAGTCAACAAGTCAACCCGAGGCTCGCCCGGTCAAAACCCGAGTCCAATTGTAGATTTCGAATACCCATAATCCCACAAGTCTATATATATAATTAGTTTCAAAATTCGAGTCCAAATCGACTCTCAAAACTCAAATTCTTATTTTTCAAAAACTTGACAAAGTTTCACAAAATTTTCATTTGATTCACATAATTTTGATGTTAAATCTAAGATATATTGATGAAATATAGTTGGAAATTGATTAGAATCACTTACCCAATGTTTGTAGATGAAAATCCCCTCTCTAAATCGCCTTCTACCAAGTCTAGAGTTCGAAAATGTGAGAAATAAGATGAAATCCCGACTTTCTAACCCTTTGCTCAGTTGCAGATGCCGCAATTTCGAAGAAATTCTCTCAATTGCAACACTGACAGACTAAAGGCATATTCGCAAATGCGACAATGGGTTCGCAATTGCGAACCCTGATCCCTTCACAAATGCAACGGATATATCGCAAATACAACATTTCCTACCCAACCCACTATTTTACAAATGCGAACTACGCATCGCATTTGCTATACCTGTCCATCCCTTGCCATGTTTGCAGATGTGCAGCGGTGCTCGCAATTGTGATATTAGAGCACCAGCACACCAGATTTTCTGATTTCAGTTCAATTAATTCTGAATCTTGTCTAAAACTCATCCAAGCCCTTGGGGATCCAAACCAAACATCCACTCAAGTCTAAAAATATTATAAAATTTTGCTCGCGCGATCAAAACACAAAAATAACATCTAGAACTACAAATCGAACACCAAAACACATGAATTTCAAAGTAAATTTCAAGAACTTCTGGAATTGCAATTAGGCATCCGAATTCTATCAATTTAACTCCAAATGATACCAAGTTTTGTAGGCAAGTACTAAATAGTATAGCAGACATATTCCAAGTCCCAAAATCAAAATTCGAACTCGATAGCTAAAAGTTAACCTACGGTCAAGCCTTTCAACTTCCAATTTCCAACTCTTGGCAAAATAACACAAATCAACCTACGGAGCTCCAAATTCGACTACAGGTATATGCCCAAGTCTAAAATCACGATATGAAACTATTAGAGCCATCAAATCACTGTTATGGGGTCATTTTCACAATAACCCATTGGTCAACATAAATAACTTCCCAAAACAAAACTAATCAACCCCCGTAAGTTATGAAACATAAACACACATTTATGAAGCATCAAAAGGGGAATCAAGGTGCATTTACACAAAATGGCAGGTCAGGTTATTACATTCTCCTTCTCTTAAAACAAACATTCATCCTTGAACGTGCGTAAGGACATACTCGAAGTGATGAATATATGCAAATAACGACTCCACATGTCGTGCTCGGTCTGCTAGGTTGCCTTCTCGACTTATTGACCACTCAATTGAACCTTCACTGAAGCAAAGCAATTTGATATGAACTTCTGGACCTGTCTTTCCAAGATAGCCACCGGCTCCTCAATGTAAGTCAAATGCTCTCCAATAAGACTGAGTTGAAGTCTAAAACATGAGACTGATCACCAAAATACTTTTGGAGCATAGAAACTTGGAAAACTGAATGAATTGTAGATAAACTAGGTGGCAATGCAAGCTTGTAAGCCACCTCACCAATCCTCTCAAGGATCTCAAAAGGTCTGATATACCTAAGGCTCAACTTGACCTTCTTCCCAAACCTCATCAAACCTTTCATAGATGAAACTCGGAGTAAAACTTGCTCTCCAACCATGTATGCAACATCACGAACTCTCTGATCGGCATAACCCTTCTATCTAGATTGGGTTGTACGAAGCCTATCCTGAATCAACTTCACCTTCTCCAAGGCATCTCGAACCAAATCCGTGCCTAACAGCCTAGCATCTCCCAGCTCAATTCAATCAATTGGAGAATGACACCATCTCCCATATAATGCTTCGTAAGGAGCCATCTGAATACTCGATTAGTAGATGTTGTTGTAGGCAAACTACGGAAGTAGCGAAAATCAATCCCAAGAAACCTTGAAATCCATAACATAGGAACGAAGCATATCCTCTAATATCTGAATGGTGCGCTTGAACTGTCCGTCCATTTGGAGGTGAAATATTGTACTAAACTCAACCCGTGTGCCTAACTCTCGCTGAATAGCTCTCTAGAAATGTGATATAAATTGTATGCCCCGGTCAGAGATGATGGATACTGGCACGCCATGAAGTCGGACAATCTCACAGATATAGATTTGAGTAGGTAGTCACCACTAGAATGAAATGAGCTGGCTTGGTCAACCTATCCACAATCACCCATACTACATCAAATTTCTTCAAAGTCTGTGGGCCCAACAATGAAGTACATGGTAACATGCTCATATTTTCACTAGGAATCTCAAGTATCTAAAGCAAGCTGCATGGCCTCCGATGCTCATACTTCACTTGCTGAAAATTTAGGCACCGAGCTACATACTCCACTATGTCTTTCTCCATCAATAGTGTTGTCTCAAATCTTGATATATCTTAGAGGCACCCAGATAAATGGAGTACTGCAAACTCTAAGCCACCTAAATAATCAACTCACGCAACCCATCCACATTGGGCACACATAACCGGCCCTGCATCCATAACACACCGTCATCTCCAATAGAAACTTCCTTGGAATCGCCATGTTGTACTATGCACTTAAGGACAAGCAAATGGGAGTCATCATACTGACACTCTCTGATGCGATCATATAAAGAAGATCGAGAAATCATGCAAGCAAGAATCCGGCTGGGCTCCGAAATATCCAATCTAAAAAACTGATTGTCCAAGGCCTGAACATCCATGGCTAGTGGCCTTTTTGCTGTTGGTGGATATGCTAAACTGCCCAAGTTGTCCACCTTTCGACTCAAAGCATCAGCCACCACATTGGCTTTCAAGAGATGCTATAAAATAGTGATATCATAGTCTTTAAGAAACTTTTACCATCTCTGTTACCAAAAAATAAGATCCTTCTATTTGAACAGATGCCGAAGACTCCAATGGTCAGCCTTTCGACTAAATGCATGAACAATAGCTGCCAATTCCATGTCATTGATAGGATAATTCTTCTCGCAAATCTTCAACTACTGAGACGTAGAGAAAATCACCCTACTGTCTTGAATCAACACTATGCCAAGGCCAACACGGAACGCAACACACTACACATTATAAGATCGTGAACCCGTAAGCAACACCAACAATAGGGTTGTAGTCAAATAAGTCTTGAGCTTTTGAATGCTCGCCTCACACTCCTCAGAATATCTAAAAGGAGCACCCTTCTAGGTCAATCCGGTCATAGGTGCAACAATGGATGAGAAACCCTCTACGAAACAACGATAAATCCTGGCCAAACCAAGGAAACTCCGGATCTTAGTAGCTGAAGATGGTTTAGGCCAATTCTGAACTGCTTTAATCTTCTTTAGATCTGCCTTGATCCCCTCACTCGATACCACAAGACCAAAAAAAGGCCACCAAATCAAGTCAGAATTCATACTTTGAGAATTTTGCATACAACTTCTTCTCTCTCAAGGTCTAGAGCATGACCCTCAGATGTTGCTCATGATTCCCTACTGCGGGAGTACACAAAGATGTCGCCAATAAACACAATAAAGAATGAATAAAGATATGGCTAGAATACACTATTCATTAGGTGCATAAATACTACTTGGGCGTTGGTCAGCGCAAATGACATCACAAGGAACTCATAGTCACCATACCGAGTCCTAAAAGCAGTCTTCAGAATATCCGAATATCGAATCTTCAGTTGATGAGACCCTGACCATAAACAAATCTTTGAGAACACTCTGGCACCCTATAACTGATCAAATAAGTCATCAATGCATGGCAATGAATACTTCTTCTTCACTGTAACCTTGTTCAACTGCCGATAATCAATACACATGCACATAGAACCATTCTTCTTGTTCACAACAAAACTGGCGTACCACAAAGGGACACACTAGGCTGAATGAAACCCTTATTAAAAAACTCTTGCAACTAGTCCTTCAACTCCACTGGGGCCATATGATATGGTGAGATAGAAATGGGCTGAGTTCCAGGCACAAGTCAATGCCAAAATCAATATCCCTATCGAGCGACATGCCTAGAAGATTTGTTGGAAATAGATCCGAAATTCCCTCACTGTTGATACCTAATTTTTCCCTATATATTTTTATATATGCATAAATAATGTCAAAATAGTATATACATGCATATATAAGCATGCACAGGGTTTTATAATTTTTCCATAATTTTAAGGATTTAAATTGATTTATTTTCTCCCCTTTTATTCATAAAGTCCCCAATAATTATTTCCCAAATTATTGTTATGATGACTTAGTCATTTAATTCCTATATTTATGCCAAAATACGATTAATATATTTTTTATGCATTTTTATAATTGCATTTGGTATTTTATAGGCTAAATTGCATATAATTGCAATATTATCCCATTTAATGTATAATTACATTTTATCTGTGTAAAATTGGTCCCCATATTTTTTAAATTGGTCCCCATAAATTGGTACTTTCAAGTTCCTATTTTTTACATGCTTGCTAGAAGATGAGGCTTTCTCTTTGCCTCAATATGATTGGTAAGGTAAGGTTTAACACGATTAGTGTTGCCTTGGTCCTATGCCTTTGGAAAAATATCCACACGGCTATGAGATTATATGCCCTCGCGAGACTTTGCCGGCAGCTACACCATAAATCCTCTACATGAGGCTGCCATTATAAGGCACTGAGAGGCGCAGAGGAGTGATTATATAGCCAAGGCATATGGGTAACAATACCGGTGCTATTGTCCCCCTTATTTATACTTTTCCTAATTGTTGTAATTTTGTTTTTCTTTTATTAATAAAAACTAGCCCTAGGCGCTTGCCTAGCGGATTGCCAAAAAAAAAAATTAAATGATAAATATATATTTTGAATCATTTTGGTAGATAAATTTAGTTTCCAGAAATTGTTTATTATGTATTATAAATTAAATAGGGAAAAGTGACTATTTAAATTATACCCAGATTGGCATTTCAATTACAGCCTAAATTGGACCCAACCCCAACCCAATTCTTATTAAAATACCCAACCCAGACCCTATATACACTTACCCGACCCGGAATCCATTAAATCCTGGTTGTTGATCTCCCAGATCAACGACCTGCGTTACTTCTTTCCTTTTTTTTCCTAAGACCCTAACCCTAGCCTCATTTCCAAAAGGGAGCCGCCTCTGTATCCTCTCGTCTCCTCTCTTCTCTCAACCTAACCCTAATCTCCTTGTCAACTGCCTCCCTCTCCGGTCTTCTCCAGTGACCACCCTTCAACCCAAGCCTCCAATGGCTCCTCCATTTCCTTTCTCTTCTTCTCTGAGGCCTTCAAGGGCCTTGGGCCATGCCAACTTTTATCTAGGGTTTGCTATTTGGCTGTTCATGGCTACTCCGGTGTTATTTCGAGCAAAATCACATCATATTTGTTAGGATCTTTGAGTTTCTAAACAGGTTCTTCCATCTCTACTTGGGTTTATTCTGAAACCCTAATTTTTGCGTACATCTCCTAGATGTGTACTATTTTTAAACGATTTAAGTCTGTTCTTTTGATGTTTCACACTGTTCTTGAATCTGTTTTACAAAAATCATCGATTTCAAGTATTTTTACCTTCTTCTCAAATTAGGGTTTGCGGAACGTCTTATGCACTTTGTTTAAACCAATTCTTTATGTTTTAAACTTCTATCTCTTGCATATTTTGACTTATTCTATGATTTTACTCCTTTTTCAACTTGGTTATATTGAAAACCCTAATTTTTTAGTTCCAACCTTAGGTTTCTGAGTGTCGTTTTGATAATATGTTCAGTTAATCTGTATGTTTCTATGATTCTGTGATTTTTGTCCTATGTTTGCTTGTTAGGGTTCCTAATTTTGGTTATCCTTGCCTATTGTGTGATTTTTCCCTATTATGTTCACAAATGTTTCTGATTCTTCGCTTCTCCTACCTGTATCATGCTTAGCCTACTAATTCAGACTATGCTCTACATGAATCCCTAATTTTATATGTGATTCTTGTCATACTCAACCTTTTAGGGTTTTGATTTTTGCTTACCATGTGCAGGTTCTTATAGAGTGGTGCTAAATCAATGTTATCTCCTATTCTTACATCCTTGAATCTTTGTGATTGATCTTTCACTGATTCCGCGTGTTATTTCTGCTGATTTTTTACTTTGAAGAAGGTTTTCTGACCTTATTCTATGGTTAATTATGTATTAATTGATTGCTCAAGACTTTCCTTTATTAAAGTGTGTTGAACCAAGCCTCTATTACACATTGTGTACTTGTACTATGCAGAAAATATTTCCGTAATTGGCACGTTCTGCTTTATACAATTTCCTTCCTTATTTGTTATATGTCTATTACCGTTTGAAGCTAACTCCTCAATTAAAGGGAGCACTTACCTTGATTTCCTGACTAATTGATTCTAAGTTCCTTAATTACTAATGGACTTTGATTTTTACCTTATTTACTACCTTCTTTCAAACTATAAGTACCATAGTCTTTCATTTGCACAACACATGAACACTCTTGGTTCAAAACTATCTCTCACACTTAAAACTTTTTGGTCTCTCTCTCTTGTGCTACTTGCTACTGCTCTAAGTTAGCCGGCTGCAAGCCAAGGCTAACCATTGTGTTCTCCTGTTCTTTCACTTTGCTTACTGTCCTCTTTATTGGTATGTTCTAGTTTCAATTCAAAGTTCCAACAACAATATGATTCTCTTATTATTTCAGTTCATCCTGTTTCTAGTTTGCTTCTATTTATGGTTTTGTTGTGGAATTTGTAGTTGATGTTTACATATTATTTACTCCCCTCCCTTAAAATCAGTGTATTACCCCTTTATTTGTTTCTGAGCATGTCTACACCAATCATCTCTTCCTTGTTTACCACCATGAATCCCCAAATCCCTATCACCCCTACATGTGAGTTTGTTCTTTATGTCTGATTTTGTGACTATGTCTGGTCAACTTCTTCTAAGCATGACTATATCAATTCCTAGGTCTTTGCTTAATTATGTGTCCTATGTATCCCCAAACCCCTCGACCCTTGTTTGTGGCTATTGAACTTGCTTTGGTTCTGTGACTACTGGTTGTGTATGAACCTGTCTCAAGGTGTTGTGTTTAGACTTTGTTAACTACTCCAATCTCTTTTCCAAACAATCTCTATGTTTTACTAAATTACTTTCAAACAGACTTCCTTTTATATAGTTTTTTTTACTAAAATCACTTTCACTCTATTCTTAGTCAATAAGTTGTACCCCCTCAAGTATGTGTACTGCCTTGGGATCCTCTTGAGAACCCTCTAATCTCTGGCATACTGAGGCTGGCCTTTTCACACTGCACTTGTTCAATCTTTGGTTACTAAGTCTATGTGTAAGCACTGCCCGGGATCCTTGAGATCCTTAGGGAACTTTGATGCACCTAGACTCTGACATTGTCTATGGAATTGAGGCAGTTGAGGCAATTGGAGGCTTTAGGAAATCTGGGCCTAATCGAAGGCTCCATATAGAATAGCTTCTTGTTTTCTTATTTACTTATGTAATTCATTCATTGGTTTGTAATAACTTGTAAACAAATATTGGTATTTAGTGAAAGGGGTGGGTAGATACATGTTGTATGGGGGTAATACCGGTAGAAATCACGTTCATAGGACTTTTCATTTAGTTTGATTACTTTATCAAGTAGAAATCATGCTTATAGGGCTTTACATTTTTTTAAAACCATGCCTATAGGTTTCAAATAATCATTCCTTCAATGTCTTAAAATCAGATTAACTAATATGCCATGCCTATAGGACTTAATCTAGATTCTGTTATAACAAGTGTTATGTATGTTTTCATGCCTGCAAGTCTTTAAAATTAGTATTTAACTTAGATGTCATGCCTATAGGGAACCATACTCGAATTTCTGCCTAAACTAGTCTAAATGATTCCACCTTATCCACACCTAGTTCACTTTTGAATTGGTTCAATTAAGTAGTTTACATTTCTGAAACAAGTCTTTTAAAACCACCTTAATCTGTTATTAGATATCATGCCCATAGGATTTTCAAAAGTCTGTTTTAAAATCTGCCATGTCTTACTATAAATGTAGCCATTAGTACTCTGCGTATAGGCAAGCCTTTAGGTCGTTTCCAAAACTGCATCTCTAAAACTGTTCCTATTGCTTAATGTTTTCTGATCCTAACAGGCTTTTTAAAATCGATAGGCAACTGCAAGGGTTATAACTTCTAAGTCTAAAATAAAATGCTTGCCTTTTCCATATTCTCCTAGACATTCTTCTTTAAGATATTGCCTAATAAAAGACCTTAATTGTGCTTGAGTCGTGCTGTTTGTGTGCTTGTTTAAGGAGGAAACTTTGAGCCTCTATTTGCTCCCCTATATATGCTGAAAGTCCTAAGTGTTTTGCATGTCGCCTTAGAATTTTCACCTTTAAAACCTTAGGGGTCCATCTAGAACCACCTAAAGGTAGAGGTCCTAACCCCCTCCAGGACCATTAAGAAGGGACGAGTAGCAGCACGCGATAGAAATCGTTGACCAAACACTCGCTTTGCATGACCACTAAGGGGATGGGAAGGGTAGATACGGGATATGATGACTACGCGCTAATGTCACGTGTAGCCCCTCATTGAGGAGCGCTTACCAGACATTATGTGGGGTGATCCTATAGGATAACCCACCTAGGACCCCTCCTTTACCAAAATTTCTTTTTTTTATTTAAACCTTTGTTTTACAACTTGTCCAAATCTTTATCTTATTACTTGAGTTATCCAACGTGCTTTACTTGTAACCTATTTGATTCAACTGTTTACTTGTAATGGACTAATTTGTGAATATAAGTTTGGCCGGGACCCACATTTGTGGACCAAGAGGGATGCCTAATACCATCCCCTCGAGGTTACTTCAATCCCTTACCCTAATCTCTGGTAATGCAAACCAACCCAAGAGTTAATCACTCTAGGTGCCCTAACGCACCGTAATCCATTAGGTGGGGACTCTTCAAATACCCAATTCCCAAAAGGAAATGAGTCATTACACCCCATGGAATGTCGAAACCCGGACTTCCTCGTCAAAAGGGAAAAAAGGGGCGCGATAGCATGGCGACTCTGCTGGGGATACCTTTAGGCTCTTACCATAACGGACTTATCTTTTACAAATTAGTCAAAGCATGTTTTATCCCGTACTATTCTCCCTTATTTGAATTTAACTGTCCATTTGTTAATCATTTATGATTTCTTTATTGTCCTGAAACTAACTTGTCTCTTTGTTTTTTTTCTATAAATGTCTTTCAATTATTTAAATGTTGTATTTATTTTTTTTCCCTACGTGAAAATACTTGACTACATGTTATTAATTGCTGCATAAATCATGCTCCGCATCATATTCCACTCGTGCGTATCAAATCCTATAGCAACACTTTAATGAGTGGTTGCACTCTTCCTATTTACTACCCTTAAATTCGGAAAGGCTTATTTGCGGTAAAACCAGTCGATTAGCGGTGCAGTCGACGGTTCCGTGCCTTCCCCCTCGAGTTGTCCGCTTAAGGGTACCAGTCTAAAACCCCATAGAAACTTTATTCTAGTTAAAATTGTGCATGCATCATGGTCAAACCTATTCGGATCAGTTATGTTGTCCATATAATCCTTTAAGATAAGCCTTATCCAATGTCCATCGGGTTTTCCATAATCCCAACGGACACAACCACGTTCTGTGAATTAATTTGGAGAACTAACGATATGTTGATCATGAATGTATAAATAGTCGAGTCCGGTGGGGGTAAGGTCTAACCCTTTTGTTTTGTAGAAAATGAGGCACGAGCTCCCCAGATTCGGTATGGTTAGCAATATCCTACCATTGCTGCTTGATTGGTGGGAAGACTTTTCCTCAAGTGACGAGAAGTATGTGAAAAAGTACCTGGGTAACCTGCCATCTTTGCTAGATATTGAGCTAAACAACAAATTAATCAAAGCTTCCACTTTATTTTGGGATAGTGAAAGAGCCGTGTTTCGTTTCGGTGATATAGAAATAACACCGCTTCTAGAAGAAATAGGAGGACTTGCAGGATTGACTTGGGATAGTCCTGGGCTTTTGGTACCAGAAAACCGTACGACATGGGATTTTTTAAGATGATGGGGCTGAAGAAGAATGTCGACCTAGTGTGCTTGAAGGATTCCTACATACCTTTCGAATAAATGTATGAAAGGTATGGACATAGCAAGTCTTTCCGCACTTACTATGATGAGATCTCCCTCACTTCTCTGGGTCACATCCACTGCAGAGTGTTTGTATTCATTGTGTGCTTTCTAGGCCTAATAGTGTTCCCAATGAAAAAGGGAAGAATCCACACTAGGTTGGCCATGGTCGGCATGACTCTGATGGAAAGGATTAATGGACAGACATATACCATAGTCCCCATGATCATAGTCGACATCTACACGGCCCTGGAACGCTGTTAAAGAGGGGTCAAGCATTTCGAGGGTTGTAATTTATTGTTGCAGTTATGGTTGTTGGAGCATCTCCAAAAGGGTCGCTATTGTCAAGTATTTCCGCGAAGGGCTTGGAACGACCACATTTCCTTCCATCACCCTAAGCAGATGACTTACATTCAGACATATTTGCTCAGCCAGAAAGTGCTAGAGAATGAGTAGAGTTCTTCAACAATATGATCAAGGAACAGGTGCAGTGGATGGTTGAATGGTTCCTAACAGACGAGTTTATTATCAGGTCCAGGGATGCTCCGTACTTGGTGTTGATCGGTTTGAGGGTAATATATCCATACGTTCCTCTGCGAGTTGTGAGGCAAGCAGGCATAAAATAGGTTGTACCAAGGGTTGTCAAAATGAGTAATTTCAGGGCAAACTTCCAAGATGACAATGTCCCTTACAAGTGCAAAGCTTAGCACATGTGCCACTGCAAAATCATTGCAATGAAAAACACTGTTGAGCCAGACAGGTATCATGTAGAGTGTAAACCTCTCTACCCGTCATGGTTGGAGGACAATTTGAAAGTTATGGTGTCACCAGGAACTGGTCAAGGGAACATAATCATAGATGAGGAAGGTGAAGCTCAAGTCAAGTACAATAGGCTGCGCAAGAGGGTCCATGACTCTTGAGCACCGGGAAATACATGAGAGGAATGTGAGGCTGACCGAGAAGTGGAAAGAGATGACAATCACTTCCAACATGAAACTAGAATATCTGGAGCGAGGAATAGTGGAGCTGGAAGGCAAAGTTATAAAGAGGATTGATAACTGATATAACGCTGAAGGAGCTAAAAGAGGACATCTGGCCAGAGCCTACTTGTTGTTGGGACCGCGCAAGCTGGGAGATCTGTATGATGGAGTCCGGAAGATCGAATCTGGGGATGGTCCTTATAGGACCAAATAAAGTAGATTTACTTGCTTTTCCTAAAAGTGTAATAAGGCCAAGTGCCAAGTAATGACTTATTTTATTATTATCTTAGTGTCATTTTGGGATTCGACTATTTTTATATTATGAAATGAAGCAGTTATTGGCATTAAAAGTTCTCCAAGTTTATTTGTCACTAGGCCTACTTCGGGCACAACGAGGCTCCTAAATTAAGATGCGAGTTTACATTTCCGCAATATGTGTTTAAATACTGCAAACATTTCAGGATCCTCACTGACTTGTTACCATTTGTTTTTTTCTTTTTTTTTGATTATTCCCATCCCCTTAGGTTGGTTCACTCATACTAGCCTCATCAGCATATCACACCAGATCTAGAGGCCCTTCACCTCCTCCTCCTCCAAGCAACACAAAAAGCATAAGAAAGCAAAGATGGATGACTTAAGTGGGATCCAAAACGAAAATGCTAAGAACGCAGAGACTTCCGATGGCCGTAGTACTCCGGCCCCGAATGACCTGGTTTTGAGATTGGAACAAAAGATACTAGAACTGCAAGGAGAACTTGAGCAGGTCCACAATTTGGCAAACCTGTCACTTACCCTCAATGTCCCTGATATCCACCAACAAAACACAAAGAACCCAACTCCTCCTCAAAACACACAAACCAACAACCACAAAATCCTCCCGCACCAAATTAATACGTAACTCCACCACAACATCATTATCAACCAATTCATTACCCACCAACCACCACTTACCACACTCTCCAAAATACACCACCACTCATTCCCAATCCCCAAAACTCCACCAATGACCATCACTATACCCAAGTTCCTAGCACTCATCAAAGCAACCCTATATACGTGGAAACTATACCTCATTCTACCCAGTCAATCTCATATACACCAGAATCCTTCGAGAAGGACTTGCTCATTAAAAACATGGCTGAAGAACTCAATAAGCTAACAAGCCGAGTTCAGGGTGTTGACGGCGACAGAGGAATAGAAGGTTTGAACTATGATGATCTGTGCATATAGCTGGATTTTCGAACTGCCAGAGGGGTAAAAACCTCCTATGTTCGATCGATGGTATAAGTGATCCTAGTGTTCATCTAAGGACCTATTGTAACAAGATTGTTGGGGTCGGGAAAGATGAAAAGATTCGGATGAAACTCTTTATAAGGAGCCTTACTGGGGACGCTTTGTCTTGGTATATTAGCCAAAATCCCAAGAAATGGCCCAATTGGGTAAGCATGGCGTCAGATTTCATGGACCGGTTCAGATTCAACACAAAGAATACACCTGATGTCTTTTACATTCAGAATCTCAAAAAGAAACCTACTGAAACTTTCTACGAGTATGCTACTCGTTAGAGGTCGGAAGCAGCCAAGGTCAGACCATCTTTAGATGAAGAACAGATGAATAAATTCTTCATCAGGGCACAGGATCCATAATATTATGAGAGGTTGATGGTCATCAAAAATCACAAATTCTCTGATATCATCAAGCTCGGGGAAAGGATCGAGGAAGGAATCAAGAGCGGGATGGTAACGAATTTTGAGGCATTGCAAGCCACGAATAAGGCACTACAATCAGGTGGCATATCGAAAAAAGGGATGTTGGGGCAATAATGGTGGCTCAGGGCCCAAATTCTCTACTTACTTATCAAACACCTCCAACCACATATCAGACACCTCCATCCACATACCAAATACCTCCACTCACATATCAAACACCCCTGCCTACATACCAAGCATCACCACCTACATATCAACCTTGGTGTCCCAGGTATTCCCAACCAGCCTCTATCCATCAGACCTATAATTCCCAACCATCCCACTTCCAATCACCACCAGCTCACCAAAATTATCCAAGACTCAATTTTGACTGCAAGCCACCCAGACAGTACACCGCCATTGCTGAGCCCATCGACCAACTGTATGAAAGGCTAAAAGCCGCAGGTTACGTCACTCTTATTACCGCTGTAGCATTAGAAAATCCATCCCAATGGGTCAATCCAAACAAAACTTGTGCATACCATTCCGGTATGAAAGGGCACACTACTACTGAGTGCCGAACATTAAAGGATAAGATCCATATGCTCATTGACAATAAGGTCATACAGGTAAATGAAGCCGCACCTAATGTCCGCAACAATCCCTTCCCTGATCACAGAGGTGATGGTGTACATGTGATAGAAACAAATGAAGAATGGGACCCTGAGGGGTCAATCAGGCTTATTCAAGAAGGCGATGACTTCAAGGTTGCAGTCACACTTACTCCTATTATGGTTCAAACTCATGAACCAATCAATGTTGAGGTAAATGCATCAGTTCCGTTCGAAGTAGAAGTGGCTCCACCCGCATCCACCTCTGCTCCATTTGAAGTAGAGGTGGTCACACCTTTTACTGTGATGGTATCAACCACACCCTCATTCAACTCAAAAGCAATACCCTGGGATTATGTTGCCGAGGCTTGGTGAAAGGAGAAGACTAAGGTAGAGGAATCTGACGCTGCATAAGGGATGACTAGAACTGGAAGAGTCTATACACCTGAACACCTGGGAGGTTCAAGTAAGGATGCCACTGCTAGGTAGCCTCTCATTGAGACTGGGCCAGATGACCTGTGGAGGAAAGTGCAGGCAAAGGAATACTCTATTGTTGACCATCTGAACAAAGTCCCTACTCAGATATCTATCCTGTCACTATTATAGAATTCAGAGGCACAAAAGAACGCCTTGATGAAAGTACCGAGCGAGGCTTATGTACCCAATAACATCACTAGCGGAGAAATGGCCAACATGGTTGGGCAAGTACTAGAAAGTCACAAGATTATATTCCATGAATAAAGCTGCCACCTGAGGGGCTGAATCACAATCGAGCATTGCATATTACGGTGCAATTTGAAGATATGTTTATTGCTAGGGTCTTGGTTGATGGAGGTTCAAGCCTAAATATTTGTCCATTGGAAACTCTGAAAAGTTTGTACAAAGGTTTCCATGAAATACGGACAGGAAGCATGAATATGAAGGCTTTTGATGGGTCCCAGGGGGCCACGATCGGGGAAATCAACCTTTGCTTAGAGATGGGGCCAACTTGGTTTGACGTTGAATTCCATGTGCTTGATATGCCAGCCTCATATAATCTTTTATTTGGTCGCCCATGGATCTATGCTGCTGTAGTCGTGCCCTCCACACTACAGCAAGCCGTGAAGTTTGAATGGAACGGTCAGGAAGTAATCATCCATGGAGGGAGTAACCCCATCTACGCTAGTCAAACCATCCCGGTCATTGGACATAGAAGAAGGCTAGGAGGGGAAACCTATCATCACATCGAACAGGTTAATGCCATAGAGAAGGATAAGTGGTGGAGTAACAAAATAGAAAGCATACTAGCATGGTCTGGATACGAACCCGGCAAAGGGTTGGGAAAGAACCTCTAAGGTATCGCCAAACCAATACGGCTGGAAAATCATGGTACCACCTTTGGGCTCGGATACCAGTATACATGGCAAGAGTACAATAATTGATCTCCTCCATGGAGCGGGTTGTACTACCCTTTTGAGCAGCCAGTGCTATGTTTGGAACAAGCTTTTCACCAGGCCGACACAATATGGGGAACTACAGAAGAAGGAGCACTAGCTAGGCTGAAGGATCTGTTCTTGGAATACGAGGACATGGATTGTTGTGCCATAATTGAGGAGGAGGAGGAGAAGAAGGCCTCACCATTCAGACTATGGCGAAGGAAGCTATTCTCAGAAACTGGACCGTCACACCATCCCGAGCCCGCCGAGTCCCTGGGTAGTTTGGCAGGATTTACTTCTATAGTAATTTTAGGCATTTAAAATTTTCCATAGTTTCATTTTAATCTTTACTTGTTTTAAAATAAATGCTTGATTCATCGAGTCGTGCTTTGTCTGAACAATTTCTCAAGCTTTAATCAACTGCATTTGCTCTTTATTATTCACTACTTTCTTTACACTTTTTCTTTCCCCAACGCTATTATTGCTTTTCCTGATAAACCAGTGATTGTGACATGTAATAAGGCAACGCAATATGAGAATAGTGACTCAGATGAGGAAGACGAGATACCCGAGGAAATTGTCATGGAGGTTGAAAATTTTGAGAATAAGCCTAAGTCCAACCTGGATGAAACAGAAGCAGTAAATTTGGGAAATGTCGAGACCGTCAAGGAGACCCGCATCAGCATTCACTTGCCACCAGCAGAGAAGGAAGAGTGCATTTGGTTCCTAAGAGAGTATGAGGATTTTTTGCATGGTCATATGATGACATGACCGGTTTGAGCACTTTTATAGTAGCTCATAAGTTGCCTACTAATCCCATGTGTCCGCCAGACAAGTAGAAACTAAGAAAATTCAATCCAGACATGAGTCTGAAAATCAAGGAGGAAGTTACCAAGCAGATCAAAGCCAAGGTTCTCAGGGTGGTTGAATATCCAACCTGGTTAGCTAACACTGTGCCAGTTTCAAAGAAAGACGGGAAGGCCAAAGTATGTGTTGACTATCAGGATTTAAACAGAGCAAGTCCCAAAGACGATTTTCCACTGTCAAATAAACACATCTTGATTGATAATTGCACCAAGCATGAACTCCAATCCTTTGTAGATTGCTTCACGGGTTAACATCAGATTTGGATGGATGAAGAAGATGCAGAGAAGATAGCTTTCATCACACTGTGTGGTGTGTACTGTTACAAGATGATGCCATTCGGTCTGAAGAATGCTGGGGCCACTTACATGAGAGCCATGACAACCATCTTCCATGATATGCTACACAAAGAAATAGAGGTGTATGTGGACGATGTCATTATCAAATCTAAGAGGGTCGCAGATCACATAGCAGACTTGAGGAAGTTCTTCGACAGGCTAAGGAGGTACAAGTTGAAATTGAACCCAGCAAAGTGTGCATTCGGGTTTCCCGAAGGAACGTTATTGGGATTCATTGTCAGTCGCCGAGGGATCGAGCTTGATCCATCTAAAGTCAAAGCTATTCAGGAGTTACCGCCGCCTAGGAGCAAAAAGGACTGGATGAGCTTCTTAGGACGGCTAAATTACATCAGTCGATTCATAGCACAGTCCACAATAATATGTGAACCCATCTTCAAGATGTTGAGGAAAAATGCGGAGAAAAGCTGTACAGAGGATTGTTAGAAAGCTTTTGACAAGATCAAGGAATACTTATCCACACCGCCAGTTCTGGTCCCATCAGAACCAGGAAGACCTTTGCTATTTTATCTATCCGTATTGGATGGAGCCTTCGGATGTGTTTTGGGACAATGTGACGAGATAGGAAGAAAGGAGCAGGCCATATATTATTTGAGCAAGATGTTCACACCCTATGAAGCACGGTATTCTCTGCTTGAACGCACTTGCTGTGCTTTGACCTGGACAGCCCATAAATTGAGGCATTACTTCTGTGCGTACACTACATACCTCATATCTAAGATGGATCCTATGAAATATATATTCCAGAAAACCATGCCAATTGGGAAATTGGCTAAGTGTCAAATACTACTAAGTGAGTTCGATATCGTCTATGTAACTCAAAAGGTGGTCAAGGGACAAGCATTAGCAGATCACCTCACTAAATATCTGGTGGGAGGAGAATACAAACCCTTAAAAATGTATTTTCCTGAGGAAGAAGTATCATTTGTAGGAGAAGACGTTACCGAAGCATACGACGGTTGGAGGATGTTCTTTGATGGAGCTGCAAATATCAGAGGAGTGGGCATTGGAGCAGTTTTGGTATCAGAAACATTATCTGGTATCTACTAAACTTAGATTTTCCTACACCAATAACATGGCAGAGCATGAAGCCTGTATCAACATGGCAGTCTACATGAATGTTCAGGAGTTGCTGGTGATCGGTGACTCAGATTTGCTTGTACACCAGGTACAAGGAGAGTGGGCCACCAAGAATTCCAAGATATTGCCATATCTGCACATTGTGCAAGAATTGAAAAGGAGGTTCATAAAGATAGAATTCCGACACATTCCCAGAATTCAGAATGAGTTTGTTGACGCATTAGCCACTTTATCATCCATGATACAACAACTAGATAAGAACTACATTGATCCCATCCCGGTGAGGATCCGTAATCAGCCGGCGTATTGTGCTTACGTCTAGGAAGAAGCAGATGGAAAGCCTTGGTTCCATGACATCAATGAGTATTATCAAAAGGAGAATACCCGGAGCATGCAAATCACACTTAGAAATGCACGCTCCGAAGGTTTTCAAATCACTTCTTCCACATCGGAGGAAACTTGTACAGAAGGACTCCTGATTTGGGTTTACTAAGATGTGTCGACGCAAAGAAAGCCTCTAAGCTACTAGAGGATGTGCATGCTGGGACTTGTGGTCCACACATGAATGTTTTCGTCTTGGCTAAGAAGATACTCAGGGCAGGTTATTTTTGGATGACCATGGAGACGGATTACATTCAGTATGTCCACAAATCCTTTTAATGTCAAGTGCATGCCGCCATGATAAAAGTGCCGCCAAATGAGCTCAATGCAGCAAGCTCACCTTAGCCATTCACCGCTTGGGGAATGAATGTTATTGGTTTGATTGATCCCACTACTTCAAACGGACATAGGTTTGTTCTGGTAGCCATTGATTACTTCACAAAATGGGTAGAATCTTCATAGTACAAAGTTGTAACCAAGAAACTCGTCACAGATTTTGTCAAGGATCGTATTGTCTGTCGATTCGGAGTTCCCGAGTCCATTATTACTAATAATGCCGCCAATCTCAACAGTTATCTAATGAAAGCTATATGTGGAGCTTTCAAAATCAAGCACAATAATTCCACAGCCTACAGACCTCAGATGAATGGACCCGTAGAAGCCGCCAACTAAAACATCAAGAAGATACTAAGGAAAATGGTAGAGAACCACAAATAGTGGCATGAGAAGTTACCCTTTGCTTTATTAGGGTACCGCACCATGGTTCGCATATTAATTGGGGCAACTCCCTAAATGTTGGTTTATGGTACCGAGGCTGTCATCCCAGCCGAGGTGGAGATTCATTCTTTAAGAATCATACAGGAAGCCAAACTCAGCGATGCAGAGTTGATAAGGAGTCGCTATGAACAGTTGGCCCTTATCGATAGAAAGAGGATGAACGCAGTGTGTTACGGACAACTTTATTAGAATAAAATGTCCAGAGCTTTCAACAAAAGGGTCAAACCAAGACAGTTCGCACCAGAGTAGCTGGTGTTGAAGAAGATCCTCCCACATCAAGATGAAGCCAAAGGGAAATTCTCTCCCAACTAGCAAGGTCCATACATGGTTCATAGGGCAGTAACAGGAGGAGCACTCATACTTGCAGAAATGGATGGAGAAATCTGGCCAAAATTAATTAATTCAGACGCAGTCAAGAGATACTATGCTTAGATTATGTACATTTTTCTCTTTTGATGTAATTGAACTAAGCTTGACTTGATTCCCAATTAAGAGGGGATATGTAGGCATCCTTATGGGTTGGGTCATATCATAATAAAATTTTCATTTCCCCCAAGAGCAGAAACTGGGGCAGAATTTTGAGGAGGACCCTCAAAATTCCGGAGCAAGTCCAGCCGACTCCATCGCATGCCAGGAAGTCGGTAATTAGTTAAGAACTGGGGCAAAATTTTGAGAAGGATTCTCAAAATTCTGGAGAAGGTTCAGCAGGGCTCGTCATCTGTAAACGGTCAAAGATCATCTATCAAACTGGGGTAAAATTTTGAGGAAGACCCTCAAAATTCCCTAAGGGAGATACAATGCCTTCTAGACGTGTTATAGTCGCTAGTTCATCAAAATTACTTGATATATCATTTCTAAAACAACTCTATTCTTCAAATATTACATATTTTCAAAAACTCTGTTTCCATAAATAGTCAGGTGTCACCCAGGGGAACTCGAAAAGCTTTCCAAACAGAGTAGAGCAAGGCCGGCAGATGAAGCAAGAACCAACCTCCCCTCACAAAACTTACAATTTTTTGAACGCAGGCACATTTGACGTAACGATAGAACTCGCAAAACATGTATACACAAAGATAATCCACTATAAATCAGGCCATCAGACATCGAATACATTTCCAGCTAAGAAATACACTGCTCTTATCTGCTACTCTCTCTTTGCATGGAACTAATCCCTATCCCCCATATTTTCATGAGGCTAATCCTTGCCTCCATACTTGCATGAGGCTAATCCTTGCCTCCCCACTTGATGAGTCTAATCCTTGACTCCATACCTGCATGAGTCTAATCCTTGACTCCATGAGGCTAATCATTGCCTCTCCATTTGTATGAGTCTAATCCCTGACTCCATATTTGCATGAGGCTAATCCTTGCCTCCATACTTGCATGAGGCTAATCCTTGCCTCCCTATTTGCTTGAGTCTAATCCTTGACTCCCCATTTTCATGAGGCTAATCCTTGCCTCCACATTCGCATGGGACTAAGCAATGTCCCTTTTTACACAAATATTGCTCTATTTTACTATCTATTTGTTTTCCTATCGGGTTAAGCTCTTCCCTCCATTTTACTAAGCCTTTCCTCTTAACATCATATTATTACATATCATGGGCTGAAACATCGCCAATCTATCCGAAGGCGTCATAGTCTAAAGGCATCATCCTCATAGCCGGAAGACACCATGCCATGGCCTGAGGATCTCTCGAGCTTGCATATCATTATCTAAAGGCATCATGGTTTAGAGGCACCATTTGCATGGCCCATGAACACCATTTCATGGCCTTTGAATCCCTCACTAAACAATTCATGGTCTAGGACGTCATGGTCCAAGGACGTCATCTTTAACCATCCGAAGACAACCTTCATGGTCCAAAGGGAATCTGTATCATGTTTAAATTTTCGCAAATACATTTGTAGCATCTTTTATCTGCAGGTAACCAGTAAGCAACCGCTATCCTAGAAGGAGCAATCTCGCTCCAGTTCCCTCCAACCATCCCGAGCCTTAACCGCTCTCAGTAGTCGCTTCCGTATCTCGTGTCCATTCTTGCAATAATTTTATCGGCCTAGACCGTAGGTGAATCCAGAACTACACATGGAATGATTCCTGTAAAACTAGGGATATGTAGGCAACTCGAAGACCGGAGTTTGGCCACTGTCTTTCAAAACATCCCGTCCGGTCAAAATTGATCATCATTTTTTTACCCGAAAACTCTTTCATCCTTCCCAGGAAAAGAGGGGCAGCTGTTGATACCCAATTTTTCCCTATAGATTTTTATATATGCATAAATAACTTTAAAATAGCATATACATGCATATATAAGCATTCACATGGTTCTACGATTTTTCCATAATTTTAAGGATTTAAATTGATTTATTTTTTCCCTTTTTATTCATAAAATCCCCAATATTTATTTTCCAAATTATTTTTATGATGACTTAGTCATTTAATTCCTATATTTATGCAAAAATATGATTAATATATTTTTTATGCATTTTTATAATTACATTTGGTATTTTTTAGGCTAAATTGCATATAAATGCAATATCAGCCCATTTAATGTATAATTACATTTTATATGTGTAAAATTGGTCCCCATATTTTTTAAAATGATAAATATATATTTTATATTATTTTGGTACATAAATTAATTTTCCAAAAATTATTAATTATGCATTATAAATTAAATAGGGGAAAGTGGCTATTTAAATTATAGCCAGATTGGCATTTCAATTACAGCCCAAAATTGGACCCAACCCCAACCCAATTTCTTATTAAAATACTCAACCCAGACCCTATATACACTTACCCGACCCGGAATCCATCAAATCCTGGCTCTTTCCTTTTTTAATTCCTAAGACCCTAACCCTAGCCTCATTTCCAAAAGGGCACCGCCTTTTTATCCTCTCGTCTCCTATCTTCTCTCAACCTAACCCTAACCCCATTTTCAACCGCCTCCCTTCTCCGGTCTTCTCCGGTGACCACCCTTCAACCCCAAGCCTCCAATGGCTCCTCCATTGCCTTGTTCATCTTCTCTGAGGCCTTCAAGGGCTCTGGGCCATGCCAACTTGTATCTAGGGTTTGCTATTTGGATATTCATGGCTACTCCGGTGTGATTTCGAGCAAAATCACACCGTATTTGTTACGATCTTTGAGTTTCTAAACAAATTCTATCATCTCTACTTGGGTTTCTTCTGAAACCCTAATTTTTGCTTACATCTCCTAGATCTGTACTATTTTTAAATGATTTGAGTTTGTTCTTTTGATGTTTCACACTGTTCTTGAATCTCTTTTACAAAAATCATCGATTTCAAGTATTTTTTACTTTTTTCTCAAACTAGGGTTTTCGAAACTTCTTCTGCACTTTGTTTAAACCAATTCTTTATGTTTAAAACTTCTATCTCTTGCATATTTCGACTAATTCTATGATTTTACTCCTTTTTCAACTCGTTTATGTTGAAAACCCTAATTGTTTAGTTCCAACATTAGGTTTCTGAGTGTCGTTTTGATAATATGTTCCGTTAATCTGTATGTTTCTATGATTCTGTGATTTTTGTCCCATGTTTGTTTGTTAGGTTCCTAATAATGGTTATCCTTGCCTGTTGTGTGATTTTTTCCTATTCTGTTCACAAATGTTTCTGATTCTTCACTTCTCCTACCTGTATCATGCTTAAGCTACTAATTCAGACTGCTCTACATGAATCCCTAATTTTATATGTGATTCTTGTCCTACTCGACCTCTTAAGGTTCTGATTTTTGCTTACCATGTGTTGGTTCTTATAGAGTGGTGCTAAATCAATGCTATATCCTATTCTTGCATCATTGAATCTTTGTGATTGATCTTTCACTGATTTCGCGTGTTATTTCTGCTGATTTTTTACCTTGAAGAAGGTTTTCTGACTTTAATCTATGGTCAATTGTGCTATTAATTGATTGATCAAGTCTTTCCTTGATTAAAGTGTGCTAAACCTGTCCTCTATTACATATTGTGCACTTGTACTATGCAGAAAATATTTCCTTAATTGGAATGTTCAGCATTATACGATTTCCTTCCTTATTTGTTATATGTCTATTACCGTTTGAAGCTAACTTCTCAATTAAAGGGAGTACATACCTTGATTTCCTGACTAATTGATTCTGAGCTCCTTAATTACTAATGGACTTTGATTTTTACCTTATTTACTACCTGCTTTCAAACTATAAATACCCTAGTCTTTCATTAGCACAACGCACAAACACTCTTGGTTCAAAACTATCTCTCACACTTAAAACTGTCTGCTCTCTCTTGCGCTACTTGCTACTGCTCTAAGTTAGCCGGCTGCAAGCCAAGGCTAACCATTGTGTTCTCATGTTCTTTCACTTTGCTTACTGTCCTTTTTATTGGTATGTTCTAGTTTCAATTCAAAGTTCCAACAACAATATGATTCTCTTATTTTTTCAGTTCATCCTGTTTCCAGTTTGCTTCTATTTATAGTTTTGTTGTGGAATTTGTAGTTGATGTTTACATATTATGTACTCCTCTCCCTTAAAACCAGTGTATTAACCCTCTGTTTGTTTCTGAGCATGTCTACACCAATTATCTTTTACTTGTTTACCACCAAGAATCCCTAAATCCCTATCACCCCTACATGTGAGTTTGTTCTTTATGTCTAATTTTGTGACTATGTCTGGTCAGCTGCTTCTGAGCATGACTATACCAATTCTTAGGTCTTTGCTTAATTATGTGTCCTATGTATCCCCAAACCCCTTTACCTCTGTTTGTGACTATTGAACTTGCTTTGGTTCTGTGACTACTGGCTGTGCATGAACCTGTCTCAAGCTGTTGTGTTTAAACATTGTTAACTACTCTAATCTCTTTTCCAAACAGTCTCTATGTTTTACTAAATTACTTTCAAACAGACTTCCTTTTATATAGTTTTTTTTTTCACTAAAATCACTTTCACTCTACTCTTAGTCAATAAGTTCTACCCCCTCCAGTATGTGTACTACCTTGGGATCCTCTTGAGAACTCTCTAAACTCTGGCATACTGAGGCTGGCCTTTCCACGCTGTACTTGTTCAATCTTTGGTTACTAAGTCTAGGTGTAAGCACTGCCCGAGATCCTTGAGATCCTTAGGGAACTTTGATGCACCTAGACTCTGACATTGTCTATGGAATTGAGGCATTTGAGGTCATTGGAGGCTTAGGAAATATGGGCCTAATCGAAGGCTCCCTATAGAATAGCTTCTTGTTTTCATATTTACTTATGTAATTCATTCATTGGTCTGTAATAACTTGTAAACAAATATTGGGGTATTAAGTGAAAGGGGTGGGTAGATACATGTTGTATGGGGTAATACGAGTAGAAATCACGTTCATAGGACTTTACATTTAGTATGATTGCTTTATCAAGTAGAAACCATGCTTATAGAGCTTTACATTTTTAAAAACCATGCCTATAGGTTTCAAATAATCATGCCTTCAATGTCTTAAAATCAGATTAACTAATAGATGTCATGCCTATAGGACTTAATCCAGATTCTGTTATAACAAGTGTTATGTATGTTTCCATGCCTGCAAGTCTTTAAAATCAACATTTAACTTGATATCATGCCTATAGGGAACCATACTCGAATTTCTGCCTAAACTAGTCTAAATTATTCCACCTAATTCACACCTAGTTCACTTCTGAATTGGTTAAATTAAGTAGTTTACATTTCTGAAACAAGTCTTTTAGAACCGCCTTAATCTATTATTAGATATCATGCCCATAGGATTTTCAAAAGTCTATTTTAAAATCTGCCCTGTATTACTATAAATGTAGCCATCAGTACTCCACGTATAGGCAAGCCTTTAGGGCGTTTCCAAAACTGCATCTCTGAAACAGTTCTTATTGCTTAATGTTTTCTGATCCTAACAGGCTTTTTAAAATCGATAGGCAACTGCCAGGGTTATCACTTCTGAGTCTAAAATAAAATGCTTGTCTTCTGCATATTCACCTAGACATCCTGCTTTAAGATATTGCCTAATAAAAGCCCTTAATTGTGCTTGAGTCGTTGTGTTTGTGTGCTTGTTTGAGGAGGAAACTTGGAGCCTCTATTTTCTCCTCTTTATATGCTGAAAGTCCTAAGTGTTTTGCCTGTCGCCTTAGAATTTTCTCTATTAAAACCTCAGGGGTCCGTCTAGAACCACCTATAGGTAGAGGTCCTAACCCTCTCCAAGACTATTAATAAGGGACAGGTAGCAGCACGCAATAGAAATCGTTGACCAAACACTCGCTTTCCATGACCACTAAGGGGATGGGAAGGGTAGATATGGGATATGAAGACTACGCGCTAATGTCACGTGTAGCCCCTCATTGAGGAGTGTTTACCGGATATTGTGTGGGGTGATCCTATAGGATAACCCACCTAGGACCCCTCCTTACCAAAATTCCCATTTTTATTTAAACCTTTGTTTTACAACTTTTACAATTTGTCTAATCTTATTATTTGAGTTATCTAACATGCTTTATTTGCAACCTATTTGATTCAACTGTTTACTTGTAATGGACTAATTTGTGAATATATATTCGGCCGAGACCCACAGTTGTGGACCAAAAGTGGTGCCTAACACCTTCCCCTCGAGGTTACTTCGAGCCCTTACCATAATCTTTGGTAATGCAAACCAACCCAAGAGTTAATCACTCTAGGTGCCCTAACACTGTGACGACCCGGCTAGTCGTCTCATGAGTTACCGCTCTATTTCCCCCATTTCTGCTTTGTTATGCTTTTTTTATCCGTTTTATATGGTATCGGGTCGGTCGAATCGAGTTTGGAAAGGATTTGGTAAGATTTGAGACACTTAGTCTCTTTAGAGTGAGTTTAAGTTGGAAAAGTCAACTGGATGTTGACTTGTGCATTAGAGGGCTCGGATGTGAGTTCTGATGGTTCGAATAGGTTTGGGAGGTAATTTGGGACTTAGGATCGTGATCGGAATGAGTTTTGGAGGTTCGGAGTAGATTTAGGCTTGAATTGGTGAAATCGGATTTTTGGCGATTTCCAATTGGTAGATGAGATTTTGATATAGGGGTCTGAATGGAATTTCGAGAGTTACAGTAGTTTCGTTGTGTTATTTGGGACATGTGTGCAAAATTTCAGGTCATTCGGACGTGGTTTGGTCGGGTTATTTATCAAAAGCAGAATTTAGAAGTTTTTGGAAAATTAGGCTTGAATCTGATGTGTTTTGGTCGATTTGATGTGGTTTGAGGTGTTTTGAAGATTTGTACAAGTTTGAATAAGGTTTTGGGATATATTTGTGCCTTTGGTTGAGGTTCTGGGGACCTCGGGAGAATTTCAAAGGGTTGAACGGACCATTTTGAGTTAAAGAAAAGTTGCAGATTTCTGTTCAGCTGTTACAGGTATTTTACTCTTCACGTTCGCGAGTGGACCCTCGATTTCGCAAAGAGTCAACTGAGGAAGGTAGAATTTAAGCCTTCACATTCGCGAAGGGCTACAAGTTTGTGCATCCAGTTCGCGGGGGATGAGTCGCGTTCGTATAGAGCAAAGAGGGCAACTGAGCTTCAGGAAGAATTTGTTCATCGCGATCGCAATAGGAGAACGTGATCGCAAAGGTCTATCTGATTAAAGCATCATGTTCGCTATGTGGTGGTCGCGATTGTGAAAGAGGAATTTGGTTATTTTTGTTCTTCGCGAATGCGAGGCTTTGACCGAGTTCGCGAAGAAGGAAATTAAGACTTGGGCAGAAGCTTTAAAAGGTCGTCTTGTCCACGAAAGTGGGGTTTAATTCTTCCATTGTTGGTCATTTTTGGAGCTTTTTGAAGGGGATTGAAGAGGGATTCAAGGGGAATCACTTGGAGGTATGATTCTTGGACTTAAAACTCGATTCTAATGTGAAATCTACCTAATAAATCATAGAATCTAAGCCTAAAATTGAGGAATTAGGGCTTGAGATTATGAGACTTTAAATGAGAATTTGAGGGGTCATTTGGACTCTAATTTTAGTGTTCTTGGTATGTATGGACTCGTGTTATGATAAGTATTTTATTGATATAATTTTTATTGAGTTTCGAGATGTGGGCCTGGGGGTCAGGTTCGGCCAATTTCGGGATTTTTGGTATTATTTGATTGTTTTTGCTTGGGCTTCGTTCCCTTAGCATATTTTGACGCCGTGATTCTGATTTTGGATAGATTCGACACAGTTGAAGGCCGATTCGAGGGGAAAGGGAATCGCAGAGTAGTATTTTCACCGGTTTGAGGTAAGTAACCATTGTAAATCTCGAACTGAGGGTACAAACCCCGGTATTTGACTTGTTTTGATAAATGCAGTGACGCACATGCTAGGTGATGAGTGTGTGGGCGTGCACCGGTAGGGATTGTGACTTGGTCCGTCCCGTAAAGACTATTAAGCCACTTATTTGATTTGGAATCTTATATTATTCCGTACTTTGGTCATTTGTACTATATTATGGGCTACATGCCATGTTTGGGGTCTTGTGCCGACCTGTTGAGAACCTTAGGGGCATTTTTACTGTTTTTTCTCACTTTACTTGTTGAAAGCATATCCTCAATCATGTTTTACCTATTTAAAATAATTGTGAGGACTGTTTGGGCTGAGTTCCCTAATTTCTATTGTTGTACCCGAGAGGCTGTGAGGTTAATGACTAAGAGAGGTTGAGAATCTAATAGTGAGGATATTATATGTATATATTATGGATCGGGCTGCACGTCGCAATGATACTTATTCGGATCGGGATGCACGCCACAACGATATATATTGGATCCGGCTATACGCTGCAGCGATATGATGTTTGGGTTGTAGGAGCCCCTCCGAAGTGTGTACACCCTTAGTGAGCGTAGTCGACTATAAATTACGGATCGTGCTGCACGCCGCAGCGGTTACTATGATTTATATTATTATGAGATATTAATGAGCCTGAGTGCTGAGAGTGAGTACTGAGTGATGAGAGTGAATCACGAGTGGCTGAGAGGCTGCCCGAGAGGCCATATTTTGAGTGATTCTTGCTCGAGAGGCCCAGTTATGATATTTTTTTCTGATTTCACTCTTCTTTTAAAATAAGCCTCTGTTGGAAAAATTGCTAAGTATACGATTTCAAGTGTTTAAACTAAAATTGATGATTTTACGACGAAACTGGTTTTAAACTGTGAAATGGATTTGTTATCCTGTTGTTTATTCAGTTATATGATTTTTAACTGCTCGTCACTGCTTTCAGACCTTATTTACTTTAGTTACTTACTGAGTTGGCGTACTCACGTTACACCCTACACCTTGTATGCAGATCAAGGTGCCTGAATGGCAGAGCGAGGTTCCTCGGCTGATCCAGAGGTTGTCGGAGATTTCAATGTAGATGCATGGAGTCCGCAACCCTGTTTTCTCCTTATTATCTTGTTCTTTTGCTCATTTTCTAGACTTTTGTTGTATCATACAGTCAGTTATATAGTAGAGGCTCTAGACTCGTGACACCAGATATTTGGAGCTGTCTAGTTTTATGTTTTATTGACTTCCACATATATATTTTTGCTGTTTTAAACACTTATGATGAAAAATTGGTATTTAAACCTGTGTTAGAAAATGGCTTACTGTAAGAAAAAAGGGTTGTGGTTAGATGACTGAGTTGGCTTGCTTAGTAATGTGATAGGCATCATCACGACCGGTATTTGGGGTCGTGACAAGTTGGTATCAGAGCCTAGGTTACATAGGTCTTACGAGGCATGAGCCGGTTTAGTAGAGCCTCGCGGATCGGGACGGAGACGTCTGTATTTATCCTCGAGAGGCTGTAGAACCTTTAGGAAAAACTTTATAATCTTGAAATTCTTGTCGGGCGAACTTGTTGATCCGAATACTAAACTTATGTTATTCCATTCTCTCACAGATGATGAGGACACGTGCTACCAGGCAGGGTGGACGACCACCAGTTCAACCAGTTGGGGCCACCAGAGGCCGAGGATGCGGTCGAGGCCATGGTAGGGGCAGAGCGGCTAGGGCAGCACTTGCAGATCCACCAGCTGCCCCAGTTCAGGATCAGGTCCTAATTGTGGACGCTACATCAGCACCAGTTCAGGCACCAACTGTGCCTATTGTGATTCCAGACCTTCAGGAGGATTTATCTAAGATCTTATCGATGTGTACCGGTTTGGCTCATGCAGTTTTAGTTACTACAGTCGCGACTACTTCTCAGGCCAGGAGAGGCACCCAGACTCCCGTTGCTCGCACACCTGAGCAGGTTGTGCAGGGACTCCAGACATCGAGGGCACCTCCAGCCCATCCGGTTGCACCAGCTCAGAAGTTTGTGGTACCATTTATGCCAAACGACGAGCAACATCGACTAGAGAGGTTTGGTAGACTCAAGCCTCCGACTTTTAGTGGTGCAGAGGGCGAGGATGCCCAGGGTTTCTTAGATAAGTGCCAGAGGATGCTTCGTACAGCGGGGATTCTAGAGACCAGTGGTGTAGCTTTTACAACCTTTTAGTTTTCCGGGGTTGCCTTCACTTGGTGGGAGGCGTATAAGAGGCGTAAGCCTGTTGGTGTAGTGCCCCTTACTTGGTAGCAGTTCTTTATTCTCTTTCTGGAGAAGTAAGTGCCATAGTCTCGCCGAGAGGAGCTGCGCTGGCAGTTCGAGCAGTTGCGTCAGGGAGAGATGACTGTGACACAGTATGAGATGCGATTCTCTAAGTTAGCTCGTCATAAAGTCTGGTTGGTTCAGACAGATAGGGAGAGGATTATGAGGTTGTTGATGGCCTCGCATATCAGCTTCGGATTCTCATAACTAGGTAGAGGGTGACAGGTGCTACTTCCGAGGAGGTTGCTGACATCTTGATATTTACTAACTTTAAATTAAATTACTCTGAACAAATTACAATTTTCAAAACCGGTGGTACAAGTCATAAGCCTTTCTAAGAGTAGTTATACAAAAATAATTACATCACTGTTCGGAAACAAAAGGAACATATGGAAATTAGTACAATTGAAGGTGACTCCGAGACCTGCGAACGCTGCAGCAGGTTTACCTTGAGTCTCCACTGCAACGATTCACATAGCTACTATCGATCAATACCTGGATCTGTACCCAAAAATGTAGAGAAGTGTAGTATGAGCACACCACGACGATGCCCAGTAAGTATCAAGACTAACCTCGGCAGGGTAGTGACGAGAAATAGTCCAAACACCTACTGGTCAATTAAATTGAACGAAATTTGATAATAAACTATCAACCTAAAACTGACAAGTAATATCAATAGCAGGGAAAGAACAAACTACAATCACAAGAAACCAATTAGAGAAATACGAATGCAAAGGAAGGATAACCAATTAAATTAATATCAACATAGTTGGAACACAGACAAGTAAAAATGTACTCAAACAAGGAAGGCAATGTCAGCTCAATAAATTATATCGTTCCTGATGCACAATTCCAGCCATCTCAACTCGATATCTCATATCATAACCTCAATTACCAAACTTTTAGGACACCCGACACCTTGTGCCCACATATTTTTATCTCTCTTTACACAACAACGTTCTCATGTTACTCGGTACATAGGGTCCATAATCAAAGAAATTAAGATGTTCAAGGAGTCCCATTTACATAACATAAAGTAGAGTACAACGTCTAAGCTAATTAGGAACTCAACAAGAAAATATGAAATTATTTTTAGAAATCATTTGACTAAAGAAAGTACCATTTTCAATTAAAATACAACATCGAAATAATTATTACCTTTATCATGGAATTTATGAAATTAACTTAGTAGAAATTCCTTTTTATATAAAATACAACCTCAAATGGTTTATGGGAATTTAATTGAGTAACTAATTGAATTCAAGAAAATGAAACAATTATTGAATTTTGAAGTATTGAAATATATATATAAATACGACGAAATATTGAAAACTCTATGGGGTTCCATCACAAAGGTCACGACAGTAAAGAAATCTGAACAATTAAAACACTTGAATTGATAACTACAAAAAATCACAACAAATAGAAAGTGCACGACATCACCCTTCGTGCTTTATCACTCTTCCTCACAATATGGATAAATAGAAATGTGCACGGCATCACCCTTCGTGCTTTACGCTCTTCCTCACAATAAATGGCACGGCATCACCCTTCATGCTTTAACTCTCGAATGAGATGGCATGACATCACCCTTCGTGCTTTTACTCTCAATAATGTGGCACGACATCACCCTTCGTGCTTTTACACTCTTCCTCACAATATGCATAAATAGGAATATGCACGGCATCACCCTTCGTGCTTTAACTCTCTCTCACAATGTCATGCACGACATCACCCTTCGTGCTTTACACTCTTCCTCATCCAAACAATAGAAACAATAACATCACGGCAAGTGTGACGACCCGGCCGGTTGTCTTAAGAATTAACGCCCGAATCCCCTATTAACTGCTTTCCCCGTATTTGTTTCTGCTATTTTGATTTGCCGGGATGTTCGGTTTTGAGTTTCGAAGAGTTTTAGGAAACTTAGTCCCTAAATGAGAGCTTAAGTTTTTGGAAAATTTGACCGTAGTTGGAACAGTGTGAAGATTGTCTCGGAATGGAATTTTGATGGCTTTGTTAGCTCCGTTGGGTGATTTGGGGCTTAGGGGCGTGTTTGGATTGTGTATTGGAGGTCTGTAGCTAATTTAGGCTTGAAATGTCGAAAGTCGAATTTCGAAGTTTTCGATTCGTTAGTGAGATTTTGATCCAAGGGTCATAATTGAATTCCGGAAGTTGGAGTAGCTCTGTAATGTTGAATATGACGTGTGTGCAAAATTTCAAGTCATTCGGACGAGGTTTGATAGATGTTTTGATCGAAAGAGGAAATTTAGAGTTTTTGAGTTCTTAGGCTTGAATATGTGGTTGATTCATCATTTGGATGTTGTTTTAGGTGTTCTAAGGATTTGTATAGGTTCGGATAGTGGTATATGACTTGTTCGTGCTTTTGGTTGAGATCCCAAGAGCCTCAGGATGATTTCAGATGTTTGACGGAAAGGTTTGGAGTTGAAAGTTGCAGCTGAAGTTTTAAGTCTGCTGTCATAACCGCACCTGTGGCTTGGGGACCATAGGTGCGAGGCCGCAGAAGCGGTCGAGCAACCGCAGAAGCGGTTTAAGGCAAAAATGGAGTTGCAGTCAGGGCACCGCAGCAGCGGCTCCGCATTTGCGGTAAGGTGGTCGCAGGTGCGGAAAGTCCTCCATTAATGAAAACTCGCAGATGTAACCTTGGCTCCACAGAAGTGGGACTGCAGGTGCGGTCCCAGGACCACATATGAGGTTTCACTGCTCAAAAAATAGGGATTTCGAGGGTTTAGTTTCAAAACTTAGAAAAATCAAATTGGAGCTCGGGAGAGGGCGATTTTGGGAGGAAGTTGAAGAGGAAATCATTGGATAACAATTATTTAACCCTTTCTAGTTATATTCCATCAATCTATTGTTAGTTTTAACATTTAATTTCAGATTGGAGATGAAAATTGGGAAAAGGTTGTAAGAAAGTTCTTAGACTTAGAATTCGACTTTTGATTGGAAATCTGACCTTGGATTTTGGTACTTTTGGTATGACTAAACTCGTGGGAGTGTTAGAATTCTAAACATTTAAATTTTACTCAATTTCGAGACATGGGCCCGAGGGGTATTTTGGTCATTTTATCTAATTTTGCGTATTAGCTTAGAATTTCTTTGTAGAATCAGTTACTTGAAGTGTTATTTATATTATGAAATTGAATTGAATAGATTTGGGCCATTTGGAGTCGAGTACTCATGGTAAGAGCGTGGTTTCAGATTGATTTGAGCTGGTTCGAGGTAAGTGGCTTGCCTAGCCTTGTGTGGGGGACATTCCTCATAGGATTTGGTATTGTGGTAATTGAAATGCCTTGTATGTGAGGTGACGAGTCCGTACTTGTGCTAATTGTTGAAAAACTTGTTTTCACTAAAGTAGCTTTAATTATGTTTTCCTTTCCTGCTTACTCTACTTGAAATTTTAGCCTGCTATTAGCTTAGAGAAGCATGTTTAATTGACTTAATTGTTTTATTGCTTAAACTGCCTTAATTGTATTATGTGAAGCATGTTAGGTTAGAATTACCTGTTTTACTTGGTACAAAATTGAGCTTAATTGAGTATTCCTTGTGTGGTTGCTGTGTGCTTTTACTTTTGGACTATAGGACATCATCTCGGGAGATCCCCTGTACGTATTTATGATTTGAGTTGAGGTGCGGGATACCGAGAGATCCCTAGCACGAATATTGAGGATACCAAGAGCTCATCGGGGTACCGGGAGATCCTTAGCATATATTGAGGATACAAGAGATCCCTAGCATATATTGAGGATACCGAGAGATCCTCAGGATAACAAGAGATCACTGACATATATTAAGGGTACTAAGAGATCCTCAGGATACTAAGAGATCCCCGATTATTATCTTTGTGAAGAGTAGTATTCATTGTGATTGTTTTTGCCTCTGTTTCAGTTGTAGTTATCTTTATTATCCATTATTGATTCTTATCATTACTTTTAAACTGTACTGCTTTATCTTATACTGTCACACCGTATATTTTTATTTAATCTCAGTAGAGCCTTAACCTTCCTCGTCACTACTCGATTGAGGTTAGGCTTGGCACTTACTGAGTACCGCTGTGGTGTAATCATGCCCTTTTTGTGCATATTTTTCATGTGCAAATCTAGGTACCTCCACCCAGACTTATAACGTTTGAGACGAGGCGTTCGTAGAGACTCCGAGATATATCTTCCATGTCCGTTGACTGAAGAGTCCCTTTCTACTCTCCCTTTTAAGTATTAGCCCTTCTGTATTTCCTTTCCTTGTTAGATATTCTGGAGTTAGGTACTTGTATACGTTCAAAAGCTTGTGTTTATGAGATTCTGGGTTTTGGGAAATGTATTAATTTTTGAGAGTTGATATTGTGCATGCCGAGTGGCATTTTTAAACGCTGTCTTAATTCACTATTTTGGTTTTAATTGTTTCTTCCGCAAATTGGTTTATTTTCCCCATCGTTAGGCTTACCTAGTCGTAGAGACTAGGTGCTGTCACGATAGTTCACGGAGGGTGAACCGGGGTCATGAGAAGTTAGTATCAGAGCTCTAGGTTCATAGGAGTCATGAATCACACGCCGTTTTATTAGAGTCTTGTGGATCGGTACGGAGACGTCTATACTTATCTGCGAGAGGCTGTGTAACTGTTAGGAAAATTCCACCTCATTTGATTTCCTTGTTGCGCGAGATTTGATGTCACAATTCTAAACTTCTATCTTCTATTCTCTCATCGATGGTGAGGACACACACTACCCGAGATGATCAAGCACCCACGCCCCCTACTACAGCCATCAGAGGCTGGGGATGGGGTAGAGGCCGAGGACATGCACGCGGTGTAGCCAGAACACCTGCGCGAGCTGCCACCTAGGTACCACCAGCAGTTCTAGCCGGAGTCCAGGCACCTGATATGCATAGTGCTACTACTACTCTAGCACTTCAGAAGACTCTGGCACAGTTCATGAGCATGTACACCACTTTGGCTCAGGCAAGGTTGCTTCCTCTTGCTGCAACTACATCTCAGGCTGGATGAGGAGCACAGACTCCCATCGCCCGCACTCCTGAGTAGCGAGTGCATGTTAAACAAGTTCCTGAGATTATTCCTATACTGCCTACAATCCGAGATTAGCCCAAGGATAGGGCAGTGGTTTCCGAGGATGAGCAGCTAAGGCTTGAAAGGTTCAAAAAGTAAAAGCCTCCTGTATTCAGTGGTCTAGCATCGGATGATGCTCTAGGATTTCTAGATGAGTGTTACCGCATTCTCCGCACCATAGGTATATCAGGGTCGAGCGGGGTTTCCTTCACTACCTTCCAGCTTCGAGGAGCCGCCTATGAGTGGTGGCGCACCTATGAGCTAGACATTCCGGATAAGGCCGATTCACTGACTTGGACTCAGTTTTCAGATCTGTTCTTGAGAGAGTATGTTCCTCAGGGCCTCAGGGATGCATGGCACACAGAGTTTGAGCATTTGAGCCAAGGGGCTATGACTGTCTCATAATATACTATCCGTTACACTAGTTTGGCTAGACATGCACCAGCCTTGGTTTCTATTGTTCGTGATAGGGTTCGCCGGTTTATTGAGTGGCTTATTCCCAGCATCAGGTCTAGCATGGATCATGAGTTGAAGATGGATATTTATTATCAGGAGGTGGTGAGAATTGTTAGAAGGATTGAGGGTATGCATGTTAGGGAGAGAGAGGAGAGGGAGGCTAAGAGGTCTCAAGAGTCGAGCCATTATTCTGGTGCCCGTGCCCCCAGCTGCAGGTCATCATGGTAGGGGTTATATGAGTCGCCCTGTTCATTCAGCTCTTCCAGCAGCCAGTGTTATTCCAGCTCCTCCTAAGCCTCAAGAGCCTTATTATGCACCTCCGGTATCTAGCGCGCCTCCTACGCCGGGTGCTTTCAAAGGTCAGTCCAGAAGACCTGGCCCGAGCTAGTCACAACCACCACATCCTCCCAGAGCTTGTTTTGAGTGTGGGGACACATTCCATGTGGTGTGGGATTACCCTAGACTTGGGAGGAGTATGCCTCCACAGACTTCTCAGCCACAGCACGCCCCGCAGAGTTCTCAGGTTATGGTTATATCTCCAGTTACTACCCCACCTACTCAGCCAGCTAGAGGTGGAGGTCGGGGAGGTAGAGTTCTCCCTAGAGGGGGAGGATAGCCTTGATACTATGCCCATCCTGCCCGTACTGAGGTTGTTGCCTCTGATTCTGTTATCACATGTATTATACTATTTTGTCACAGAGATGCATCGGTTCTATTCGATCCAGGCTCCACTTACTCTTATGTGTCTTCTTATTTTGCTATGCATTTGGGTGTACCTCGGGATTCTTTGAGTTCCCTTATTTATGTTTCTACTCCTGTAGGAGATCCTCTTGTTGTGGACCGCATTTATCGATCGTGTTTGATTGCTCTTAGTGGTTGTGAGACCAGAGCCAATTTATTGTTGCTCAGCATGGTAGATTTTGATATTATCTTAGGCATGGACTGGTTGTCACCCCATTATGCTATTCTTGATTATCACGTAAAAACTGTGACGCTGGCTATGCCAGGTGTACCGCGTGTTGCATGGAGGGGTACATTAGATCACACTCCCAGTAGGGTTATTTCTTTCCTTAATGCTCATTGAATGGTTAAGAAGGGATGTGATGCGTATTTAGCTTATGTTAGATATGTCAGTATTGATACCTCTTTAGTTGATTCAATCCTAATAGTACGGGATTTTTCCGATGTGTTTCCAACTGATCTTCTGGGCATGTCGCCTGATAGAGATATTGATTTTGGCATTGATCTATTGTCGGGCACTCAGCCCATTTTTGTTCCTCTGTATCGTATGGATCCTCTTAAGTTGAAGGATCAGTTACAGGAATTTCTTGATAAGGGTTTTATTCGGCCCAGTGTATCACCTTGGGGTGCTCTTGTCTTTGTGAAGAAAAAAGATGGTTCTATGCGTATGTGTCTTGATTATCACAAATTGAACAAAGTTACAGTGAAGAATCGTTATCCTTTGCCTCGTATTGATGATCCGTTTGACCAGTTTCAGGGCGCACAGGTGTTTTCTAAAATTGACTTGCACTCAAGTTACCATCAGTTGAAGATTCGAGAGCCAGATATCCTGAAGACTGCTTTTAGGACTCGGTATGGTCATTACGAGTTCCTTGTTATGTCTTTTGGGCTGACCAATGCCCCAGCAGCCTTTATGCATTTGATACATAGTGTGTTCCAGCCATATCTTGACTCATTCATCATTGTCTTTATTGATGATATTCTGGTATATTCCCGGAGTCGGGAAGATCATGAGCAGCACCTGAGGACTATGATTCAGACTCTGAAAGAGAAGAAATTATATGCTAAGTTCTTGAAATGTGCGTTTTGGTTGGATTCCGTAGCATTCTTGGGTCACGTGGTTTTTAGTAAGGGGATAAAGGTGGATCCGAAGAAAGTTGAAGCAGTTCAGAGTTGGCCCAGATCATCCTTAGCTACAGAGATCCGAAGTTTTCTTGACTTGGCAGGTTATTACCGTCGTTTTGTTGAGGGTTTTTTATCGATTGCAGCCCCTATGACCAAACTGACCCAGAAGGGTGCTCCGTTCCAGTAGACGGAAGAGTGTGAGGCGAGCTTTCAGAAGCTCAAGACAACTTTGACTACAACACTAATTTTGATACTGCCCACAGGTTTAGGGTTTTACACTGTCTATAGTAATGCCTCGAGGATTGGCCTTGGAGCGGTTTTGATGCAGCACGGTAGGGTGATTGCCTACGTGTCCAGATAGTTGAAGGTTCACGGGAAGGATTATCCCATCCACGACCTTGAGTTAGCTGCCATTGTTCACGCCTTGAAGATCTGGCGTCATTACTTGTACGGTGTCCTTTGTGAGATTTATACTGATCATCGGAGCTTGCAGCACCTATTCAAGTAAAAGGATCTAACTTTGCGCCAGAGGAGATTGTTAGAGTTTGTGAAGGACTATAATATCGATATTTTGTATCATCTGGGCAAGGCCAATATGGTGGCCGATGCCTTGATTCGCCGAGCAGAGAGTTTGGTAAGTTTGGCTTATTTACCAGCATCGGAGAGGCCTATGGCGATGGATGTTCAAGCCTTAGCCAGCCAGTTTGTGTGATTGGATCTTTCGGAGCCCAGTCAGGTTCTAGCTTGCATGGTTTCTCGGTCTACCTTATTTGATCGTATCAGGGAGCGTCAGTATGATGACCCTCATTTTTTTGTTCTTAAGGACAAGGTTCAGCATGATGATGCCAGAGATGTGACTATTGGTGATGACGGGGTATTGAGGATACAGGGCCAGATTTATGTACCCAATGTTGATGTGCTTCGGGAGTTGATTCTGGAGAAGGTCCATAGTTCGCGGTATTCCATTCATCCGGGTGCCGCGAAGATGTATCAGGATTTGAGGCAGCACTATTGGTGGAGGCGGATGAAGAAAGATATAGTTGGATTTGTAGCTCGGTGCCTCAACTGTCTGCAGGTGAAGTCTGAGCACCAGAGATCGGGTGGGTTGCTTCAGCAGATAGAGATTTTGGAGTGGAAGTGGGAGTGGATCACCATGGACTTTGTAGTTGGGCTCCCACGGACTTTGAGAAAGTTCGATGCTATTTGGGTGATTGTGGATCGGCTGACCAAGTCCGCGCACTTCATCCCTGTGTGTACTACCTATTCTTCGGAGCGTCTAGCGGAGATTTATATCCAGGATATTGTTTGCCTGCATGGTATTCCAGTTTCCATCATTTTAGATAGAGGTACTCAGTTCACATCACGGTTCTGGAGGGCCGTTTAACATGAGTTGGGCACTCGGTGGAGTTGAGTACAACATTTCACCCTCAGACGGACGGACAGTACGAGCGCACTATTCAGATTCTTGAGGATATGCTCCGTGCGTGTGTGATTAAGTTTGGAGGGTCTTGGGATAAGTTCTTGCCATTGGCGGAGTTTTCCTACAACAACAGCTATCAGTCCAACATTCAGATGGCACCGTATGAGGCTTTATATGGTAGGCGGTGTAGATCCGCGGTGGGTTGGTTTGAGCCGAATGAGGCCAGATTATTGGGCATAGACTTGTTTTAGGATACTTTGGAGAAGGTTAAGGTGATTCAGGATAGACTCCATATAGCCCAGTCCAGGCAGAAGAGTTACGCGGAACGGAAGGTTCGTGATGTTTATGTACGCGGCGAAATCAGAAGACTTGATTGCTCGCTATCAAGACATTTCGGAAGCATGCCCCGGGACCCCGAGGGAGGGAGGCCGCGACTGAGTTCTCGGCCTCGGGGCTCATCGAAGCCCGACTCGAAGGAAATGAAGAACAAAGTCAGGATAGATGGGGAAGCCCCTCAGGTACATGGCTACATCTAATAGGCCCGGCCTATCCGGAGCCTATACTGAGGGATCACGTCAAGCCATCCCATGGCTGTACTTTGTAATTAATCTCCACTTGCTTGTAGTCGAGTCTCCCCTCCTATATAAGGGGGACTCGCCCTACCTTGTAAAGGACAGAGGTAGCTCCAATCATCCTACTCAACTGCAATAATATCTTCTCTCTCGTTCTCTTCTCTAATTTGCTTGTTCCCCTTGGCTCAGAGCCATTTATCTTCGGTCATTCTTCTTGTTTATCACTTGGCACTAGCCCGAGGCCATCTCCGTATTCATCATCTCTTAACTTGTTCTTCATTCTTTAACTTAATATTGGCCGAGAGAGCCCTATCTTATTATATCTTTAACTATTATCCCATCCCCGCCTATCCCTAGTACTTCGAGACCGATACTAATGCCGACCCCGAGGTCCCATCGACAATCTCCACATCCGGGCAACAGTCCCTTTCGGCTTGATTACTGCCTCGTTTTAGCTCATTTTTCATCATTATACTTAGCATTCTTAGCATTAACTGCTTTAACAACTAGCTCGAGAATATATCACGTATTTTTAGAATCCAATTTACAAATTAATTATTGTTACCATTTTCACGGTAAACAGTTTGGCGCCACCGTGGGGCTAAAAATAATAGTGATTATTTTCTTGCTGGTTTCTCTGCAAAAATGCAAGTTATCTTTCACACTTCTTCTTGCCCAAAATCTTCACTTTCATGGCAAGACGCCTGGCTCGGCTAGTGAAATGAGAAGACGAAACCCCAAAAGCGACGGAGAAGAGGACACGACCAACCTAGAGTCCGGTGCACCCCCAGGTTCAATCCGAGCGAAATGGAGGAGTCCCCAGCATAGTGTCCACATGATTATTGGAGGAACTAACAATCTCCAAGGACCCAAGTCCAAACGAACGAAAACATCTGCTACAGAAGAGGGACCGGCCCGAAAATGCTTATCTAAAGAAACCCTCATATTCAGCGAAGAGGATCTTGAGGCTATGGGGGGAACCGCATAACGATGCGTTGGTGATCTCGTTTCTCTTAAACAACACAAGGATAAAGCGTGTGCTTGTGGACCCGGGTAGTTTGGCCAACATAATCAGATCAGAAGTAGTAGAACAGCTGGGGTTGCTCGATCAAGTTGTTCCCATCCCTCGAATCCTCCACGGTTTCAACATGATCGGAGAAGCAACGAAAGAAGAAATCACCCTCCCAATCAACATGTTTGGCACAACCCAGAACACTGAGTTTCAGGTCATCGACGACGACATGAGATACAACGCCTTGCTTGGCAGGCCTTATATACACAATATAAGGGTCGTTCCCTCGACCTTGCACCAGGTGATAAGGTTCCCCACAAGGGACGGCATTACGATGATACATGGAGAACATCGGGCAGCAAGGGTAATGTTTGTGGTCCACCATGAAACGCCAACCCCCATACACTCGGCCTCAAACGAGGAGAGAAGCATGCAGACTCTTGGAGACGACGAGGAAGATTTCTTCGCCCCCCAAACTTTCGTTGCCCCCGAAGAATCGGATGCGACCAAGTCAACAGTCGAAGATTGAGCAGACCGTTCTGATCGAGAACCTCCCGGATCGCAAGTATACCTAGGAATGGGGCTGACCCCCGAACTCAGGACAGGGTTTATTCAATTTCTTAGTAATAATATCGATTGTTTTGCCTGGTCCCACCTAGATATGACAGGTATCCCATCGGAAATAACCTCCCACCGACTGAGCATCGATCGCAAATTCAAACCCGTGAAGCAGAAGAGGAGACCGTAGTCCGAGGTAAAACAAGCCTTCATCAAAGAAGAGGTGGCAAAACTATAATGCCCCGTGAAAATTTTTGCTCAAAACTCGAGGTTCGGACCCTTTGGATTGATCTGTGCATTCAAAGGTTAAGGAAAATGTTTTTCAGAAGGGTGCATTTCTGCAACCCATTATGCGACCGCATAACAGCAATGCAGGCCGCATATCTTCCGCAGAGTGAGACAGTATGTTGGCTAATTTTGAGGTCAACTATGCGGCCAATTATGCGATTGCATAATCAATATACGAGCCGCATAGTCATCACATAATCTCCTTGAAATTTTGCGAGTGACAGTTCTGCGGTGCATTATGCGACCGCAGAATAGGTATTCGGACCGCATTCTTGTCGCATACCCGAGCAGTTTGTTTATGTTTTGGGAGCCGCTTCGCGGTCCCTTTTGCAGACAACATGTCAATTATGCGATCGCAGATCTATTCTGGGGCTCCAAATTTCTAATTTTCTGACCCGACCCCGTGTTGATATATTATATGCTACCCTTCATTTTAGGCCTATTTCCTGATGCATTTAGAGAGAGAGAGAGGGTCCTAGAGCGAGAAGGGGTTCTTCATCAACATTTCTCGTAAGATATTGCTTAAACCTTGAAGATTTGTCAAGAAAGGCACCTAGGTCTTCTTCCTAAAAGGTAAGGTTCTATAACCCAAGCTCTTAATTACTAGATATAACTAGGATAGAACATTAGAAGGGTAATCCATGAGGATAGGAGTGGATATCTTGCATGCATGAGTTCTTAAAGTATTTGGTGAGGTTTTAAGCTAAGGATGGGATGAGGGATGGTAGGAGCTTTCACAAATGGTTTTAAATGTATAATGCACACTTAGTGTTTGAAAATATGCTCAAATGATCGAGAACTATGATTACCTCTCTAATTTGTGGTTCGGTTTGTCATGTTCCTAAGAGATTGACGTTGCTAAGAGTCTCGGAGTATAGTAAGACTTAAGGAAAGCTCAATCGAGGTATGTAGGCTAAAATTTCTCTCTCAGAAGTGAATTCCATATTGTTTTTTGTAAGTTTAAGTGTGGTTTGTCTACCAAAATAGTATAGCCTCGAGTCACATTTTAAATGAAGGTTAGTATACTAATTGGGTGAGAAAAATTCGATTTGTTTAATGCTCCTAGTTGCTCTTATGTGTACTAAATGCCTTGATTGAATATGTCCACTTGTTGATAAACTATAAAGATGTTTGGAAATGAATCGAATGAGAATATGTGAAACAAATTATGAAATAAGCGTCGACTCAACTCTTATGAACTAACTTTGAAAATAGAATGGCCTAAAGGCCTTGTACCTGAACTATGGCCATAAGTGGCTTTTTTAGATAATGCTTTTCCTTATAAATACATTCAATGTAATGCTAGTCCTTACACATTCTGATGTTGAAATTGTGCATCTGTCATGATAAAAAAAGGGGTAATTCAAGGATAATTGAGGTGATTGCTTGCTTATAACTTCAATGTGTATTTCAATTGTTGGTTGGCATGTTCCCCTTTGGGAAGAATCCTTTGTGTTTGATGAGTTTACTACTATTGACTCGAAAATATATAATTCCCGGAATATTTGGTACATTCATATTGGTTGGTGATCCTTGGAATTAAAGGAGATGGAAAATATGGAAAACAAAATGCGGCCTTCGTGCCATGAAAAAGACGAATCTTGTGAAAGGCTCAAAGGGCCAAAGAAACACGGATATCGAGAGAGATTGAAGACATTAATAAAACTATAAAATGTGAAAGGTATTGGAGGTAAGCATGGTTGTGTTTATGCTATATTTGTATACATGTATTTATACTACAATTGTGTGCAATATCAAATCAAATCAAAAATGTTTTTGGGAGTATCATTAGCAAAACCGAGGAAGGGTGGGTCATAAGGCTCACACCTGAAACTACACGTACTGGTGTAGGGATGGATCGTGGCTATTCCTCTTAATTGAGATGAACTTCGTAACATTTGTAAATTGGTAATGCCAACCCACACGGCATATATGGGAAGGCAGACTAGCCGATCGAACCGTGATCGGACGCCATGCCGCACACATGGTGGTATTGTGCTGGGAATAAAAAATTGAAAAATCAAAAATTGGAAATTCAAAACTGGAAAGTGTGATTGTGGTACATGTCTCCAAAGTGATGACCTAGCTGATCGGGTCGTGATTGGACTCCGTGCTACCAAAGATGGTGGTATAACTCATAATCGGTGCTAATGATCTCCCAACCAAAAATTATATATATTATTTTCGTAAACTAGAAGACTTACATGTTTCAAATTGGATGCTAGTGTATTGTTGATTTTGACTTACTGTTTTGTGGTTTCTTTGCTTGTATGGTTATTCTATTCTGAAAGAGGACTTTTAGCCTTTCATACTAGTGTTATTCGACGGTGCTAATGTCCATTTTGTCGGGGGCACTATATTGTTTAATGATACAGGTGGTTCTACAGTAAGCGGCATCGGCCGGTGATAGCGATGCGCTCTCCCCAGCGGTCTTGGTGAGCCCCACTCCATCCCGGGATCATGTCATGTATCTTTTGTTCATGTTCTCATCACGTTTTGAGGTATAGCAGGAGCCTTGTTGCCAGCATTTCCCTATTACTCTTCTATTGTATTTAGAGGCTCCGTAGACTGTTTGTGAGTTTTGGTTGATATTGGGAGTCCAAACTAGAAAAGTTGGTACTTGATAATCATGTTTTTCATTAAACTTGTAAGCTTGTAATATTTTGTAAACTATGAATGAAGTCATTAACGGAAATGAAATGAAAGTTGCTAATGGAAGATTTCTTAGTGTTTTGATAAATGGGATAACATTCCCTCTTTATTCATGAAGTAGCTTGGGTAGAATAAAATCTAACAGGCTTGCTTAGTCAGGTTTACTCGGTTGAGCGCCGGTCGCATTCTACGCTTTTTGTGGCGTGATAGAAACTTCTTAAAATCAGATCCATCAGGGAGGTAAAGTATCCTGAATGGCTAGCTAACGTAGTGGTAGTGCCAAAAAAGGGGAATAAGCTAAGGATGTGCATAGATTATAAAGATTTAAACAAATCATGCCCTATAGATTCCTTCCCATTGCCTAATATCGATCGCCTGATCGATGCCACGGCCGGCCAATAAACCCTCACCTTCCTCGATGCCTACTCGGGGTACAATCAGATCCAGATGAACCCCGAGGATAGGGAAAAGACCTCGTTCATCACGAAATATGGTATATATTACTATAACGTGATGCCCTTCGGGCTAAAAAACATAGGAGCGACATACCAACACTAGTTAATAAAATGTTCGAGCATCAAATAGGTAAATCGATGGAAGTATACATTGATGATATGCTAGTTAAATCCCTGCGTGGAGAGGACCATCTGACCCATTTGTAGGAAACCTTCAACATCCTTAGAAGCTACAACATGAAGCTCAATCCTGAAAAGTGTGCCTTCGGAGTAGGCTCGGGCAAATTCCTAGGCTTCATGGTCTCAAACAGGGGAATCGAGATCAACCCCGACAAAATAAGGTCCATCAAAGAAATCACAGTGGTGAACAATGTGAAAGCCGTCTAACGGCTGACCGGGCCGATCATGGCCCTGGGCAGATTCATATTAAGGTCGTCAGACAAGAGCCACCACTTCTTCGCCCTACTCAAAATAAAGAGCAACTTCGAATGGACTCCGAAATTCCAACATGCCTTGGAAGAACTGAAACGGTACCTGTCTAGCCCGCCTTCACTGCACACGCCCAAGGAGGATGAAACGTTGTACCTGTACCTAGCCGTGTCTGAAATAGCGGTGAGCGGTGTATTTGTCCGAGAAGAGCAAGGTACTCAATTTCTTGTGTATTATGTAAGTCGAACCTTGGGGGACGCCGAAACCCGGTACCCCCATCTAGAAAAATTGGCGCTCGCACTAATAAGCGCCTCGCGCAAGCTGAAGCCTTACTTTCAGTGCCACCGCTTTTGTGTCCTATCGACTTATCCTCTCCAGAGTGTACTGTAAAAATCCGAGTTGTCGGGTCGACTGGTCAAATGTGCCATTGAACTCGGAGGGTATGATATTGAATATCAACCTCGGATGACCATTAAATCCCAAATCCTGGCGGATTTCGTGGCGGATATTTCGCTATCCCTCGTCCCTGAGGTGGAGAAGGAACATTTACTAAAATCAGGCATGTCCTCCAGGGTATGGACCCTATTCATAGATGGTGACACAAACATCAAAGGATCCGAACTCGGTATAGTCCTAAAGCCGCCCGTCGGTGCCATAATCCGACAGTCCATAAAAACCACAAAGCTAACTAACAACGAAGCCGAGTATAAGGCTATGATTGCAGGTTTGGAGTTGGCCAAGGGATTGGGAGCCGAGGTTATCGAGGCAAAATGCGATTCGCTCCTCGTGGTAAGTTAGGTAAACGGGAGCTACGAAGCCCGGGAAGACAGGATGTAGAGGTATCTGGATAACATCCAAATCACGTTGCGCCACATCAAAGAATGGACCTTAGTCCATGTACCCCAAGAGCAGAACAGCGAGGTTGATGCCCTGGCAAACCTGGGATCGTCTGCTGAGGAGGAAGACCTGCTCCCCAGAGCTATTGTCCAATTAATCAAGTCCGTGGTCGAGGAATGTCACGCAAAAATTAACTCCACCAGCCTGACATGGGATTGTAGAAACAAATACATCGTTTATCTGAAGGATGGGAAACTGCCCGCTGATCAAAAAGAATCAATGGCCTTGCAAACCAAAGTGGCCCGGTTCTCGCTCGACAAAAATGGGGCCCTGTATAGGAGAACTTTCGATGGCCCCCTGGCAGTAAGCTTGGGACCGAGCGACACGAATTATGTGCTCTGAGAGATCCACGAGGGCACCTATGAAAACCACTCCGGGGCAGACTCCCTAGTCCGAAACGTAATTAGAGCAGGCTACTACTAGGATAGCATGGAAAGGGATGCCAAGGAGTTCGTCCGAAGGTGCGACAAGTGACAGAGATTCGCCCCCATGATCCACCAACCTGGCGAACAGCTACATTTCATTTTATCACCATGGCCATTTACTTTTGCCAACGGCACCAAGTAAAGCTAGATTCATTCTATTTATGACTGGTTAATTTTCAAAATGAGTGGAAGAGCATGCCTTCGAAAATATAAGAGAGAAGGAAGTCATCAACTTTATATAGGAACACGTCATATGCCGGTTCGGGATCCCATCCGAAATAACATGCGACAACGGGAGGTAATTCATTGGGAGCAAGGTAACACAGTTCCTTGAGGACAACAAAATCAAAAGGATCCTTTCAATGCCATACCACCCATGTGTGAATGGCCAGGCCGAATCAACAAATAAAACCATCATTCAAAACCTAAAGAAGAAATTAGAAAGCGCCAAGGGAAAATGGCGAGAAACGCTGCCCAAGATACTGTAGGCATATCGGACAAACTCTAAAATCAAGCACAGGGGAGACACCTTTCTCTCCAGTGTATGGTGCTGAAGCACTAATACCAGTAGAGGTCGGGGAACCAAGCGCCAGATTCCGGCACGCCAGTGAAGAATCAAACCACGAGGCCATGGCAACGGCCCTCAAGCTGCTCGATGAAAGACGGGAGGCCTCGCTGGTTCGGATGGCCGCCTAGAAGCAGAAAATCGAAAGATACTACAACAAGAGAACGAACCTCCGATATTTCGGAATCAGAGACTTGGTCCTATGGAAGGTTACTCTCTACACCCGAAACCTCAATGAAGGGAAGCTAGGCCAGAATTGGGAAGGGTCTTACCGTGTCCTCGGGATAGTTAGCAAAGGCTCCTATAAGCTTGGCACCACGGAAGGCGAGCAGCTCCCGAGGAACTGGAATGTGTCGATACTTAGGCAGTATAACTGTTAGGGCATGCGATCATGAAACCCCACAGGAGCCCTTGAGCGAACGTAGCACTCTTTTTCAGTCAATCGGGTTTTTTTTATCCCGAAACAAGTTTCTTGCCGGCAGGATTCTCCAACCAGGCGATGTACGCATACTCCCTAAAGAAGAATTTGAAGGGCCTATAAGACTCCCTTTGCCGTCAGCCCAGCCTTGGAAAAATGACGAATAAGGCTCCGACAGGAGGCAATGCACTAGGCCAAGCAGCCCAAGGAACCGCACCCACGTGGGCCGAGCTCGCATCAACAGGACAATATGTATTTACAAACTATGTTTACGCCAAGCGATAAAGGATATCCTTTCGGCATGTCAAGCTTCGAAAAAGGCTATTTCGGCATATTCAGGGCAAAGGCCTCTCCACCGAATATGTCCCAAGATACTCGGAGACTTAAACAGTTCAAACGCCTACACGACCCCAGGGTAGGAACCCCGGGCTCACAAAGCCCTCACAATGCAACTCCGAGTTCATGAGAAGCGGTCTTCAAGCTTAAACAAACTTGATGACTCGGAGACTGTCGCCAATCGCGATGCACTGGAAAATCCGAAACTGTAAGACCCTAGCGGGCAGACTCGGCATAACCATATCTATTATACACAAACTGTAAGACCTCAATAGGCATGACAAACTGTAAGACTCAACAGACATGAAAATCTCGAAGTTTAGGCTATACATCGCATTTGTAAGAATCCCTAAAAGGCATACCCTCGATGTAGACACCTAAACTATCACTTGGGATCAAAAAAGGCTACGGTCAAATGCATATGACTACGGTCAAAACGACTGATACAGCCAAAATAAAGCGACTTAGGGATGCCCAACTGTCGCTAAAATTGCAGGCCACTACTCCGAATATACTTCAGAAAGAACCAGTTAAAATAGGCTTCCTTCAACAAGCAAAAATGAGCTCTGACCATGTCGGCTCCAAAATGCAAGAGCGTCGATCTACTCGACCTACGAGCTATGAACCTTACGAGGTGCTCGAAACATTGCTGACAACGACTTAAAATCGAGGTTCCTCTGGAACCGACGATGGGTCAGGCAAAAATATTATAAAAAGACCTTAACGAGCAGAAACAAAGCCTACCAAAAAGCCCACGGGCTAAAACAGCATAAGAGCCATTGTCGCTAGCTAAGAAAGCCTACGGGCCTCGTATTGAAAGGCCTCTACGACCTAACAGCGTAAAAGCCATTATTGCCAGCTAAAATCTTTACAACTTGAGGATTAAAATGAGCTCGAATCGTAACCCGATTCAGAGATAGGATCTAAAATAGTTAACTATACAAGCATCCGGGCCACTTACTAAAATGTTTCAACCACCGAATGGCATAAGTGCCACTATCGTCAGCCAGGAAACTCAAGGGAATTTAAGGGTGGATTGCAGCTCGAATAGCAATGCGACTCGGAGACTGGACCCGAAAATTGCAATATGCCTAAGGGCACAGCATAAGTGCCACTATCGTCGTCCAGGAAATCAAGGAAATTTAAGGGCCAATTACAGCTCGAATCGCAACGAGACTGAGAGACTGGACCCGGAAGCTACAATATTCCTAAAGGCATGGCATAAGTGCCACTGTCGTCGGCCGAGTAAACCTTCAGGCCACGCGCCCGTACAGTTACTTCGACCCAGAGCACAAAGGACCATCATCATCCGCCCATGCAGGCAGGAAAGAGCTTGAGGGTCAATTGAAGCTTGAGTCACAATGCGACTTAGAGACTGGACCCAAAAATGTTGGAACGGTAAATGCGCAAGGGAAAGAGATAAAAAAGACTACTACCTGCCGCACGGGCACAAAAAATTCAAGGAAAAGAAGGCTCGAGTCGGAGCCCGACTCGGAAACTAAGCCTAAACAGCCGGGCCAGGCACGGAGGCCCCAGCACCTGCTCACGTCAAGAATCATGTTTAAGATTCCTCGGATCTGTCCGATCAGTTTCGGACCTATGAAGATCTCGCCAAACACCAAAACCAGCCTGCCCGATCAAAAGCGACAACAGAAAAAAGGTACAAGAGAAATAAAGCTTCAAGTTTCTTCTTATATATTACTTGCGCAAAAAAGGCGCATTCTCTATCTACAGGCGTATCCTGCATATATCAGAAACAAAGCGACAAAGAGGCAAAATCCACACTCCGTACTAAAAGGGCTACGACTCATCAAAATTTTCCCTCTGCGACTTCAGTGAGAAGCAACCAAGCACCACGACTACTCCCCCTTTAATCAAGCCAATTCCTCCGGGAAAGTAGTAGCCTCGTGCGCCAACCTCCCGAGTACTTCTCTTTGGGATCTACAACAAACGCATTCCTTGATCCTCTTCTCTCGATCGAGGGTTTGCTTTTGCTCAACTTGGGCATCAACAACGCCTTTCATGCGAATCGCCATCTCTCGACCAACTTTGAATTTGGCTTAGTTCCACTTTGGCCCAAACATCAATTATCTCGGCACTAAAAACTTCGGAAGATCAGATTCGAAGCTTCCCAATCATACCCGGATTCGAAGTTTCCCAATCAAACTGATAACGAGGGTTTCGAAGGTGGGGCACCAATAGCTAATGCCTTAGAGGAACGATTCGCTCGAGCTCGGCCTCTACTTTCCCCAAATAAGCAGCCATTAAAGGTAGGCTCCAACGTCCTCCGAGGAGGAGTGAGCCGCCTCACGTTGCATATGGGAAAAACGGAAACAATTCTAAAACAATCAAAGGCTCCAGGGAGGATCAAGGTAGCACCTAAGCATGGACAATTCCTTAACAGAAATCAATCGCATATGCTCCAAAAGGTTATCCGCAATCAATCCAAAAGGGACCCTCAGCTACCAAAAAATGACCTTCACTCAGGATACCACTCTCAAGACCCAAGACTCCAGCAACTATATCCATGCGATTTGGAGAACCCGACAGCCCGAGCCTATCAGATCAACTGAGGATCAATCCAAAGTACAACAACAGGCTCGGAAAGGAGCCATACCAATAAATTGAAGATCAGGAAAAATGCCCGCATCCAAGCCAGGTATCGGCTGCTAACAACGAAGGAAGACGTTCAAGGGTATTGAAGGGCATGATAACATACAAAGGCAAGGCAAGAATTGAAATCAAGAATCAGGGAGTGCAATGAATAAGGTCAAAAAGCACTAGCCCGTGGATGTCCAATCACTGCGAAGCTTACACTAGGGGTCGCATCATTGATATGGTGTTGCCGAAAGAAGCTCAACGAGTAAAGTGTCAAAATCATTTTCCATCACTTCGTTATGGGAAACGCGGAGACTATCTGTATGCGTCGAAATCAGAAGACTTGATTTCTTACTATCAAGATATTTCGGAAGCATGCCCTGGGACCCCGAGGGCAGGAGGCCACGATCGACTTCTCGGCCTCGGGGCTCGTTAAAGCTCGACTCGAAGGAAACGAAGAACGAAGTCAGGATAGAGGGGGAAGCCCCCCCAGGTACATGGCTACATCTGATTGGCCCAGCCTATCCGGAGCCTATGTTGAGGCATCACGTCAAGCCATCCCATCACCGTACTTTGTAATTCATCTCCACTTGCTTGTAGCCGAGTCTCCCCTCCTATATAAAGGGGACTCTCCTACCTTGTAAAGGAAGGAGGTAGCTCCAATCATCCTACTTAAGTGCAATAATATCTTCTCTCTCTTTCTCTTCTCTAATTTGCTTGTTCCCCTTGGCTCAGAGCCATTTATCTTAGGTCATTCTTCTTGTTTATCACTTGGCACTGGCCCGAGGCCGTCTCCGTATTCATCATCTCTTAACTTGTTCTTCATTTTTTAGGTTAATATTGGCCGATAGAGCCCTATCTTATTATATCTTTAACTCTTATCCCATCCCTGCCTGTCCCCGGTACTTCGAGACCGATACTAACATCGACCCCTAGGTCTCATTGACCATCTCCGCACCCGGGAAACAGTCCCCTTCGGTTTGATTACTGCCTCGTTTTAGCTCGCTTTTCATCATTATACTTAGCATTCTTAGCATTAACTGTTTTAACAACTAGCTCGAGAATAGATCACGTATTATTAGAATTCCATTTACAAATTTGATTGTTGTTACCATTTTCATGGTTAACAGTTTCCTATATGGTTGGAGAGCGGGTTCTGCTTCAGGTATCGCCTATAAAGGGCGTTATGAGATTCGAGAAGAAAGGAAAGTTGAGTTAGAGGTTTATTGGCCCTTTTGAGATATTGAGGCGTGTTGGGGAGGTTGCTTATGAGCTTGCCCTACCTCCCAGCTTGGCAGGAGTTCATCCTTTATTTCATGTTTCGATGCTCCGGAGGTATCACGATGATCCGTCGCACATGCTGGATTATAGTTCAGTCCAGTTGGACAAGGATCTATCCTATGTTGAGGAGCCAGTGGCAATATTGGACATGCAGGTTAGGAAGCTGAGGTCAAAGAACATTGCGTCAGTAAAGGTTTAGTGGCGAGGTCAGCCGGCCGAGGAGGCGACCTGGGAGATCGAGCAGCATATGCACAGCCGTTACCCTCATCTTTTCACTACTTCAGCCAAGTCTCTATGCTCGTTCGAGGACGAACAAATGTTTAAGTGTAGGAGGATATGATGACCCAGTCGGTTGTTTTAAGAATTAACACCCTGATCCCCTATTAATTGCTTTCCCCATGTTTTTTTCTGCTATTTTGATTTGCCGGGATATTCGGTTTTGAGTTTCGGAGAGTTTTGGGACAGTCCCTAAATTAGAGCTTAAGTTTTGGAAAATTTGACTGTAGCCGGAACAGTGTGAAGACGTCCTCGTAATGGAATTCGATGGTTCCGTTAGCTCCGTTGGGTGATTTCGGCCTTAGGGGCGTGTTCGAATTGTGTATTGGAGGTTTGTAGCTAATTTAGGCTTGAAATGCCGAAAGTCAAATTTTGAAGTTTTCGGTTCGATAGTGAGATTTTGATCAAAGGGTCAGAATGAAATTTCGGAAGTTGGAGTAGCTTCGTAATGTTGAATGTGATGTGTGTGCAATATTTCAGGTCATTCGGACGAGGTTTAATAGACTTTTTGATCGAAAGCGTAAATTTAGAGTTTTGGAGTTTTTAGGCTTGAATCAGTGGTTCATTCGACGTTTTGATATTGTTTTAGGTGTTCTAAGGATTGGTATAGGTTTGGATAGTGGTATATGACTTGTTCGTGCTTTTGGTTGAGGTCCCGGGGGCCTCGGGAAGATTTCGGATGTTTGACGGAAATGTTTGGAGTTGAAAGTTGCAACTGAAGTTTTAAGTCTGCTGTCATAACCGCACCTACGGCTTGGGGACCGCAGGTTCGAGGCTGCAGAAGCGGGCGAGCAACCGTAGAAGCAATTTAAGGCAAAAAGGGAGATGACCACAAATGCGGTCAGGGCACCGCAAAAGCGGCTCCACATTTGCGGTAAGGTAGTCGCAGGTGCGGAAAGTCCTCTATTAATGAAAAGTCGCAGATGCGACCTTGGCTCTACAGAAGCGGGACCGCAGATGTGATTTCACTGATCAGAAAATAGGGATTTCGAGGGTTTAGTTTCAAAACTTGGAAAAATCAAATTGGAGCTCGGGAGAGGGCGATTTTGGGAGGAAGTTAAAGAGAAAATCATTGGGTAGCAATTCTTTAACCCTTTCTAGTTATATTCCATCAATCTATTGTTAGTTTTATCATTTAATTTCAGATTGGAGATGAAAATTGGGGAAAAGTTGGAAGAAAGTTCTTAGACCTAGAATTCGACTTTAGATTAGGAATCTGACTTTGGATTTTGGTAGTTTTGGTTTGTCTGAACTCGTGGGACTGTAAGGATTCTGAAAATGTAAATTTTACCCAATTCCTAGATGTGGGCCCGAGGGGTGTTTTGGTCATTTTATCTATTTTCACGTATTAGCTTGGAATTTCTTTGTAGAATCAGTTACTTGAAGTGTTATTTACATTATGAAATTGAATTGAATAGATTTGGACCATTTGAAGTCGAGTACTCGTGGCAAAAGCGCGATTTCGGATTGATTTGACCTGGTTCGGGGTAAGTGGCTTGCCTAACCTTGTGTGGGGGACATTCTCCTTAGAATTTGGTATTGTGGTAATTGAAACGCCTTGTACGTGAGGTGACGAGTGCGTACTTGTGCTAATTGTTGAAAAAACTATTTTTACTAAAGTAGCTTTAATTGTGTTTTCCTTTCCTGCTTACTCTTCTTGAATTTTGACATGTTGTTAGCTTAGAGAAGCATGTTTAATTGACTCAATTGTTTTATTGCTTAAACTGCCTTAATTGTATTATGTGAAGCATGTTAGGTTAGAATTACATGTTTTACTTGGTATGAAATTGAGCTTAATTGAGTATTCCTTGTGTGGTTGTTGTGTGTTTTTACTTTGGGGCTACGGGACGGCATCGCTGGAGTTCAAATTGTTTACATATGAGATTCCAGCATAATGTGCACAGGTAGGGGTGGGCATATATCGGGTAAAACCGATAACCCGAACCGTTAATTCTTTATTGGGTTATCGATATTGGGTTATTGGGTTAACGGTTCGGTAACGGGTTAAATTTTTTTTTATTGGGTTATCGGTTCGGGCTCGGTTTGCATTTTTGTTATTGGGTAAAAACCGATAACCCAATAAGAATGATGTAATTTACTAATTTACCGTTAAGTATATACTAGGGTTATTTATTTTCCTAATTCCCTCTTCACTCTTCAGTCTTCAGTCGTTTGTCTCTCAGTTCTCATTCTTGTTTCCGTCGCAGCCCCCAAGAATCAAGACGCAAGACTCACCACCAGTTCTCCGCCAGACATCAGTAGATACTGCACAAAAGTGGGAGCGTGCTTTTGTTACGAAACAACAAAAGTTGGCAGTTTACACGTTCTGGCAGTTTGATTTCTTTGTTTTATATATTGAAATTTTTTTTAGTTGTTTTATGTTATCGGGTAAACCGATAACCGAACCGATAACGATATATAACCGATTAACCGATAACCAATATCTTATCGGTTTGGTTATCGGGTTATGATATTTGTAAACCAATACCGATAGACAAAACCAATAATGTTCAAAACCGAACCGAACCGACCGATGCCCACCCCTACTAGCATGTATATTGAGGATACCAAGAGATCCTCGGGGTACCAGGAGATCCCTAGCATATATTAAGGATACCAAAAGATCCTCGGGATATCAAGAGATCCCTAGCATATCTTGAGGGTACTAAGAGATCCTCGGGATACTGAGAGATCCCCGGTTATTATCTTTGTGAAGATTAGTATTCCTTGTGATTATTTTTGCCTCTGTTTTAGTTGTAGTTATCTTTATTATCCTGTATTAATTCTTATCCTACCTTTCAACTATACTGCTTTATCTTATACTGTCACACCGTATATTTTTATTTAATCTCAGTAGGGCCCTGACCTTCCTCGTCACTACCTGACCGAGGTTAGGCTTGGCACTTATTGAGACCGTTGTGGTGTACTCATGCCCTTTTTGTGCATGTTTTTCATGTGCAGATCCAGGTACCTCCACCCAGACTTATCACGCTTGAGATGAGGTGTTCGTAGAGACTCCGAGGTATATATGTCGGGTCCGCAGACCGAAGAGTCCCTTTCTACTCTCCCTTTTAAGTATTAGCCCTTCTGTATTTCCTTTCCTTGTTAGATATTCTGGAGTTAGACCCTTGTATACGTTCAAAGGCTTATGTTCATTAGATTCCGGGTTTTGGGAAATGTATTAGTTTTTGTGAGTTGATATTGTGCATGCCGAGCGGCATTTTTAAATGCTGTCTTATTTCGCTATTTGGTTTTAATTGTTTCTTCTGCAAATTGGTTTATTTTCCGCATTGTTAGGCTTACCTAGTCATAGAGACTAGGTGCCGTCACGATGGTTCACGGAGGGCGAACCGGGGTTGTGACAGCAAGAAAGTTAACAATATGAACAATAATGTCCTGGTAAGGGAGTCAACAATAGAAACAATAACATCCCGACAAGGGAATCAATAATAGAAACAATAACATCCCGACAAGGGAATTAACAATAGAAACAATAACATCCCGGCAAGGGAATCAACAATAGAAACAATAACATCATGGCAAGGGAATCAACAATAGAAACAATATCCTCGCGGCAAGGGAATCAACAATAACCAATCTTGTTTCAACAGTTAGCTTCGCAATATAGATCTCAACTCGAGTCAATAATCAACAATGGACATTTCCAAGAGAATGTCATAAGTCTTGACATGAATAATCGTTAATTTAAACAAGAATAGTACATAATAAGGATCACAGAAAACCAAGAAGCACGATAACCTCAACAAAACAACCAGACATAATAAGCACGTGATAACTACACCGGTAACCACAACAATTGGACATGTAGCATGTTTACACGAAGTCATAAAGGAAACTCACAATCAAGAAGTATCAAAATAATAAGGAAGGTAATCACTTCAATTAAGGAAATTAAGGGTCAAGTAACACGTACAAATTAGAGGAAAGCTAATAACATCATATGGAGCATATAGAGGCAATTTAAGCAATTACGAAACCCAACCATAACGAGATACTTTCCACATAATGAACATAATGACCTAAGAACCCTAGAGGCAAATTTCCCACAAATAAGTCCAAGCACATACTCGTCACCTCGCATGCACGGACTATGATTAGCATATAAGACTCAAATCCTAAGGGAAGTCCCCCACATAAGGTTAGGCAAGATATTTACCTCAATCCAGCCAATTCAATACTCAATTTATCTTTTCCTTTACCAATTCATCAACACTCGGCTCAATCTAGCCAAAAACGACTTGAATACATCAAACAATGCAAGAGAAAACAATTTCAATTAACAAAACTATGATTCTTATACAATTTACAAAAAGTCAACAAAAGTCAACTCCACGGGCCGGCACCTCGAAACCGGTGCCACATTATTGAGAGTAAAAGTACAAAGGGTGATGTCGTGCCACATTATTGAGAGTAAAAGCATGAAGGGTGATGTCGTGCATGATATTGTGAGGAAGAGCGTAAAGCATGAAGGGTGATGCCGTGCACATTTCAATTTATGCATATTGTGAGGAAGAGTGATAAAGCACGAAGGGCGATGCCGTGCACTTTCTGTTTGTTGTGTTTCTTTGTAGTTATCAATTCATGTGTTTTAATTGTTCAGATTTCTTAACTACCGTGACCTTTGTGATGGAACCCCATAGAGTTTTCAATACTTCGCCGCATTTATATATATATTTCAATACTTCAAATTTCAATAATTGTTTTTTAATTCAATTAGTTACTCAATTAAATTCCCTTAAACCATTTGAGGTTGTGTTTTACTTAAAAAGGAATTTCTACTAAGTTAATTTCTTAAATCCCATGATAAAGGTAATAATTCTTTCGATGTTGTATTTTAATTGAAAATGGTACTTTCTTCATTCAAATGATTTCTAAAAATAATTTCATCTTTTCTTGTTGAGTTCCTAATTAGCTTAGAAGTTGTACTCTACTTTATGTTACTTAAATGAGACTCCTTGAACATCTTAATTGCATTGATTATGGACCCTATGTACTGAGTAACATGAGAACGTTGTTTTGTAAAGAGAGATGGAAATATGTGGGCACAAGGTGTTGGGTGTGCTAAAAGTTTGATAATTGAGGTTATGATATGAGACATCAAGTTGAGATGGCTGGAATTGTGCATCAGGAACGATATGATTTATTGAGCTGACATTGCCTTCCTTGTTTGAGTACATTTTTACTTGTCTGTGTTCCAACTATGTTGATATTAATTTAATTGGTTATCCTTCCTTTGCATTCATGTTTCTCTAATTGGTTTCTTGTGATTGTAGTTTGTTCTTTCCCTGCTATTGATATTACTTGTCAGTTTTAGGTTGATAGTTTATTATCAAATTTCGTTCAATTTAATTGACCAGTAGGTGTTTGGACTATTTCTCGTCACTACCCTGCCGAGGTTAGTCTTGATACTTACTGGGCATCGCCGTGGTGTGCTCATACTACACTTCTGTACATTTTTGTGTACAGATCCAGGTATTGATCGATAGTAGCTGTGTGAATCGCCGCGGTGGAGACTCAAGGTAAACTTGCTGCAGTGTTCGTAGGTCTCAGAGTCATCTTCAATTGTACTTATTTCCATATGTTCCTTTTGTTTCGGAACAATGATGTAATTATTTTTGTATAACTACTCTTAGAAAGGCTTATGACTTGTACCACCGATTTTGGGAATTATAATTTGTTCAGAGTAATTTAATTTAAAGTTAGTAAATATCAATGTTATTTCAGTTAATGTTAGGCTTACCTAGTTTAAGACTAGGTGTCATCGCGACTCCTTTGGAGGGATTTTTGGGTCGTGACAATATCCCGCTACCCGGTAATTAACCAATTACCCATATAATTAACAATTGTCTAAAATTACTTAAAATTATACTTTTTTTAATACACTTTATACATCCTACTATCATGGTCATATGATACCTTGTGTGGTACTAGTCCGTAAATATTGGTTACTAACGCTCGGCCCGTATTTTATCCCAATATGCCAAACTTGGATGGAAATTTCATTTTCTTTGACTTGCTTCCCCTCTCATCTTCACGAATTTACTCATTATTTGTCTAAAATAGCATAATCCTTATAATCTCTAAATAATCTTTTTCCTTGGACTAATGTCAATTACCTTACGACAAATTCAACGTACAATACTACAAGGTGCAACAACGTCGTAATTTAATACTGCGAAGCGTAACATAATCATAATATAATACTGCGAGACATAATATCGACATAATATTGTGGGGAGTAACATTGATTTGATATGATTCAGACACTTCGGTGCAATTCTAGAAGTTCTTGATATTTACTTTGAAATTCATGTGTTTTGGTGTCCGATTCGTAGTTGTAGATGTTACTTTTGTATTTTGATCGCACGAGCAATTTTGTGTGATGTTTTCAGACTTGTGTGGATATTTGATTTGGATCCTCGAGGGCTCAGATGAGTTTCAGACATGTTACAAAATGTTTTGGACTAAAAATTAGGATCTTGTGTGCTGATGCCTCTGGTGTCACATTTGCGAACACCAGGTTCGCAATTGCGAGCTTAGCAGGGGGCCTCAGGTATCGAAGTTGTGATTCATGGATCGCAATTGTGAATTACCCCAGGATTTTTGTAGTATGTATTCGCGACAAAATAGTCACATTTGCGATGAGGACGCGCTTCGCAAATGTGAAGCCAATGTTACATTTGCGACCTCCTATTAGGCTATCAATTGCTGCTTTTACGAGGTTTTCTTCGCAACAACGAGGGTACGAAATTGAGAACCCTTGTCGCAATTGAAACATTTGCATCTGAACAAAAGGGATGGGAGTCGGGATTTCATCTCATATTCTCTCATTTTAGAATCCTAGAGGGAATTTACACCTACAAACATTGGGTAAGTGATTGTAATCAATTTTCAACTATATTAAATCAACTATATTACATCAATATATCATAGATTTAACATCAAAATCATATGAATTAAAGAGGAACATCGGGAAATTTTACCAGGTTTTTTGAAAAATAAGAATTTGAGTTTTGAGAGTCGATTTGGACTCGGATTTTGAAACTAATCATATATATGGACTCGTGGGGCCATGTATAGTCGGAATCTACCTTTAGACCCAGGTTTTGACCGAGCAATCTCTGGGTTGACTTTTGTTGGCTTTTTGGGAAAAATATAAAGATCATAACTTTATCTATTGTAGTTGTTTTCCTTTGCATTGTTTTATGATATTAAGTCAATTATGGTAAGATTTGAGCCGTTTGGAGGCAAAGTTTATGGGAATAGCTATTTTTAGGGTTGAGTCAGCCTAGTTGAGGTAAGAATATTGCCTACTTTTTTGTAGGGGAATTACCCCTTATGAATTGGTTTGGTTTGTGCTAATGGTGTTATGTGAAAGTCGTATATGCAAGGTGATGAATGGGTGCACGGGCTATATTTGGTATTTGACCAGTTTAGACTATCTAGACTCCTATCAAGCTTTAATTTGAATTGACTTAACATGTTGTATCTTTCATTGTTAATCCACCCTTTCATGTGCTAATTCACCACTACATGCTTTATTTGACATTGTTAACACATTGTTTCACCTATTACTTGCTAATTTTCTCTTTTATGATTTAGTTGAAGTTATTGCCTTTCTTGTGCTTTGTTATATCTTTAAATTGTGAATTACTTGTAATTGAAGTTGTTATTTCGTGAATTATCTTAGTGTTGAGTTATTGGTGTTGAAGTTGAGAGAGTTGTTACCCCTTTGAGGCGAAGTTGTTAATTGGTTATATATCTTTCTTGTTGAGTTATTCATTCTTATTGTGTTATTGTTGAAATATCATTCTTACTGAGCTATTCACTCGTATTGTGTTATTGTTTAGATATCTTTCTTGTTGAGCTATTCACTCTTGTTTTTTTATTGTTGATATTCTTTACATATTGTGGTTGAGCCTGGGGCTATTTGTTGTGGAAACATTGATATTGTTGAATCGTTTGGCAAGTTGTGCCATATGGTCACTTGTAGTGCGAGTTGTGATTATGATGTGATATTAATACGTATGGGGTGGTATAAGTCTTGCGGTTGATGCGCATGCGGTGAGATAAAATCGGCTTGATATGCATGTTGCTCGTAGGGAAACTACTTGAAGTCACACGGTGTGATAAGGTGGGCTAAAACACGGGTAGATATTTCGAGAAAAATGATTTTTAAAACTAAATGTAAGGCTTCCATGGTGATGTAAGGAAAGATTGTGAGTGAAATTGAGAAATGTGAATACGAGGTGGTACCTCGGTTGTGATTCATGTTATATACAAGGCAGTACCTCGGTCGTGATTTGTGTTGTATACGAGGTGATACCTTGGTTGTGATTCTCGGTGTACATCTCTTGTTGAAAAGAGTTATTAGTGGAATAATTCTTATTGCTTTTATTCTTCCATGCATTATTAGTTTTGTCCGTATTTGACTATTGTGGTTTTATTTAGTTGCTTCTGTTCCATTACCTCTATGCTTACAATTCTGTCATTAATCTATGTTATTAACTTGTTTCATAAAATTTATTCTTTACTTCCCATTACTTCCCATTATATTGTTTTCATTCTATTTACTATGTCCTAGTAGGTTTCTTGACCTGGCCTCGTCACTACTCTACCAAGGTTAGGCTTGATACTTACTAGGTTCCATCATGATGTACTCATACTATGCTTCTACATATCTTTTTGTGCAGATCCAAGTACGTCTGCCCATACGGGACGTTTGTGTTGATTCTAGTTGATATCTAGAGACATCAAGGTATACGTGCTCGGCGTCTGCAAGCCTCGGAGTCACCTTACCTTACCCTTCATTCTATTGTATTTCTTAATCAAACAGAGTTGTAATAGATGTTCTAGATTATTCATTAGAGCTTATGACTCCATTCCACCGGTTTTGGGAGAAATGTTGTTGAGATCTTATTTTGGGAGTTTATTTTAGTTGAGATTATTAGGTTTTTTGTTGATTATTTCTCTTAAGTTATTATTAATGTTATGCTTACCTAGTGCTAGAAACTAGGTGCCATCATGACATCCTAAGGTGGGAAACTAGGATCGTGACAAGTTGGTATCAGAGCTCTAGGTTCATAGGTGTTACGAGTCATAAACAGGTTTAGTAGAGTCTTGCGGATCGGTACAGAAACGAATGTACTTATCTTTGAGGGCTACATAACTATTAGGAAAAAATCCACTTCTTTGATTCATTATAGTGTGAATTGATTGACTTCAAACTTTGTATTCTCTCACAGATGGTGAGGACACACACTACTGGATATGATGATTAGTCACTCGCGCCCCTGCTAGAGTCGCGAGAGGCTGGGGCTGTGGCTGAGGCTGAGTAGGGTCACATGGTGCATCTAGAGAACCTACCCGAGCTGCGACAGAGGAGCCACCAGTAGCTCCAGTAAGGGGACAGGCACTCGAGGTGCCTGTTGACACCCTTGTACTTTAGTCGACCCTCGAACAGTTTTTGAGCATGTTTGGTACTGTAGCTTAGGCGGGGTTGATTCCACTTGCACCCGCCAAATCCTAGGTTGGGGAGTAGTGCAGACTCCCATGGCCCGTATCCTAGAGCAGAGGGTGCATGTTGATCATGTCCCAAAGGTTATGAAAGCATATCCTTGTTCCAGTTTGGCCTGATGTTAGGGAAATGGAATCTAAGGAGGAGCACCTTAGACATGAGAGGTTCAAGAGTTATCATCCTTCTAGAAAATTGCCACCATATTCTTCGCACTATGGGTATTATGGAGACAAGCGAAGTTTCTTTTACTATATTCCAGCTGTCAGGAGCAGCCTATCAGTGGTGGCGGGCCTATGAGTAGGGTAGCCAAGCCTATGCAGCTTCACTTACATAGACTTAATTTATAGAGATGTACTTAAGAGAGTTTGTTCCCAAGACCCTTCGGAATGCATGGCACTAAGTTTGAGCAGTTGTGCAAGGGTAATATGATAGAGTTAGAGTATGTTGTCTGATTCAATGATTTGTCCAAACATGCACCTACCTTGGTTCTACAACCAGATAGCGAGTTTGCCGATTCGTCAAGGAGCTCAAGTATGGTATAAGATTCAGCATGGCTCGAGAGTTAGAAACAGATACTTTGTATCGGTAGGTGGTAAAGATTGTTCAGAGATTAGAGGTATGCGGGGATATGAGAGAGATGATAGGGTGGCCAAGAGGCCACGCAATTCTAGCGGATATAGTAGTGCACGTGCCCCAGTTGGTGCCTGTCATATTAGAGGCTATGTGAGTCATCCAGTTCATTCAGCACTTCTATCTTCTAGTGGTGCTCTAGTTGTTCCGAGTTCTCGGGTTACACACTTTGCTCAGCTAATTTCTAGTGCACCTCCTACATAGGGTGCCTTCAGCGATCAGGCCAACCGACCAGGCTCGAGAAAGTTCCAACATCCATGCCCACTAAGAGCTTGCTTTGAGTGTGGTAATACCCTTCATATTGTAAAGGACTGCCCCAGACTCAGGAGGGGTGCCCCTCTATAGACTACCAAGGATCCATGGATTTAGTCAGGTCCACATACATCACAGGCCATGGTTGTTGCTCCAGTTGCCACTCCACCCACACAGCAAGCTAGGGGTGGGGACAGGAGGGTAAAGGTCACCTTAAAGGTTTAAGAGGTTTGACCAGGAGTTGAATTTGTTGATATTGGGTTCGGATGTTGATTCCAAGAGTTAGTATAGCGTTGTTTTGTAATTTGGAACTTGCATGCAACATTTGACGCCATTCTAGGTTGATTTGATATGATTTGACACGAGTTGTGAAAGTTAAAAGTTCATAACCTTATTAAGTTTGATTTGAGTCACGATTCGTAATTTTGATGTTAATTGATATGATTTGAGGACTTGAGCACATGCACTTTATGTTATGGAACTTTCTAGTATGTTTGGACGCGGTCCCGGGGACCTAGGGTGTGTTTCGGATGCGCCATGTACTATTTTCTCATGTTTCGAAGTGCTGGTTTTATTATCTGGTGTTCTTCATCACATTCGTGTCAATGGAATTGGGTTCACGTAGTGTAATTTTGAGGCAGACAATAATTCATCTTCACGTTTGCGAAGGTTGAAAGACTTTTGTCTTCGTGTTCGCAAACAGTGGTCTGTGATCGCACAAAGGTATGGCGGGAAGGGCATTAAGCATTATTCCTCTTCACGTTCGTGATGACACAGAAGTATTCACATAGAGTTTGGAGATTTTGGTCATTGCGTCCCCGACCTTTATGTCATGTTCGCAAAGCATGATTTGGCAGATGAAGGTTTTGCTCATCGCGATCGTGATGGATGTTTCGCGATCACGATGTATAATTCACTGGGCAGAATATAAATAACTCTACTTCGAGGGTTTGGCCATTTTTATCATATCATGAGCTGTAGACATCGAATTGAGCGACTTTTTAGAAGTTCTTCACGTGTTGGATTGGGGTAACTGTTCTTTAATCCGATTTGATTTTATTTCATGATCACATCTTTGCTTTTATATTTAAATTAGTGGTTTGATTTGGAGGAATATGAGAATTTTGTGAAAACTTTAGAAAAAGTAAAATGATGATTTGAAGGACGAAATGATGTCGGATTTAAATAAATTTAGTATGGTTAGACTCGTACCAAAATGGGTATTTGGATTTTATGAACTTTATCGGGTTCCGAGGTGCGAGCCTGGTTTGGATTGAATTTTTAATTTTCATTAAAGATCGAAGCTTTATTATCCGAAATTGTTTCCTATAGTTTTTATTTATAATATTTAGTTATTCTGTCTAGATTTGAGCCATCCGAAGTTTATTTCACCCGAGAAGGTAATTTTAGAGTATCGGTCTATCTTCTTTGAGATAAGTATCTTGCCTAACTTTCTGTGGGTAAACTAACCCTTAAGATTTGAGTCGTTTGTGCTATTTGTGTCATGTTAAAGCCGTGTATGCGAGGTGACCCGTATGTACTCGGGCTTATATGTGGAATTTTACCGGTCTAGACTCTTAGGTACCTTTTATATACTTATTTGGAAATGTTTGCACATTTTATATCTATTCAATCCTTTTTGTTCTGCTTGTTGCTCATGTGGTACTTCATTCTACGATATAAATTATTAGCACATGTTATATCTTTTATTCGTCATGTCTACTATCACATGCTTTATTTGAAATTCTCATTACATGTCACATTCTTTACTTGTCAAGCTTGCTCTTATATGCTTAATTTGGAGTTGTTATCACTTTGGGTCAATATGTGATTTCTTTTATTGTGGAGCTACTCTTAGTTGAAATTGTCTTCACATGATACCCTTTCGTTGCTTGGTTGTTTTCATGCATTTAGACGTAGTACTAGTTCGTTCCATCTCTTTAATTGTTAGCCTAATTCATACACTAGAGTCTGATGTCTGCCATTCCACGGAAGTACTATCATTATCGAGGTTATCCTTAAAAAAACTAATTGGAATTGAAGTTATTGAGAGTCATTAATCTATTCTAATTGAAGTTGTGTTCTCAAAGGGGTGTTGTTCCTTATTGCGATACTTTTATGTTCATTTTGTTGTTATTAGGATTCTATATACGTTGTGTTGAGCCGTGGGCTATTTGTTGTTAAAATATTCATATCGTTGAATCTTTGGAAAGTTTGTGACCTACGGGCAATTGTGATACAAGTTATTATGTTTTGTTGTTATGATGATAGCACATATGAATTGTTGTGTGGTTTGGTTGCTATTATGCAGAGTATAAGGGTGGAATTTCACCGTTGTTGTTGTTATGCGGAGTATAAGGGTGGGATTTCACCGTTGTTGTTGTCGTGCGGGGTATAAGGGTTGTATCTTACTGTTGTTGAATGTGTAGAGTGATATGGGTGGCTATTTTATTGTTATACGGGCACAACGATAAGAGTGTCTATTGTACGAAGTGTTATAGGTGGTTATAAGAGAGATAAGGGTGGCTAATGATAATGTCAAAGCAGAGTGATACAAGTGGCTATCAGAGATATAAGGGTGGCAATGCCACGGATGATGTGTAAGTGTTGGAGACATTGTATTGGTGATTTTTGTGTGGTAGTGAGCTTTTTCGCATGTTTGTCGTACACCTTCAATGCCTTGCTTTGTTGTTTTGATGAGCTATTCGATGTCTTCGATATTACTTGTTTACTTGTGCTGCAGTAGTACACTCGCACTAGCATACACCGTAGCATGCCACTTATATGAGCTCATGAGTATGAAACTTGACATTTATGTATCATACCCATATGTTCTTGCATTATCTGTTTCCATGTTGATATTAAGCTTGTGACCATGTCAGGCAGATTATGATTGGGATCCTTTGATCATACCTAGCGGATTGTGATTGTGAGGCTGTGACCATGCCGGGTGGTTTGTGATTGTGAGCATGTGATTATACCGGGTGGATTGTGATTGTGAGCTTGTGACCATGGTGGGCGGATTGTGAATGTGAGCATGTGATCATGCCGGGCAGATGGAGATTTTGGCACGTGAGTTGTTCGTGCATTTGTAATAGAGATGTAGGCACGAGGTATCGTGAGTATTTGATGGTGGGTTGAGACCCGTGACTTGCGAAAATGAGATGAAGTATCACAGAGTGATTTTTTTGTGAAACTTGTACTAGAATGACTTGATTAATTAGTTGTCCCTTTAGTTTCCTTATTTGGTTTTAATGATACTTTACGGTGTTCTTATTGCTTTATTGTTTATATCACTTGCTGGTTCTTGTTGCCATTTACTGATTTTCGCTTTCCATAGTTAGTTTTACACTTCTATACTGCACAGGTTAAGTTGTCTAGTGAGTGTCTTGACTTGTACCTCGTCACTACTCCCCTATTGTTAGTCTTGATACTTATTGGGTACCGATTGTGGTATACTCATACTACATTTCTGCACATTTTGTGCAAATCCAGGTACTTCAGAGTCTATTGATTTTTAGATAGCGGATCATATACTGCTGTGGAGACTTCAAAGCATACCTGCCATCAAGTTTGTAGGCCTCGTAGTCACCATTGGAAGTTATTTCTATACAGTTTATTTCTATTCCGGAACAGTTGTACTTAGAGATTTTCTAGTTAACTCAGTAGAGCTTATGAATTGTACTATAAGTTTTGGGATTATTTGGCTTTACAGAAATTTTTGTTTCATATTTAATAGTTATTGGTTGAATTTTGTCATTTATTTCAGTAAGTATTAGGCTTACCTAGTCTTAAAGACTAGGTCCCATCATGACATCCTAGGGAGGGAAACTGGGGTCGTGGCACTGACTCATAGATAAGTGCCTTAAATTGGTTGATTGTGGCTTTACTAACTAATCGAGTTGAGTAGTCTTGTAATTTGGCATAGAGACGTCTGTACTTATCTTTGAGAGGCTACGTAATATTAGGAAAGTTTCCACTTCTTTCATTCATGTCATACAGATTTGTTGATTTTAAGGTTTGAGCCTTGTATCTCTAATCTCTCATAGATGGTGAGCACACGCGCTAGTGGATAAGATGAGAAGATACATGTGCCCCCTGCTAGAGCCACGAGAGTCTGGGGCCTAGGCAGAGGCCGAGGAGGGTCATCACCACAGCTAGAGCACCTATCAACGCATCAGTTGAAGAGCCGCCAGTAGCTCATATTGGGGGAAAGACACCGGAGGAACTTGTTACCCACAGATTTTAGGAGACTTTAGCACAGTTCTTGAGCATGTTTGATACATTGGCTCAGGATGGATTAATCTCTGTTGCCCCAGCTACTTCGCAGATTGTGGAAGGAGCTTAGACTCTCACCGCCCACACTCCAGAGCAGAGGGCTCACATTGGTTAAGTTCTAGGTGTGGTGCCAGTACAACCTATTATTTTGGCTAGGGAATTAGAGGAGGAGTAGAAAAGGCTTGAGATGTTCAAGAGGTATATTCCACCTACTTTCAGTGACATAACTACCCAGGATGCACAAGGATTTCTAGAGAAGTGTTACTATATTCTCAGCACCATGGGTATTATGGAGGTGAGCAGAGTCGTTTTTACTACATTCCAACAGTCAGGAGCAACATACCAATGGTGGTGGGTTTACGAGGAGTGTAGCCTACCCGATGCAGCGTCACTTTCTTGAGAGAATTTGTTCCCCAGACCCTTCAGGCTGGTTGGCGCATAGAGTTTGAGCAGTTGCATTAGGGAACCATGATAGTGTCAGAGTATGCCATCAGGTTCAATGAGTTATCCCGCCATGCACCTACTTTTGTTTGTACAGTCAGAGAGCAAGTCAACAGATTCATTGAGGGCTTAGTTAGGGTCTTAGATTCTACAGGACTTGGGAGTTGCAAACTGATACTCCATTTCAATAACTGGTAGAGATTACTAGGAGGTTAGAGCATATTCGGGGTGAGGAGAGGGAGGATAAGGAGACAAAAAGGCCTCGAGGTTCTTGAGGGTTTAGTGGATTCTGCTATTTAGTTATGACCCATCATGGTGGAGGCTCGGCCAGTCGGCTAGTCCAGTCCGCACTTCATACTACTCGTGGTGCTCTAGTTAGTTCGGGTACTCTTTTGGGGCAGTCATCTTTTAGTGCACCACCAGCACGGGATTCCTACAAAATTTATTCCAGTTATCTAGCACTAACTCGGTACGAGCAGTCATGCCCGTAGAGGGGGTATTATGAGTGTATTGATACGAGGCATATCATGGGATAAATCAGATTTAGGAGGGGCAAATTTCATCAGAGCACTGATGTTTTAGGCTCCATTCTAGTTTCTCTCCACCTACACAACAAGTTAGAGGTGGAGGACAGGTGAGTAAAGGGCACCCTATAGGGGGAGGCCCGACGCATTGATATGATTTCTATGGTATGGCTGAGGCTACTGCACAAGATGGTGTCCCTACTGGTTTGGTTTTGATTTGTTATAGAGGGGCATCATTTTTATTTTCATTCAACTTTGCCTATCGGGGTGAGTCCTCCTGTCATGCTTCATATATGGGTGAGTTTTGTGATTTCATACTTTGCTCATGTGTTTACCCCTGTTGGCAGATTCTATAGTGGTAGCACGTGTCTATCATTTTGTTTTGTTCATTATTGAGAGCTATGAGACTAGAAGTGACTTTCAGGTACTCATTTTCGGTACAATTTGATGTGATTTTGAGATGGTTCGTTTACAATTTGTGATTTAGATGCTCCACCAGTACGGGAAATATGCTACGTGTTTTGATTTTGTTTTGCAAAAATTGAGTTAGTGGAATTTCTTGTTGGTAGGATGAGAATGGGATCCTCGTATTTTATGTGGTTTGATATGTTTGAACCAAGCTGCGTGTCGTAGAGGAGATATATTAGGACGAGATCCTTGTGATTAGTTTGTATGTTTTGATTCTCCCTTCTGGAATTGATTTATAGTATGGTAGTGATAGAGAGTTGTGCCTGTCAGGATTTTTTGATAGTTCTCTCGTGTGTTTCTCTTTGCATATTTTTTCATATTCGCATTGTGCTTATTAGGTTTCAGATTGCGAGGTGTGTGCCCAGGTAGAGTTAGATGTGACTTATTGATTTGAGTGAATGGTTATGGTATCGTCAAGTTTCTTGCATTGCTTTCAATGTTGTGAAGGTTTGGAACAGGTTCTAGTTGATATGAGGTTAATTGTCTGTGCTGGATTTGATTATGGGCAGCTATGGTGTTCGTATATGTTGTTATGGGCATATGTGTGATGTGCTACATCGTGTTGTTGCACCTTGTGAGCGTATGCGGGAGTTGTTGCAGCTGGTTGAGGCTAAAACTGTGTGTTAGTATGGGAACCGGGTCTTTGGGAAATGATCAGATGGTGAAAATTTTGGTTCTAATGCTTATTAATATAAGTTAGCAGAGAATATTTCAGTGGAGATGGTGTTGTCGGGCTTATATAGATTGGGGTGACGTGGGATCACCCGCAAGTATATGTATGGTAAGTTCATTAAGTGAATTGATGACTTCGGAATAGTTCATGGCATGTTCGAGGACGAATGTTTGTTTAAGAGGGGGAGGATGTAACGACCCCGACTGGTCGTATTGAGAATTAGCATCCTGTCGGTGGCTTAAGGTCTGGAGTAGCTTCTTATCATGTCCTATGACTAGCGTACATGGCCGATTCTAATTTCGGACGATTCATGATCTAATTGGATAAAAGGATTCTTATTTTAAAAGCTTAATCAGTAAGAGTTGACCAGAGTTTTAATTTTTTTTAGACGACTCCTGAATGTTATCTTGATGATTCCAATAGCTTTGTATGGTGATTTTGGATTTAGGCATATTCCCGGATTTGGATTTGGAGGTCCATAGGTTAATTTGATGCATTTTGGCAAAAATTGAAAAGTTGAAGGCTTGGAGGTTAAGAGGTTTGATCAGAAGTTGACTTTGTTGATATCCGGTTAAGTTTTCGATTGTGGGATTTGGTATAGCTCCGTTTATCATTTGAAACTTCCATACAAAATTTGACGCCATTCCGGGTTGATTTGATAAGATTTGGCGCGAGTTGTATAAGTTGAAAGTTCGTAAGTTCATTAAGTTCGATTTGAGGCGCGATACGTAGTTTTGATATTGCTTGGTGTGATTTGAGACCTCGAGCAGGTCCGCATTATGTTATGGAACATGTTGGTATGTTTTGGATGGGGTCCCGCGGACCCCGGGTGTGTTTTGAATGGGCCACAAACCATTTTCTCATGTTTTGAAAGGCTGGTTCTGTTATCTAGTTTTCTTCATCGCGTTCGCATCAATGGCATCGCATTCCTGTAGTGTAATTTGGAGGTAGGCATTAATTGTTCTTCTCGTTCGCAAATAGGATATCACGTTTGCGAAGGTAGGAAGACTTTTGTCTCCGCGTTCGCAAGCAGATGACCCAGATTGCGCAGAGGCAAGGCGGGAAGGGGCATCAGGCGTTATTCCTCTTCGCTTTCGCGAGTACACAGACGCGTTCATGTAGAGTCTGAAGATTTTGCTCACAATTTTCGCGACCTTTATGTCGCATTCGCAAAGCACGATTTTGAATATGAAGGTGTTTCTCTTCGCGATCACGATGTATAATTCACTAGGCAGAATATAAAGAACTCTATTTCGAGGGTTTGACAATATTTATCATATCTTGAGTTGTAAACCTCATATTTGAGCAATTTTTGAGGTGTTCATCACATGTTGGATTGGGGTAAGTGTTCTTTACTCGGATTTTATTTTATTTCATGATCACATCAAATGAAAAATTTTGTGAATACTTCAAAAATATAAAATGATGATTGAAGTACCGGCATTGGATAAATTTTGTATGGTTAGACTCGTATCGGAATGGGTATTCAGATTATATGAATTTCAACGGGTTCTGAGGAGCGAGCCCGGGGTTGGCTTTTTAGTTTTCATTAATGATTGAAGCTTTATTATCCAGAATTGTTTCCTATAGTTTTATGTTACATTTTGCATTTTCGTATATTAAAGTTTCGTCATAAGCTGATCGACGTAGCCTCGGGAATGAGATTATTTTTGAGTTTAAAAGTATTTATGCTATTTATAACAGGGGATAAGTGAGTGCCATGAAGTTTAGAGGGTAAACAAATCAAAGAAAAAGAGTTTCATTAAAGGTTGTCAATTTGAGATAAAATACAGGCTAAGCAATAATACCCGGTATTTATGGACTAGTGTCATACAATGTACCACATGACCAAGATAGTAAGGTACATAAAGAGTGTTAAAAGTAATTATTATTTTAAGTAATTTGAGATTCTTCTTAATTATGTAGATAATTGGTTAATTATTGATTTTTTGTGGGAGATTAACAATGTAATTAAATTTGTGGATAAGCTTAATGGAGACCCAACTTGGCAGCAAGGGATTTAGGTAACAATGACTCTTTGGCTAGGGGCTAGGTGGCATATTTAGGGAATTTGTTGGCTAAGTCATCACAAAAAGTGGGGCCCACACATATGATAAAGACACCTACATATGTCACTAAAGGAAAATGTATATGCTTGTCAGGTAACGGATGTAGCTTCACCAAAATTTCTTATGAACCCCTACAATGTAATAGCAACATGACTTACAATTATTAGGAAGCCGGTATAACCATTCTCAAGAATATCATACAGATTTTTCCCTACTTCGATCTCGTCATTATGTGTTTTGTCGAGATTGATGTGTATTAGAACGATTGTCAAGAGAATTGGCTCAGGTATGTTAAATCTATCCCTTCTTCCTTTTGGTATGATTCATACGATACAAATGAAACGAGAAAACGTACGACTTTCATAAATACCTCTATTCATAAAAGCACTAGGGGTGTCTATATTCTTGATTCCCCACATGTCTTAATACTATATCATTTGTTCATGGGTCTCAGAAAAATACGTAGTTGATAAAGTTTACATGAAGGCATATTGATCTTATGACATTTTGAGAAATCTTATTAACATACTTCTTATGTATTTCATTCATTTTTACATGTACATTGACCCATGACTAGATGGCATTATATACTCGTATATTATATGTATATGAGATATGAGAAAAGGTTATGGCATTATATATGCATCACCACCTGATCAGTTGGTACATGTTGATGAGTTCACCCACAGAGGCCGAGATGATATGATGGGATGTCCTTAGATGCTTGATGATGTTATGTACACTTATACTTATGCATGATACGACCTTTATATGCACTTGCGTGACTTTATAAATATTTGAGGCTTCACAAAGTTATTTAGACTTACAGGTAGATTCCTTTACTCCATGTTTCTTTTAGGTCAAATACATAAATAGCCCCTTAAACTTGTCATCAAATTTCATTTAGACACTTCAACTACAACAATTTCCTATTAGACACTTCAACATCAATTAATATGTATCTAACACATATTTTACAATGCTAGACTTAGTCCATCGAGTGAATTTCACTTGCTCTAAGGTGGAAAATAAAGCCAATAATAAAAATACACATCAGCAAAGAAAAAAGTAAAAAAAAAGCAGAGAAGAAAAAGTCTTCAAAAGAATTTTACACCCTCGTCGCTCATCCATAAGCCTTCCATCTATTCCCACCATTGAAGCACCCCAAGAGATAATACAATTAGAAATAGAAGTGTTAATCGAGTTCTCAGAGACGCCAAAGAAGAAGAAGTTCTGAGAGACCACCATTATAAAATCTAATCTATATAAAAAACAACTCCACTACAGCTAAAGTTCATGACTACCATCTTACATATAACTTTTTTCTTTAAATTACTCGAAGAAAGTAGGAGAGTCCTTCTTCGTTTCTGTTACACTAATATTACCATTTCAAAATCCCAAATGTATATTCTTGAAGTACTATATATCCTCTTGAAGTTTATATTTTAATCTTAGTTAGATTTCAACCATACATGGAAGATCCCCGGCCATGTATTCTGCAGGCCCCATGATCAGAGACTGAAGGTCGTGCAGAGAAAGATTCAGTAACTTTTTCCAAAAAGGAAAAGGATAACGCAAATTTTTTAGAAAGTATATGCTATGGACTCTATTTCTCAAAGAAAAATGAACATTAGATTTAGCGAAATTTGCAGGAGAAGAAAAGTAAAAGATAAAATGGCCAAAAATAGCAGAGGTAGAACGTTGTTTAGAGAGAAGTAAGAGGAAGGGAAAAAGATGAAATAGTCACTTAAGTTTTCCTTTTTCTCTGCTAAATTTTTTGTCAATGTCAACCCTAAAAACTATTTCACGCTCTCAAATGCTATGTGGAACATGCACAGTACCACATCAGCAACTTGTGTTCAATTGGCACATTTTAACATAACATTAGGTGTTTAATAGGCCAGCCCCTTAGTTAAAGTGTTTAAATAAAATTTGGTAACAAGTTTAAGGGGTCGACTACGTATTTGGCCTTTCTTTTATGTCTTCTATCTACTGATTTTCATGCCTTATATACTCAGTAAAATATTTGTACAGATGGCCCTATTTCCTAGGGCCTGCATTTCATGCCCACAGGTGTAGGTCGACAAGCTGATGGTCCCCCTTTTTAGGATCATTGATCAGCGAGAATTGGTGTGCTCCATTTGATCCGGAGATGTTATTAGTTTTGGTACGCTATTTTTGTATGTAGATATGGGTACGACGGGCCCAGTCCCGTCCTCATGTATATGTATACATGTCTTTTGGACATGTTTTCCTTACGTATGTTATTCATGTAATTCAACAGTTTATTGACAGATGTTATTTATGACCTACCCTTAATTCATGTTTATATCTTAGACACATGCTTAGGGGTGTTCGATAGGAATGACTCGGGCACTCGTCATGGCCCATCGATTTGGGTTGTGAAAAAAGTAGTATCAAAGCATTTCTGTCATAGGGTTGTCTACAAACCGTATCTAGTAGAGTCTTATTTATGGGTGTTTTGTGCACCACACTCATAGATTGGAGGCTACAGGATATTTAGGATGGTTACTTTTCTTTTTGATCTAGATTGTGCTATGGAACTGAGTCCTAAGTATTCACTCCTAATCTTTACCTTATTTATGTTCTTAGTGATTCCTATTACTACTAGACGTAAGGAGCAAGCCGCTAGCACGTGTCAGAAGGCTACGAAAGTGTTAGAAGGAGATATAAGTTACACTATGGAACCATCAGAGATCATGAGTTCTATTGAGGAGGATCCTTCCGAGGTTCCATATGAGTCATCTGTTCGAGTAGTTTCAATTTCGCCAGCAGCAGATGGGGTGATAGGAGTTCTGACCTCACCAATGCCCTTACTTTCATTATCAGGGCCCATTGATCGGGGTATAAGGGAAATGGTGCACGGATTGGCACAACCAGGTTCCCCTCAAGCTTAAAACTATATAAGAGTATTTACGGACACCAGCTCTTTTGAGGTTCCAGATAGTCCACATTCTTGGGAGTCCATCAATCAAGGTTTGTCTGTGTATGTTATGGGATATGAAAAGGAATAGGAGAGTATTCGGGCCAAGAGGAGTAAGGTAGATGATATGGATATGAAGATTCTCCTTCAAAGTGTGTCTGATCGAGGCTTTCATAAGGACGAGGCGAGGACCCTTTACTGTAGTCTTCCTCCAGATATCAGCTTTTGGTTGGTGAGCTCCACTTCTTCTTGGAGTATTACCAAGTCAGGGTTCTATATATGTTAGTTATTTTATGAGGACGTAGGGAGCCCTGTGTTAGGTTGTTTTATGAGGACGTAGGGAGCCCCGTCTCGACTTGTATATATTATGGTTATGTCTACTTAGAGGTTTTGCAGACAGTATCCTGTATATAGTTTTGGGTATGACATGTCTACGGCCTTGTCGACCCCTATGTATATAAACCTACCATTTTTAATTAGTTGTGCGAGTTAAGTCATAATATTGTTACTTATATGTATTGATGTGGTCTGTGGTAAGTTTGATAATAAACAAGGATAAGGTACATGGAGCTCGATTGAGTAGAATTTGATGTTATAATGGGTATGGATTGGTTAACTTCTTGTTATGCTAACGTTGATTGTAGATCAAAGATGGTTCGATTCCAATTCCCAGGGGAGCCTATTTTGGAGTGGTAAGGTAATACGGCATCGTCGAGAGGTAGATTTATTTCCTATCTCAAAGCAAGGAAGATGATCAGAAAGCGTTATATTTATCACTTATTTCAAGTAAAGGATGTGAAAGTAGAGTCACTAACCGTTAAATCTATCCTTGTGGTTAATGAGTTTCTCGATGTTTCCCCGATGAGTTTATGGGCCTTCCGCCAGAGTGAGAAATTGAGTTTGCTATTGACATATTACCAGACACTCAACCAATATCTATTCCTTTATATAGAATGTCACCTGCAGAGCTAAGAGAGTTGAAGGAACAACTAAGGTACTTGTTTGAAAAAGGCTTTATCAGACTTAGTACATCATCGTGGGGAACACCTACATTATTTGTAAGGAAGAAAGATGGTTCCTTGTGGATGTGTATTGATTATAGATAGTTCAATCAGGTGACGATCAAGAATAAGTATCCTCTCCCAAGGAATGATGATTTATTTGATTAGTTGCAGGGTGCCAAGTGTTTCTTGAAGGTAGACTTGAGGTCTGGATACCATCAGGTAGGGGTTAAGGAGAAAGATATTCCGAAGACAGCATTCAAGACCAGATATTGGCATTCTAAGGTTCGTGTTATGTCGTTCTTTTGACCAATGGCCCAACAATATTCATGTTCTTGATGAACCATGTACTCATACCCTTTCTAGATCTGTTCATTATTGTATTTGTTGATGATATATTGGTTTATTCTCGTTGTAACACCTCCTTTTTCCTACACCCGCAAGGGCATAAGGGGAGTTTTTCCAATTAAAGGAAAATCGAAACGGGATTTATTATTTAATTCAGAGTCGCCACTTGGGAGATTTATGGTGTCCCAAGTCATCGGTTGAATCCCGAACCGAGGAAAAGATTGACTCTGTATTACAGTCCACGAACCAGAAATCTGGATAAGGAATTTTGTTAACCCGGGAGAAGGTGTTAGGCATTCCCGAGTTCCGTGGTTCTAGCACGGTCGCTCAACTGTCATATTCGGCTTATTTATCTGATTTTAATACATGTTGAACCTATGTGCAAATTCTAACTTTTTACCTCTTTATTATTATTATTTTAAAAGAGAATTGCAATGTCGTAAAAATGCGTCTCGAACCACGTCATATCAATGTACCCATGGTTGTTGACACATCTCGACTCCGTTGAGATTTGGATTTGGGTCACATAAATGTGCACCCGAATTTAGGAAGGTAATATTATTAAAATACGCGCCTAAAGAGACTAACACATTATTATTTAGGGAAGGCCGTAAAATTCACTAAACGACCCGTCCCGAATTCTAAATGTTTTATTTTAACCATTTATTGAGGGCCCCGCAAAGTTGCATTTTTATTTGGCGAGGCTCGTCTCATTTTTATTCAAAGGTCGATCCTAAAGTGACTATGATTTTCTATTTTTGTCTCTCAAAGAAAAAAACCTAATTAATTAAAATGCTCAAAGCTTAAGGTCCAGTTTAATAAGATGTCTGAACTTAGTCACATTAATAGGCATGATATTGGGCTTGAGACGGGACCCATGTTGGATGGGGTGGAACCGCCCAGGCGAGGTTAAGGAGTCAAACCCTTGTAGCCGGGCAAGCCACGAAACGACTCATCGATGTGTTCGTCATTTAATCAGACATAATTAAGCAATGGACTCATTTTGCTTTGTAAATTATACTTTCTTTTTTCGGCTTCCAGTTATTAGAACAGATGTGAAATGAGATACCCCAAATTCCCTTTAATTACAAATGAAAGGAAAGATAACTACTGAAAGTTTATCTTATTGTTGGTTTGGCTTTTCAAACATATTTACAAAGGAAACACATAATAGGAAACTGGCTGAATCTAACCTAACTTATTATACCAACTTATATTGAACCTTATTACAACTAACACTCAAACTAAAATAGAGAACTTACATACATTTCAGGGCAAAACAATTAACAGTCCGTGCTAATACCAATAGTTTTTCAGTTTATTGTTACATAACTAATTTCAGTCCTACTAGTACAACTTCAAGCAAAGGTCTTAATACATTAAGAAATCAAACATTCTGACACACAAATCAGATGACTAAATCACATAATATCATGCTTCAGTTTCTATGCCATTCTTCACATTTCAGTTCACAATTAACCAGGATCAAGCTGTGTACCTGGAAATGGCAATACAAGAAGAGGAGAAGGAATAGTCAGCAGCAACAGATAACACAGCAACAACAAACAACCATCCACAAACAGCCCAGTAACATGTACAGCAAACCCACGTGAATTTGAAACCAGTCAAAACTGGGACACTCAAACTTAAACAGCTCAAACGACCTCAGAAATGAAATCAGAAAAACACAGTACTGCAACACTACACCCAAACTCATCTCAAGCTGTCTCAAAACCTTTGAAATCTCTATAGCAACAAAACTAAATCGAAAATCTACTCAAACTTTGACCAAAATTACTCAGCATGAAACTCTAAACCAATGTAACAGCATTTTTTTTATGGAATAGTAGCTCCTTTCAGGGTTAAATGTTATAACTTTTAAGAATATTATCTAAGACCTGGCCTGAATGGAACAGTAGAACCCAAGTGTGTATGCCTATATTCTTAGCCTGTTTTCAGCCTCAAAGACTCTGTTAACAATGCTCTTACAATACTCTCCAAAATGTTCTTCTTCTTTTCCTCTAAAATTGATCTTCCATATTTATACGCAACTCTTGAACCCCTTTCCAGCCCTTTTTTTCTCTTTATAGTTGTAAAAGAGATCTTTTATTATTGCCCCCATGTTTCTTTTACTTTCCAGCTTGTAATATTCCTCTACTATGTGTATTCTTTTAGCTTTTATCATTACCCCCTCCCCCATATCATTATGTCTTGTTCCCCACTATCATTAAGCAAATAGAATAATTTAATGGTCCATTAGTACTTCCTGACATAATATTTAACTAAGCCATTTTCTAATTTCAAACTTCCCAATTACCCCTTGAGTTACCTGGAATTCCTATCCTTCCCCAGTTATGACCAATTCAACTAACCATTAACTACACTGATTCCTAATTCAATTATCTAAATGAACTGAATTTAAACTCTAAACATCTCAGCTATAACCAATCCAGCCTATCAAATGCCTAACAATTGAATGACTAAAGTTGAAATTGGAACAAATGAACTAAATTTAAATCATATTAACACCACACAGAACCCAACAGCATCATTGAAGCTGAAGCTGAAACTGAATCAAAATCATGTTGATACAGGGATTAAGCTAGCACAATTCTAAGTCAAATCTGTACAAAATGCAGGATCACTATCAGTATATTGACAATGAGCCCTGAAGCTAAGTGTCTAAGGATCAGTACATACAATACTCGACATCAAACCATTTGACAAAAACTACTGGTCTACAAACAAGAATGAATTAATCGACGAAACTGTTTATAACATATGTTATTAATTGACGGAAGAAAACTGGACTAAGTAAATGGTCTGATGGAGAAGAGAGAAAATAACGGACAAAGACGAATTACAACAAACCTAATTTAAGCAAACGAATAATCGATTGAACTACTCAAACGAACATTAGAGTATTTTAATCTAACCAGAATCAGAAAAAGAGGCGGAATATTTACTGGATTAAGAATTAACTTAAACTGAAAACACAGACAAATAAACATATAGAAAAAGGAAAAGAAAAAGCTAGGAAGAACTTACTGTTCTTTTCTCGGATCCCACCAACATGCCCTTTCGAACTTGAGTTCTAGTTAGCATTACACGTCTATTTCGTCAGAAATAGGCTTATAATACTAACTAGAACCCATTCAACCCTGAAAGCTTTGAAACAGTCTCGAACCGTTGAACCCTAGATCCGCCATTCGACGAGTTTTACTCGCATTTGAGCCAATTTGGTTAGGGATTAGCGATGAGGAGGTCAAGGGGATTATTGGGTGTGCTTTTGGGGTTAAGCGGACAGGCTAGGGGTTGGGACGGGGATCTTCGATCGAAGATTCGAGGGGCTCGAGGGTGATTCGAAGAAAAATGAGCGTGGATTCGGAGAGGGGATGGTTTGATGGTTCAGGGGTGTGATTTTGGGGTTGTTTGGCCACCGTCCGCCGCCGTGGGCTATTTTCGGGCGGCGGAAGGCGGTGGTGTGTGGTGGTGTGTGTTTTGGTCTCTAAAGAGACGAGTGGGGGGGCGTTTGGTATATCAAAATCAGTAGATTAATCTGGGTCGTTGGATGATAGGAACCAATGGTCCAGATTGCGTCACTTAAGCCAAACGGGGTCGTTTAGGCTTAGCTGGGGCGGGTATGGTTCGGGGTAAGCGGGTCGGGCTAGAGACGGGTTATGGGAGGGGGATCTTGGACCGTTGGATTGGGTGATTGAACGGTTGAGATTGATTGGCGACGAAATGGCGTCGTTTGGTATGGTCTCTTGGACCGGCCGATTGGGCCTGGATATGGAGTGTGACATTGGGCCAGAACTTTTCTTTTTAAAACTGGCCCAGTCCGATTTTAACTCTTCTTCTCTTGTTTCTTCTTTTTCCTTTTATTTTCTTTTTAATTCCTAATTACCAAAAATTCTAAAATAAATTGTAAAGCCAAAATTAACTTAGAAAAATACTAATTAACCCTTAATAATAATTATCACACAAGATTAAATACAAATATAATCACACAATTTTGACATTAGACACTAAAAATGCGAAGTACGTCATTTTTTCGATTTTTCATTTTCGTAAAACAAATCACTGTTTAATTAATCCTAAATTGCAAAACTAAATCGTAAATGCAAATGCAACACATATATTTTTGTATTTTTTATTAATTAAAATAGAATAAACATCCACAGACAAAAATACAAATAATTATCCAAAAAAATGCCACGCGAATTCTCAAAATTGCACACAAGAATTAAACCCCAAATTAAAAACCTGCTAGGGCGACGAGAAAGGCGATTAGAGAGAGAAAGTTGAGTTTCGAGCTCCCATGGCCAATACGGCCGGTGGTCAGCCACCTACTATGGTGGGGCACCTCTACAACCACCCCCCAACAATCACCAGCCATCGACGACCACAGATAACACCCAAAAACCAATGGATTATGTGAAAGTTCTGAAGCCTCCGATGAACAGTACCATGCAGACTGCTGCTGCTGCGTCTGTGGAACCAATTGCACCTCGACGAGTTCAAATCTTTTAGGGACAGCCAACTGTGTGCTTTACTGAAGTTGAGGTTCGACGAATGAATATAATTGAAAGGCTGCAGTATGCAATTGTGTGCAAATTCTCTTATGGTTGGCCTGACATCAATGAAATACGTCGGATAGTTCCATTGCAATGTGGAATTAAGGGTGAGTGTAATATTGGATTCTTATGTGACAGGAACATTCTAATTCGTATGACTTTATGGCAAGACTATGTTGATTTTTCTTCAAAAAGTGTTTATCATGTTAAAGACAAGTATGGGGAGGAGTATCAGCTAAGGACCTTGATTTATGATGAAAAATTTAAAATTGGAGAGGAAACACCTAAGGTTATGGCTTGGATTTCTTTTCCTAATCTGTTGCCTACTTATTTTGTCAAAGAATGTTTATTTTCTTTGGCTTCAGCAGTAGGAATTCCACAACACCTAGATTTGGCTACTATTAAAAAGACGAGGCCTAGCTGTGCTCGTGTGAAGGTGTTGGTGAATTTACTGGATGAGCTGCCAAATAAAGTGAGAATGGATATTATTGATGAGGATTCAGGTGGTTTGAGAACGGAGTGGGTGAACATCAAATACGATTACATTCCTAAATATTGCAAGGAGTGTAAATTGCAAGGGCATGATATGATGGATTGCTGGAGGTTACATCATGAATTGTTACCAAAGAAATCAGATGAGAAGCAGGACATCAATGTGACTGACAAGGTTGCTAATACTCAACATGGTAAGGGGCAGGTCCTTTGATGATCTTGTCAAGTGGTAAGGTAGTTGGAAATCCAAGTGCTCAATGGAAGGAGGTACAGGATAATAGAGGTAAAGCTAAGGAGAATGTAAATGAAGGAGGTACAAAAAATGGGAAAGAAATGGTGCATGTTAAAACAAATGCTACTGTGACCATGAACAAGTAGCAGGTGCAGATCACAAACAAATTTGCAGCACTAGGTGATGATGAATCTAATGAAGTGCAGGGTAAAGAGTTGGCAATCATAGAAGAGGTGCAGGAAATTAGTCATGTGGATGTTGCATCCCCCTCAAAGAAAAGAAAGCAAGGCAATGGAAAACATAATACTCAAAGTGGAAATGGTAATCAAATGGCAACAGGTGAGGTGCAGACAACTCCGAGAAGTACAGCAGGAAGGAAAAAAGAAGCAGTATTTCAGCAAAAACAGCAGATAGGCAATGAGGGTGAAAAACTTAATCCTGCAGCTCCAGAGTTTAATATAAGTTCAGCTGGTGTAGGTTCAACTAATGGAGGAAGTGAGGCAATGGTTAATAAACCCAAGGAAACAACAGCTCAATGGGTCCAAAGGACCTTCATAGGCAATACATTGGTGGAAGTCAACACATCTTGTAAGGATATTCCTTCACAGGATACAATGGTTGAAATGGAGATGGCCAACATTCCAGAAATCCAAACAAATGAGAATTTCCTTCCTCAGATGAAGGAGAGAGTACAATGGAGTGGAGGTAAACTTTGGTCAGAACAAAGGGAAGATGATTCAGAAGAAAATGAGGTTCCTATAGGGGCTAAACATGATGAAGAACCAGTTCATGAAGAAAAAGAAGAAGAGGAAAAAAGTGTAAATGGAGAGGAAACTGTTACAATCACAAATAAAGAAGAAATTGCTGCAGAAAAGAGGAAAACTGAAAGGGACAACAACAATGATGAAACAGTTGTCCCAAAGGAAAAAATTGATGCAAAGGAACAACACACAACAAAACAGATTCAGGAAGGCAACACAGATCAGTTACATATAAAGGAAGGAGTTGGCACCGATGCAATTGATTCAGGAGGAATTGGGGATGGTGTAGTTGTAACCGGTAACTTGGAGCAATCTAGAATGCAGGATATGAAAGAGCAGACTTTGGTGCCTAATCTGCAACACAAGCATGATGTTAGTGTTGCTGATCCTCAGAAGTTTAAGGAAGTAGAAGATAAAGATGCAAGGGCAGGCCAAGATCTAGATGAAGAGTCCACAAGTCAAAATTTCCAAAATGTAGCCAGGCAAGGTGATTTGTCTCCCAGAATCATTGAGAAGGCCAAATCTGCAGCAAAGGGGAGGAAGAAACATCAGAAAGAGAACCCAACTGTGCCTGTAGGAGGAGTTCAAACAAGGAGAAATTTGTCACTTTATTTATCCAAACAGTAATGGATTCTCTCATATGGAATATTAGATCAGTTAACACTCAGCAAGCATTTGAGATGCTGATCAAATCACATAGAAATAATCACTATGAATTCATTGGTTTAATGGAGCCTATGCAACAAGCAAGAACTTTGGAAAAGTATAGAAACAGAATAGGCTTTGCTCAGGCGATTGCTAATGTATCAAATAAGATTTGGGCTTTCATAGATGAAGTATATGAGGTTACAGTTATGTATAACTTGGTGCAGCAGTTAACTCTAAGGCTATATCACTCTGAGACTCATGTGGAATTTGTTCTAACTCTGGTATATGCTAAGTGTGATGCTATTGAAAGGATTGAACTGTGGGATTCATTGTATTATATGGCATCAGATATGACTATTCCATGGTTGGTAGGAGGTGATTTCAATGTTATATGGGATGAGGAGGAAAAATTTGGAGGTCTTCCAGTACACTTGAATGAAATAGATGATTTCAGGCATTGTATAAATACTTGTAACCTGTCATATCTTGGTTTTAAGGGTAGTATATTCACATGTTGGAATGGCAGGGCAGAGGAGGATTGTATTTTCAAAAGGCTAGACAGATGTGTGGCCAATGCAGAATTTTAGCAGATTTTTCCAGGTATTGAAGTTCAACATTTGGCAAAGATAGGGTCTGATCATAGCCCTATGCAGCTTAGATGTGATATAAAGAATCCCCCAGTCAAGAAACCCTTCAGGTTTCTGAATTTTTGGGTGGAACATGCTTCATTCAAAGAGGTAGTAAAGCAGAACTGGAATGCTTAATCTCATTTAGACATATGTTCTGTTCAATCATAAGTTGAAGAAGGTCAAGAAGGCTCTATCTGGATGGAGTAAATCAACATATGGGGACATATTTCAAAAAATAGCTAGTTTGGAGGAGGTTGTAATTGTGCATGAAGCAGAGTTTGAAGCTAACCCTACAAAACAAAACAGACAAAGGTTGCAGAAGGTACAGGCTGAATTGATCAGATATCTAGCATTGGAAGAAAAATACTGGAAGCAAAAATCTGGAATGTCCTGGTTTAAAGATGGTGACAGGAATACTAAATTTTTCCATGCGCAAGTTAGAGGTAGAAGAAAGAAGCTGCAACTGTCCAGAATTCAGAACAGTCAAGGTATGTGGATAGAAGAAGAAGAAGAAGAAGAGATAGCTGCAGAAGCAATTCAATTCTTTCAGGACCAGTTCTCAGAATCTGCAGCACCTACATCTTTTGATATCATAAGACATGTTCCTTCATTGATATATTCAGGCCAAAATGAAGATTTGATCAAGCATCCAATGTTAGAGGAGGTAAGGGCAGCTGTATTTGGGCTCAATGGAGACAGTGCAGGTGGCCCAGATGGATTCACAGGGAAATTTTATCAGTCATGTTGGGATATTATAGGAGATGACCTGTTTGACATGGTGAGAGCATTCTTTAATGGGCATGAATTGCCAAAATGTGTGACACATACTAACCTTGTGTTGCTTCCAAAGAAAAAAGAAGTTTGCACCTTCTCAGATCTTAGACCAATCAGCCTCAGTAACTTTACTAATAAGGTAGTGTCAAGGGTTATCCATGAAAGGCTTGTGGGGCTGCTACCTAATTTGATATCTGAAGAACAAGCTGGTTTTGTTAAAGGGATGAGCATTATAGAAAATATTTTGTTAACTCAAGAGATTGTCACTGATATGAGACTAAGAATTAAGGCAGGTCCAAATGTTGTATTGAAGCTGGATATGACCAAAGCTTATGATAGGCTTTCTTGGTTGTTCTTGACTAAGGTTCTGAGAAAGATGGGCTTCTCTGAAAGATTTATTGGCATGGCTTTTGGAATAGTTTCAAATAACTTGTACTCAGTGCTGATAAATGGTCAAGCACATGGTTTTTTCAAATCATCAAGAGGGGTAAAACAAGGAGATCCTCTGTCTCCTACTTTGTTTATCTTAGCTGCTGAAGCACTCTCAAGGGGTCTTAATGCTCTGCATCTGAATTTTCATTTCTGTGGATATGGTTTACCTAAATGGATCCCAAAGATAAATCATCTTACATATGCAGATGATACAATTATTTTCTCCTCATCAGACGACACATCCCTTAGGCACATAATGGAGGTACTTGCAGCGTATGAAGAAGCATCTGGACAGCTAGTCAATAAGGCAAAGTCAGGTGTGTATCTCCATCATTTGACTGATAGTGAAGTAGCAGAAAAGGTGGAGAGAGTTACAGGAATTAAAAGGCAGGAATTCCCAATTGTGTATTTAGGATGCCCTATTTTTTATTCAAGAAGGAAAATGGAATATTATCAGCCAATGATTACTAAGGTATTGGACAGATTACAATCATGGAAAGGCAAGCTATTGTCTATTGGGGGAAGGGAAATTCTCATTGCCCATGTGCTTCAGAGTATGCCAATTCATTTGTTATCTGCAGTCAATCCACCTGCATATGTGATTAATAGACTTCACAAGATTTTTGCTCAATTTTTCTGGAGCAGTTCAGTGACAGGTAACAACAGGCATTGGGCATCATGGAGTACATTATGTATGCCACAGGAAGAAGGGGGTATTGGTTTTAGGTCCCTTCATGATGTAGCAAAAGCTCTGTTCTGCAAACTGTTGTGGAAATATAGAACAAAACCTAGTCTGTAGAGCTCATTTATGAGTCAGAAGTATTGCAAAAAGATGAATTCAGTGGTAGTGCCATGGAGAAAAGGATCACATGTTTGGATAAAGATGTTGGTGTGTAGAGACCTTGTTGAACACCTGATCATTTGGCAACCAAGGATGGGTTCTTCTTTGTTCTGGTATTACAACTGGACAGGCTTAGGGGCTTTGTATTTTTTGATTCCTCAAAATTTTAGAGTTGATGAATCAGTCCATAATGTGTGGGATGTGGTGGATGGATGAGAATGGAATACACAAAGGCTTTATGAAATATTACCTGAAGAATTTGCAGAACACATCATAGTAAACCTTCAACCACCTACAACTCAAGGAGTCTTGAATGTACCTGTTTGGAGTTTGGAATCAAAGGGTCAGTTCAGTGTTAGAACATCATGGGAGTATGTGAGGAACAGAGCTAAACCAATGTCAGCTTATAAGAAAATTTGGGTGAAAGGTCTGCCATTTAAGATAGCCTTTTTCATGTGGAAAATATGGAGGAACAAGCTGCCATTGGATGAGTTTTTCAGAAGACTTGGCTATCAAATGGCATCTAAGTGCTGGTGTTGTGCAGATCCTTTGGAGGAAACAACACAACACTTATTTTTTACATCATATGCTGCAAACAAAGTATGGAGGTATTACCTTGGGCATGCTGGTATTCTAACAGAAGGACTCACACTACACCAGGCAATTATCAAATGCTGGACTGCAGATGTAGTACCTCGACTGAAGCCAATTTTGCAAGCCTTGCCATCAGTCATAGTATGGGAATTATGGAAGAGGAGAAACAGTTATAAATATGGAGATGCAGTCACTATTAACAGGGTGGTGTACCAGATCTCTTCTACTCTGCAGTCATTGACTAAAGTAAGGAAACCAGGAATTAGTCAGGTTTCTCATAGGTGGCCAGATATGTTGAAGATGATGGAGCAGTTCACACCAAATCTCAAGTATACAAAGGTGAATTGGGATTTTCCAGAACAAGGTTGGGTGAAAGTCAACACAGATGGAGCTTCAAGAGGTAATCCGGGAAGGAGTTCAATTGGTTTTGTCCTTAGAAATGAGGAGGGTGATGTCCTGTATGCATGTGGCAAGGAGATCCAAGAGGGCACAAATTCAGTTGCTGAAGCTAAAGTTATCTCTGAGGCTTTGAAATTTTGTGTACAGCATGACTATGTCTTGATTGACTTGCACACAGACTCTATGGTGCTGCAGAAAGTGATTACAGGAGAATGGAAGCCCCCTTGGGTCTTGGGAAGTCTGGTAGAGGAGATTATGGATTTGATGAAGAGGGATAATGTTAAGATATCTCATACACTCAGAGAAGGAAACAAGTTAGCAGATCACATTGCAAATTATGCCCTGGACAATGGCCTGTTGGAGTGTTATGGATTTGAAGATTTGGATGTTCAGGGGAGAAAGTTGGTGAACTCTGATAAATTACAATGTCCATACATAAGAGTCTCAGCTTCAAGGAGATAGGAAGAGGTGGAGGAGCTACATCACCTGCAGAGGGGGATCAAAGGAGTCTGTATAAACATCATCATACTCAAATCCTTTTGGAGGAGAGTATGATGAGATTTTTATCTAACAATTTTTTCTTTTTTGCAGGTACAAATGTTGCAGCTATGTTTTGGATCTTGAGGAAACTTTTTATGGTGGTATTAGTGCTTTGCACTCAGCCCAGAGAAGGAAACTCAAATCCAAACATAGCTACAGAAGAAAATCAGAAATTTCTGATGTCACTGAAGGTTTTCAGCAAATATAAGGTCACAACAGGAGCTTTAAAGCCCAGAATGTCTAATCGAAATGGGTTACCTGATCTTAGCTATGTCAGCAGCAGGGGTGGTACACTTATTAGAGGGGATAGGAGCATGGAGTGCATGTAGAAGGGAGGATCAGGTGGAGGAGCATTTCAGCAGAACAAGCAGGGTCCAGACTCTTAATCTGGTTTTGAGCAGCAGGGCATTCTCAGGGATAGGGAGTAATATGGGAGTTCAGGGGTTGGAAGGAAGGGGTCTAATCTGGGGATCCCCAGCAAGAGAGGGAGTAGTAGACACACATTGGGATTTAGGGAGCCAGGCAGGTGCTAGAGGAAAAGGAATGGTGACAGAAAATGAAAAGGTGAGGAAAAATGAAGTGCAGCAGCATAGCAGTTGCAGGTTATCTGTATGGCCTCAAGAAGTACAGGATACCTTATTATATGATTTGGTGTTGTCTGAACGCAGTAGAGGGATGATATTAGGGTGCAAGGAGCAGGTAATGAGGAAGGGTAAGGAGATAGGCAGAAAAACAGAATATACTCCAAGAGAAGATGGGGAACAAAGATGCTACTATGATGAACATCATGCTCAAATCCTGTTGGAAGAGAGCATGATGAAGCTTATTTCTAACAAAGTGTTCTTTTTTGCAGGAACAGTCTCTAGGCCCTATTGTTCACTGAAGTTCTTACTAGTGGTATTGGTGATTTTCACCCAACCTAGTGGAATGAAGGTAGAAATAGGATACAACCTAGAGGAACCAAGGTACAAAATTCAGACATCAAGCAACAGGACATATAGATCATTATGGCACATTAAGTCAGGGGTGCACAGCATAAAAAATTCACAAGGAAAGGAAAACTACAAGCAATCGAGAAAAAAAGCACTCAAATGGTTGGGGTCACACCTGAACACACATTGTGGACAGTTGAGGTACATAAGATCAACTGGATGAAACAATCGTGGACATCATACAGTGGGAATTGGTTAGCAGATCTTCAGTTTACATGGATTTTACACGACCTTATGAGGAGCTTGCTGCTGGTGGTATTAGTACTTTGTACTCAGTCCAGCACAAGTGAATTATGGGGGAGTGTAATTACAGTTCAGGAAGTCATAGGTACTCAGTCATTAAGCTGGTATTGTTCTCGACTTTTTGACTACAGCAGAAAAAACATTCAGGAAATGGAGCTCATGCAATGCTCGCTGCAACTGAAATGGACAAGGCAAGGCACAGGGCAACCTTGGATAGGTTTTTCAAACAGGAGGGGATCAATAAGGAACAAGAATACAGCACATCAACACAACAGAAAATGCAAAGAAGGAATTCAGAAGTGGAAATCAAGCAGACATATCATAATGGCGGAGGAAAACTACAACAAAGTAGAGGCAGATGGACGCGAAAAGCTGGAACACTATTACATTGGTAATGATCTCAGAAGGACATTTTGGCACTCACCCTTGATCTGGATATCATTTACAAATATGGCTAGATTAGTTACACATTTTGTGATGCCAATGTTGAATTCACTACTCAATATTGGTAATAGGATTAATATAATCTTCATTTGTTATTATTTTCATAGCTTAAGACCTCCTAACAAATTCATTGTATTCTTTTGATTTTATGAATAAAACCTAGCCCTAGGCCATGCCTAGTGGATTGCTTAAAAAAAATTGCACACAAAGGAAAATTATTTTATTTTGAATTTTTGGAAGTAGTTCTCATAGGGCAAAAATCACGTGCTCACAGCTTCCCCTCTTTGTCTGAAAACACTAGGGGTTTTCGTGCAAAGATAAAGTGAGCGGATACGAGCAATTTTTGCCCGTTGGAATACTTCGTGTGAAGAATATTTTTGAAAGAGAGTTGATCGAACCTCTGCTTCGAAGGTTTCCTACATATCCCTAGCTAAAAGGGAATCAGGTCAATGTAGTTCGGGAAGTTTTGGTAGCTGGGACTACCATGGAGCTGTAATTTTGCTGTTACTGCTATTGCTGCTGCTGCTACCGCTTACTTACCTCCTTATTACATCATGGTAAAAGAAAACAAGAAGCTAGACTAAACTAGGAATTACAAAATCTTATCTAGATCTTCAAACTTGCTCTTGTTGTCTTGCTTTCTTGTTGGCTTGTGTTTCTTCTGATGTTTCTTTCTTTCTTGTGAAATTCGAATTGTTTCTCCTCCAACACGCGAATTATCTTCCTTTGACCATTGTTGCCTCTCTTTTGACTTCTGCACTTGAGTTTATGCTGGGGATTTTTGTTGTAACCCTCCGCTCTCCGGACGGGCTCCTGACTTCTACTACGACTTAAAAAGATAATACCTCCATTCTCCAGGCGGGCTCCTGATGCCAATAAACATCTCAAAGATAATACCTCCATTCTCCAGGCGGGCTCCTGACTTCAACTACAACTTAAAAATATAATACCTCTATTCTCCAGGTGGGCTCCTGACCTCAATAAACAACTTAAAGATAATACCTCCATTCTCCAGGCGGGCTCCTGACTTCGACTACAACTTGAAAATATAACAACCTCCATTCTCCAGGCGGGCTCCTGACTTCAACAACTTCTTAAAAATATAACACCTCCATTCTCTAGGCGGGCTCCTGACTTCGACTACAACTTGAAAATATAACAACCTCCATTCTCCAGGCGGGCTCCTGACTTCAACTATAACTTAAAAATATAATACCTCCATTCTCCAGGTGAGTATCCTGACTTCAACAACTTCTTAAAATATAATACCTCCATTCTCCAGGAGGGCTCCTAACTACAACTTAAAAATATAATACCTTCATTCTCCAGGCGGGCTCCTGACTTCAATAAACAACTTAAAGATAATACCTCCATTCTCCAAGCGGGCTCCTGACTACAACTTAAAAATATAATACCTTCATTCTCTAGGCGGACTCCTAACTTTAACAACTTCTTAAAAATGCATTCTATTGTCGTTGTTCCTTCCTGCCTCCTGAACCATTTTCCTTATAACTTGAATTATCTTCTTTCAGAACTGCTTCCCTCAAAACTGGTGTTTCATTCCTCTGAAAACTGCTGGGGATAACACCGGTATTTCATTCAAAAATATGTTATTTTCCTCCTTCAAAGACTACTTCCCTTAAAGCTGGTATTTTCCTTCCTCTAGAACTACTTCCCTTAAGACTTGTGTTATCTTCCTCCTAAAATTGCTTTCTTTAAAACTTGTTTTTCCTTCTTCCAAAAACTGTTGGGGATACCACTTTTCTCCAAACTTGTGTTATCTTCCTTCTTCCCCAAGTGGGTACCTGACTTCCAGAAAATTTTCAAAATAAAAGAAAATTTTCTGCCCCAGTTTGACAATCTTTCTTGTGGCATGTCTTTCTGTCATCAATAACATTTCATGTCCCTGCTTAAAATCAAAGAGAATTTGTTAGTTTAAAACGTGGGGATGCTCCTGCTGGGGACGGTTTTCCCTTTCGCTCTTTTCCATGCTCTGCGTTGTTCGACCATCTTGAAACTTGGCCGATAACCTCTGACCTTCTTGATGATTCTGTATTCACCAACTTCTCAACCGTTGTTTTCCACCTTTGCTCCACACTGTCCCGAAATCTTAGACCAATCCATCATCTAGTCTTACAACGACGTCTTTCTCGTCCCATCACATTATCCTCGCATGTCTTATCCCTATTTACCTTGCACCATGTTGGCAACTGGTAGTTAGCTCTGAAAATCCTTCTTAAAAACAAACTACTATTGATCAAAAAGAAATGGAAATGATGACTTCGAAAGATAGAACAAGAAAAATCTTTCTGAACAATTGTTTGAAGATAAAATAACTTATCTGAATGGTATAACCGATCACAATGGTCATGTCGTGCATTTTTGGATTAATCAACCCAGTCTATTTACATCAATCAATCTTTCTGATATCCCTACTTTGCATTTCAGAGGTCCCGCAACCCATCTTCTTTTGCCGAAATAACATCTTTATTCTGCTTGATGTCTCGAGGGATCCTTTCCATCAAGCTTATCTCGTTTGCCCCCTTTTAATTCCTTGTCACCTTATAGTGCCCTTCGAGGGGTTTTCACTAATAAGACTCTCTCATTTCTCTCAACTCCCGTCGCTTTATGGTGCCTGTGAAGGTTTTCACCGATAAGACTCTCTCATTTTACTTCTCTCATTTTACTTCTCTCAACTTCTGTCTCCTTATGGTGCCTGTGAAGGTTTTCACCAATAAGACTCTCTCATTTTCATTAATTTCCCTGCTTGGACCGGAGTATTACCCAGATATGAATCACTTCTGTTTGCTCGACTCGTCATCTCTCAAAAAACTGATCAGAAGGTCTTTCTTTGGACCGTAACGTGGGCTTTTGGATGAGGTTAGAAAGAAAGGGTATCAAAGGCTCAAAATAATTTGATATGGGTTTGAAATAACAACTTTCGGAATCATATTCCTCATTACAAATACAACCTCTGCCCCAGTTTCTTGCTTGGGGATCTTGGGATATTTTATTTTACTATGACCGAGCCGTGAAGCTGCCTACGTACCCTTAACAGGGATCACGTCAAACGTAGTTCACACCTGAATTTCCTTGTTGTTATATTTTTTTTTCACTTCTTTTCTTTTCTCTTTTTCTTTTCTTTCTTTTTCTCTCTTTTTCGTTACTGATTCCAAAAGAGGGGTATGAAAGAAATAAATAAGGCTCAAAAAAGGGGAACAAAGGGTAAAGTGTTTAGATAGTAGAAAAAATTGCCTTCGTCATTTCAATCTTCGAAATAATGCCAAATACAAACAATCAACAATTATACCAAAGAAATCATACATAATATCTTTTTACTGTATCAGAATTGATAGTCATGTCTATGCATTTTCCTTCGATATTTGTTAAACATAGGCACCATTGGACAATACTCTAGTTACAATGAATGGCCCCTGCCAATTTGGGGCGAACTTGCCTTTCGCTTCGGCCTGGTGTGGAAGGATACGTTTCAGCACCTGCTGGCCCACTTCAAATTTCCGGGGACGTACCTTTTTGTTGTATGCTCTTGCCATTCTCTTTTGATATAACTGGCCATGACACACAGCTACCAATCTTTTTTCATTAATCAAGTTCAACTGCTCCAGACGGGTTTTGACCCACTCATCATCATCAATCTCAGCCTCAGCGACAATCCGAAGGGACGGGATTTCAACTTCCGCAGGTATTACGGCTTTAGTTCCATATACCAACAAATAAGAAGTTTCCCCTACTGAAGTACGGACATTAGTGCGATAACCCATCAACGCAAATGGTAATTTTTCATGCCATTGCCTAGAACCTTCTACCATTTTCTGAAGTATCTTCTTTATGTTTTTGTTGGCTGCCTCAACTGCTCCATTCACCTTGGGACGATATGGGGTAGAATTGCGGTGTGTAACCTTAAACTGTTGACATACCTCTTTCATCAAATTGTTGTTAAGATTAGCACCATTATCCGTGATGATCACCTTTGGGATTCCAAATCGACAGATGATATTTGAGTGAACAAAATCGACCACTGCTTTCTTGGTCACAGACTTGAAAGTTTTGGCCTCAACCCATTTGGTGAAATAATCAATGGCTACCAGAATGAACCTATGCCCGTTGGATGCTGCTGGCTCAATTGGTCCAATGATATACATGCCCTAAGCGATGAAGGGCCATGGCACTGACATTGTGTGCAATTCCGATAGTGGAGAATCAAATCTCCGTGTATCTGGCACTGATGACATTTGCGCACAAAACTAATACAATTTCTCTTTATGGTGAGCCAATAATAACCTGTTCGGAGAATTTTCTTTGCCAGCACATATCCGCTAATATATGGTCCACAAACTCCTGAATGTACTTCGGACATGACAGCCATAGCTTGTCTAGCATCTATGCATCTTAACAATCCAAGGTCTGGTGTTCTTTTATACAAAATTCCTCCACTCAAGAAAAATCCACTTGCCAACCGTCGAATTGTTCTCTTTTGATCCCCCGTGGCTTGAACTAGTTATATCCCCATTCTGATGTATTCCTTGATATCATGGAACCATGGTTCGCCATCAAATTCTTCTTCAATCATGTTGCAGTAAGCATGCTGATCTCGTATTTGAATGTGCAAAGGATCGACATAAGCTTTGTCTGGATGGTCCAGCATTGACGCTAGGGTAGACAAAGCATCGGCGACCTCATTATGGACCCTTGTAATATGCCTGAACTCCACTGATCTAAACCGTTGGCAAAGATCATGCAAGCATTGTCGGTATGGTATGAGCTTCAGATCTCGTGTTTCCCATTCTCCTTGAATTTGATGTACCAGAAGATCCGAGTCTCCCAAGACCAAGACTTCCTGGACATCCATGTCTGCAGCTAGCCTTAAACCCAAAATGCATGCTTCGTACTCAGCCATATTGTTGGTACAATAAAAATGAAGTTGAGCTGTAACAGGATAGTGATGTCCTATTTCAGAAATAAGCACGGCTCCTATTCCCACTCCTTTCATGTTAGCAGCCCCATCAAAGAAAAGTTTCCAACCTGGTTTTTTGACCTGTTCTAGTTCATCAATATGTATCACCTCTTCATCAGGAAAATAAGTCCTCAGTGGCTCATACTCTTCATCGACCGGGTTCTCAGCCAAATGATCGGCCAATGCTTGGGCTTTCATCGCAGTTCGAGTCACATAGATTATGTCAAACTCTGTGAGCAGAATCTGCCACTTCACAAGTCTTCCTGTCGGCATAGGCTTTTGAAAGATATATTTCAATGGATCCAAGCGTGAAATGAGGTAAGTAATGTAGGATGACAAATAATGTTTCAACTTCTGTGCCACCCAAGTTAGGGCGCAACATGTCCTTTCCAGGTGAGTATATTTAACCTCATAAGCCGTGAACTTTTTGCTAAGATAGTAGAAGGCCTGTTCTTTCCTGCCGGTGGCGTCATGCTACCCCAGTACACAACTAAATGAATTTTCCAAAACTGTCAAGTAAAGAATCAGAGGTCTCCCTAGTTCTGGCGGAACCAGCACAGGTGGGTTTGACAAGTAACCTTTTATTTATCAAATGCTTCTTGACACTCATCAGTCCACTTGATCACAGCGTCCTTCTTCAACAGCTTGAAAATAGGCTCACAAGTTGTCGTGAGCTGAGTAATAAACTTGCTGATGTATTTCAACCTTCCTAACAGACTCATCACTTCAGTCTTGTTCCTCGGAGGGGGCAATTCTTGTATGGCTTTGATCTTTGATGGGTCCAACTCGATGCCTCGCCAGCTGACTATGAATCCCAACAGTTTTCCGGATGGAACACCAAATGCACACTTGGCGGGGTTAAGCTTGAGGTTGTACCTGCGAAGCCTCTGGAAGAATTTCCTCAAATCCTCGACGTGGTCGGCCTGATGTTTTGATTTTATGATCACATCATCTACGTATACCTCAATCTCCTTGTGTATCATATCATGAAATACAGTAGTCATCGCCCTCATATAAGTTGCCCCAGCATTCTTCAAACCAAATGGCATTACCCGGTAGCAATAGGTTCCCCATGGCGTGATGAACGCCGTCTTTTCTGCATCTTCTTCATCCATTAGAATCTGATGATACCCAGCATAGCAATCCACAAAAGATCCAATCTCACGCTTGGCACAATTATCGATCAAAATATAGATATTGGTAATGGGAAGTTATCCTTCGGACTTGCTTTGTTGAGATTGTGGTAATCGACGCATACTCTGATCTTGCCATCCTTCTTCGGTACGGGCACGACATTAGCCAACCAAACAGGATATCGGGTGACCCGAATAACCTTTGCATCCAACTGCTTGGTAACTTCTTCTTTAATCTTCACACTCATATCAGTTTTGAATTTCCTCAGCTTTTGCTTGACGGGGGGGGAATGCCGGATTAGTGGGAAATCTGTGGACCACTAAATCAGTGCTTAAACCCGGCATGTCGTCATATGACCACGCAAAAACATCTTTGTACTCGATGAGTGCTTTGATTAACTCCTCCCGGATTTTTGGCTCGAGGTGGACACTTATTTTAGTATCTCGGACATTGTCTGTGTCCCCTAAATTGACAGCTTCTGTGTCATTCAGGTTGGGTTTGGGTTTTTCTTCGAAGTGAATCAACTCCTTACTAATTTCTTCGAAGGCTTCATCCTCATCATCATATTCTGATTCGTAATCACAATCTACTTCTTGAACTAACATTTCTGAATCAGATTGATTTTTAAGACTGGGCTGAGGATTCCTTATGCATGCCATGTCGCTAGAACCAGCGTAAAAAGAACTGTATAGAGAAGAAAACAAAAGCAAAAAGGAAAACCATCAGGAATGATGAAGAAAGGGAAATTGTATTTCATTGAATGATAAAAGACTACAAGGTTTGCACACTCAAACAGACTGAAAAAATGAAATCTGGATTACAACCCTGGAATAATCCGTACAAACTCAAAGGAAAATCAAAGCAAACTACCAAGACTCCTTCCGAGTAGGGAGAGGAGTAGCCTTCCAATTATTAAGCTTTGTTTTTGGTCCGACAAATTGCACTTCCGCGTTGCTAGAATCCTCTCCAATTTCCACCATGTTCACACTGTCGAACAACTTCTCAAATCTTTCAATCAACTCCTTGTCAGGATTAATCACAGAACCGAGAATTACTGTTACTGGGCGACTCCTTGTACCGGACTTGACATATGATCTGGAAAGACGTAGGACCGGCTTTGGAAGGACCCATGTCCTCTGTTTCAGTTTCCTAGCTCTTTTTATATCTGCGGCTGTGGGCTTGAATCCCAGACCAAATGTTCCCAAGTTTTCAGGAAGAGACACGGGCTGTATGATGCCTTGCAATGCTGATCCCAAACCCTTTCCTAGTACAAAAACATTCTTCAACATTTCATACGCTACCATGACTGATGCGGCGTTTATCTTCTGATTCGGGATACATTTCCCCTATGGAACTTTCTCGACTAACATTGCGTCAGAAACTTGGTAGACCCATGGTCCCTTGTCATCTTCCACTTCAATGAATGGTATAATGGTGTTGTTGTGAGCGCACAAATTATCTTCGTCGTGCACCACTATTTCCTGTCTGTCCCATTCAAACTTGACCATCTGATGGAGTGTTTTTGGCACCGCTTTAGCGGCATGAATCCACGGTCACCCTAATAGCAAATTGTAGGAAACAGCTATATCCATCACTTGGAATTCCATTGTGAATTCTACTGGACCTATGGTTAGTTCTACTGAGTCTTTGCCTCCGCCGTCAAATCCCCGCACACAGATATTGTTCTTATGGATCCTCTCATCTTCTACTTTCATCTTGATTAGAGTGGAGAGAGGACAGATATTCGCGCTTGAACCATTGTTAACCAATACCCGGGTAACCACGGCATCCTCGCATTTCACTGTCAGGTAAAGGGCTTTGTTATGCTCAGTACCCTCTACCGGCAATTCATCATCGGAAAAAGTGACTCTGTTTACGTCAAAAATCTTGTTGGCTATCTTATCCAGATGGTTTACCGAGATCTTGTCGGGAACATGGGCCTCATTCATTATTTTCATCAGTGACTGACGGTGCTCATCTGAATGGATTAGCAACGAGAGTAATGAGATCTGAGTGGGCGTTTTCCTCAACTATTCTACAACAGAATAGTCATGCACTTTCATTTTTCTCAAAATTTCCTCTGCCTCTTCTTTAGTTACAGCTTTCTTTACCGGCATTGAATTATCTTTAGCTCTTCTTAACTTCTCGGGAGTAAAACACCTTCCTGAGCGAGTCAAACCTTGCGCTTCACAAACTTCTTCTTTGACTTTTTTCCCCTTGTAAATCACCGTCACCCGTTCATAATTCCAAGGAACAGCCTTGTTGTTGATTACTGGAAGCTGAGTTACTGGTTTTATAATAACAGGCTCTGTGCGAGCACCCTTCACGACCACAACAGGTTTACTTGCAACCCCTGGCACTACCACTTTAGCTTTCTCTGGTTTCACTGCAACAATGCTTGACGACCCTCTCTCGGCTACCACAGCTGGCTTATCATCTACCCCTCTCAACTGGGCCACTGATTTCCCACTGGTTACTTTTTCCTTTGAGCTGGTTTCGCTGGAACGGATCATCATTACTGTCTGTGAGGGCTTCCTGGGCTCCCCCTCTTTGTGTATCAGCTCAATTATGTGTGTCTCATGGTGAGCTGGCAGTGGATTCTGATTGATATTTAGTGTTGCTGGGGCTTGAACCTCAATCCGATGAGTATCAATAAGCTCTTGCACAGCTGTTTTTAGTTTCCAACACTTCTTTGTATCATGCCCAGGGGCCCCTGAACAGTACTCACAACTCACCGAGTGGTCAAGATTTCTAAGGGAGGATTTGGCATTTTAGGCTCAATTGGATTCAACATGCCCAACTACCTCAACCTGTGGAAAAGACTGGTATACGATTCCCCCAGTGGAGTGAAAGGCTTTTGCTTCTCTGACCTCTCATTCTTGAGGGCTTGGTTTGGTCGGAAACCTGTCCTAGGGGGATTTCTGTAGGCCCTTGGGGGTGGATATGTGTTTTGTAGAGCTGGGTATGGATTTTGTGGAGCCGGCGCATGTCATTGTGCGTGTGTCGGGGTTTGGGTATAGGCTTGTGCATGATGGACGGAAAAATGGGGATCTGGCGGTGGGTAGTAGTGCTGTGGAGGGCTATATGAAGTGTGGGGGTAATTTTGGTGGTAGGGTCGTGATTGGCTATAGTAGGGTGATGGGCCTCTAGATCTGAACCAGGCTCTGGACTCAACAGTCGTGACATCTTCTTTCTTCTTTTTCCCAAGTACACCCCCAGTGCCGCTTTGAATGGCCTGGGTGGTTGCCTTGATCGCTGAATAACTCATGATCTTGTTGGACTTAAGTCCCTCCTCGACCATGCCTCCAATTTTTACAACCTCATTAAAAGATTTGCCAACTGCGGACACTAGATGACCAAAGTAGGTCGGCTCCAAAGCCTGCAAAGAGTAATCAACCATCTCGCTCTCTTTCATTGGGGGATCTACCCTTGCTACTTGCTCCCTCCACCGGAAACCATATTCTTTAAAGCTTTCACTGTGCTTCTTTTCCAGTTTGGTCAGGGATAGTCGGTCCGGAATGATCTCAAGATTATATTGAAAGTGACAAGCGAATTCTTGGGCCAAATCGTCCCATGTGTACCACCTGCTATGATCTTGTCTGGTGTACCATTCTAACGCTAATCCACTCAAACTTTGGCTAAAATACGCCATCAGTAATTCATCTCTTCTGCCTGCTCCCCTCATCTTGCTACAAAAACCTCTCAAATGAGCCACCGGATCACCGTGTCTGTTGTACAAGTCGAATTTGGGCGTTTTGAACCACACCGGTAGTTGTACATTTGGGAACAAATACAAGTCTTTGTAAGCTACACTTACCTGACCTCCTAACCCTCTCATATCCCTGAAGGATTGTTCTATGCTTTTCATTTTTCTGAACATCTCTTCCTGTTCAGAATTTCTGGCCGGTTTTTCTGCTTTCCCCGGTAGGTCAGAATGTGGATCATATGGATAGGTTTCAGGCGCTTTGAAGGTAAGCTTCGGAGGATAATACTGGTTGTCCTGAGCTTGGAACACAGGTTCACTCGGAGATTTATGGAGTGCAGCTGGTAGAGATGCCACCAAGATAGGGGTAATTGGCGGAGGAGGGTATGGAATTGATTTTGGTGGTGGAGCTTGTGGCGTATGAGAAGTAGTGCCATGGTAGGGTTGATAAATGGGAAAACCTGGATCGGTGGCGGGATGATCCTGAGACTGAGCTAATGGTGGGGTAAAAGCAGGGTTAGCAGGGTAAGCTAGCGGTGATTGCCCTTTGGACCAGGCCTGGTATATTTCGGCCATCTGTTGCCTAAGCTTGAGCATCTCCTCTTTCATTTTATTGACGTCCAACTCCTCTACCTCAACACTAGTGTCGACATCTGGGATAGACATGATTTCCGGTATTGGTCCCTTCGATCTAGTTTGGTAATGATAATGTGCCAATATCCTCTAATTAAACTAACTGCTTGAATTCTCTAGAAAACAACAAACTTGTTAGTTTTTAGAGTTTAACACATATGAAATTACACGTTGGGATGCAATGCACCTAGGAAATTAACCATTTCTATCATGCATTTGCTTCGGTTGCGTGCGTCATTCCAGCCTCTCACAATTGTGCCTTTTCTTTTAAACTTTCTTTATTATATCCTTCTTTATTTTTTATTTTCCTTTTTAGTGGTGGTTGAATCCTATAGAGATTGCCTACGTATCATGTCCCCGCATGAATCAAACCGTGTGTAGTTCTGTCAGATAAGTGCGCAAGTAAATAAAATATTTTTGGGATTTTTAGTTTTTTATAAAAACAAATGATTCGATTATAGAGACTCAATATTAACAAATTTCAAAAGAGCAACAGACTTTGATGCAAAGACGAAGAACAGACTCTGAAATTAAGCTATCATATTCTGAAGAAATACAGACTCAAAACAGAAAGAAAATACAAACCCAACATGACTCACATACTCTGACAGAAAAGAAAATATAGACTCAACGAAACTCATGAGTACATCAATGCTCCTGGTGCCCGCGGGACATCATTTGGTCTCGCCGCGGGCCTATATGCAAGATCCCTTTGAAGTCGGTCCAAGTAACTCATTATCTGCTTAACAAATGTCATCACTGCTGCGAAGAAGGTAGTACGGGTCATATCCTCACAGATCTGGCATTTCATGACGATGTAGTCGGCGATGTTCCTAATTCTCTCTCTTATGACGCCTTTCTCTCATAACAAACGCCCAATCTGCTGGGCCCTGGCTTCCAAAGTTTGATCGGCCGCATGATTCTGCTCCTAAAGTCGTTGCAAATCTATTTCTAATTGTGCCAAGGCCGTGTAACAATGTTCCCTTTCAACCCTGAAGTCCTTTGCTTGCTTGATCATTTTGTTTTCTGTGACGATGACCCTTTTCTTTAGTCCTGCAACCTCATTGTCATACTTTTCTCTCAGCTACTTTATCAGATGTGCTCGTTCTGTCGAGTTTTCAGCCAATTGTTTTCGAGCCCTAGTTAATTCACTTTCTGCTTTCTTCAGATCAAAATTATATGCGCCCACTTTCTGCCTCAGGTTATCTATAATTTTTTCATCTTTGGCCCTTCGGGCCGGACTTTCTGCCACTATTTTCATTTTTCGAATCTGGGCCCGAAGGGCCTCATTTTCATTAGCTAGCCTCTTTTTCTTGCTCTCATCTGCAGCAATATGCAAATCTTTCTCAAATTTCAAATCCATAACTTGCTTCTCCAACTTGCCTATTGTAACCCTGTACTCATGTTCTTTAGCCAACCAATCCCACTGTTCTTGCGACGCCTTGACGAACTCCTGGAGATGGGGTCTTTTGGCCGGTCTCCCAAACTCGATTTCTTTCCTATACCAAGCAAGGTATCCCGGCGAAGCTTCACCTTTGGACCGATCATGTACACATGTATTTGCTGTTAAGTATTGACACTCGCTCCAAATTTGTCGGACTGCTGCTTCATGAAATTGTCCGTTGGGCCCGATCTCGACTATTTGGCCACTAAGATCTTCATCTTTCGGAACTATTTGGCATCTCCCCAACTGCCTCAAAACTCGATAAAGGGCATAGGGTTGGATACTCCTGAGCCCCATCAAAAGGAAATGGGGTCCAGTGGCTGGCATATATATGATATCATCCACAGGTAGCCATCCAAATGTCCACTCTATTTGGCTTGCAGTGACGGAACGGAGGCGTGCTATCCATTCTGTGACCCCTTCTTGTAAGCTGATTCCGTCAATCCTCGTAGAAAATTCCTCTATGCATGTTTTCTCTGTCGACCCATAACTCATAAATTGAGGACGGTGACATAGGTGTTCAATCATCCACATCTGCAGCAACACATTGCACCCCTCAAAAAAGTTTCCCCCGACTTTGCAAGCTGTGAGAGCGCGGAAGATTTCATCTACTATCATGGGTGCGAGGGTGCTATTGGCCTGAGTAAGTAAAGTGCTGACAACCCCAGATACTCGTATGTTAATGTTCCCATCTTTTTTAGGAAACACCAGGAGTCCCAAAAAGGCTACCATGAATGCAAAACTCCTATGTTCTTCCCACTTAAGGCGGTTTCCTTTGCTACAGATTTTGTTTTTCGGCTTGTTGAACCCCCTATGTGGCCATATCTGTTGTATATAAACCGCAAAGTACAAAAACCAACTGTCAAGTCTGGGTTGTGGACCCCCCTGCTTATTTTCAAAGAGTCTAGGAACCTGTGTACGGCTACGGCCCTTGGAGCAATCAGGTACTGGTGTCTCAAAGGAACCTTGGGACCCCCGATGTATCCGGCTATCTCTTTCAATGTTGGGGTAAGTTAAAAATCCGAGAAATGAAATACATTGTGAGCCGGGTCCCAGAATGCGACCAAAGCCTTTATGATATCCCCCCTAGGATTAATCTTCACCAACCCAGTGAGGCCTCCCAGGTATAGCTTGACCGTTTCGCGCCCTGATTCGCCCAAGTCATCCCACCACATGTGCAACTCCAAAGGGATCTTGTTCACTATTGTTACGTGTAAATTCTGACTTGTGCTTATTCTGCACATTTATTAGGGTGGTTAAGCAAAAATCACGATTCAATTGACTCAATGATAACATGGACACTTTTCTATTTAAAATAAAACCCGGTTTTGCCAATATGGCCTTACAGCACCTCGGAGTCGAAGATTTTAAGGTTGTGTCGGCTAACCGATGAAAGCCTTGAAAAATGACCACAGGCAGCTGTTCTTGCAAAAGTAGCCTTCCGGCGCCCTTTTAGGGACATTTGGCTATTTCTAACAAGAATGGCATCACCCTAATTATTTTCAAGTAAAAATTTTGTTCTTTTAGCTATTTTCGCAAAAAGTGAAGTTGGACCCGATGTGGGTTGCCTACGTATCTCACACCCTGTGAGAATCAAACTGGCGTAGTTCGGGCTGATAAAATAAACTTCTTTTGAAAATAAGACTCTTTTTCATTGGCAAATAAAACTATTTTTCATAAACAAAACTTTTATTTTTTTCTTTTTCTCCTTTTGTTTTTTCTTTTTCATTTTTTTTTTCATTTTCTCAAATATTCGGCAGAGTTTTGACACTATTTGGACATTGGTTTTTTTTCAAAACAGGCGATTAACTCTCTTTAACCCTCGTACCTCTATCTCTCTTTCCTCGAAATATTCAAAAGCCAGTCAGCATGCCAGTCCGAAGCAAACAAATGCACAAGTAACAAGTAAGATGCATCATGATGGTCTTTTGTCATTTTTGGTACACCTGTCCTAGACAGATCCAACCCCTTTGTTGAGCCTCCAAAGTTAAATGCATGTGATGCAAACAAATGTTCCTACTCGGGATCTGGCATGAAGCTAAGTTATTCTAGGTTCATAACCTGGGTATTTGTTCTAGACTGTGTACCCGAGCGGACAACTCGAGTAGAGGAAGGGGCTACGTACCGGGAACCAAAAGGCCATCCGGCTTAGTAACTTGTCCGAGCCTCTTTCTTATTTCAAGGTATGACACTAACAAAATAGGGAGTCCCGACCAACGAGCACATCCCCGAAGATGAGAAGAGAAGGGTTTCGTAATAATTTATATACAGTTCAGATAATATCAAAGCGGTAAAAGCATCACTTAGCACATTAGGCCCAAACATGTAACAAAATCAGATAAAGCCAAATATAACAATTTATCTAAGCTCAAATCTGAACCCTGAACCAGAGATTCTGGGTTCGGGTCCCCAGCAGAGTCGCCAGAGCTGTCACACCTCCTTTTTCCTACACCCGCAAGGGCGTAAGGGGAGTTTTTCCAATTAAAGGACAATCAAAACGGAATTTATTATTTAATTCAGAGTCGCCACTTGGGAGATTTATGGTGTCCCAAGTCACCGGTTGAATCCCAAACCGAGGAAAAGATTGACTCTGTATTACAGTCTGCGCACCAGAAATCCGGATAAGGAATTTCGTTAACCCGGGAGAAGGTGTTAGGCATTCCCGAGTTCCGTGGTTCTAGCACGGTCGCTCAACTGTCATATTCGGCTTATTTATCTGATTTTAATACATGTTGAACCTATGTGCAAATTCTAACTTTTTACCGCTTTATTATTATTATTTTAAAAGAGAATTGCAACGTCGTAAAAACGCGTCTCGAACCACGTCACATTAATGTACCCGTGGTTGTTGACACATCTCGACTCCGTTGAGATTTGGATTTGGGTCACATAAATGTGCACCCGAGTTTAGTGAGGTAATGTTATTAAAATACGCGCCTAAAGAGACTAACACATTATTATTTTGGGGAAGGCCGTAAAATTCACTAAACGGCCCGTCCCGAATTATAAATGTTTTATTTTAACCATTTATTGAGGGCCCCGCAAAGTTGCATTTTTATTTGGCGAGGCTCGTCTCATTTTTATTCAAAGGTCGATCCTAAAGTGACTATGATTTTCTATTTTTGTCTCTCAAAGAAAAAAACCTAATTAATTAAAATGCACAAAGCTTAAGGTCCAGTTTAAGAAGATGTCTGAACTTAGGCACATTAATAAGCATGATATTGGGCTTGAGACGGGACCCAAGTTGGATGGGGCGGAACCGCCCAGGCAAGGTTAAGGAGTCGAACCCTTGTAGCCGGGCAAGCCACGAAATGACTCACTGATGTGTTCGTCATTTAATCAGACATATTTAAGCAATGGACTCATTTTGCTTTGTAAGTTATACTTTCTTTTTTCGGCTTCCAGTTATTAGAGCAGATGTGAAATGAGATACCCCAAATTCCCTTTAATTACAAATGAAAGGAAAGATAACTACTGAAAGTTTATCTTATTGTTGGTTTGGCTTTTCAAACATATTTACAAAGGAAGCACATAATAGGAAACTGGCTGAAGCTAACCTAACTTATTATACCAACTTATATTGAACCTAATTACAACTAACACTCAAACTAAAGCAGAGAACTTACATACATTTCAGGGCAAAACAATTAATAGTCCGTGCTAATACCAACAGTTTTTCAGTTTATTGTTACATAACTAATTTCAGTCCTACTAGTACAACTTCAAGCAAAGGTCTAAATACATTAAGAAATCAAACATTCTGACACACAAATCAAACGACTAAATCACATAATCTCATGCTTCAGTTTCTATGTCATTCTTCACATTTCAGTTCACAATTAACCAGGATCAAGCTGTGTACCTGGAAATGGCAATACAAGAAGAGGAGAAGGAATAGTCAGCAGCAACAAATAACACAGCAACAACAAACAACCCAGTAACATGTACAGCAAACCCAGGTGAATTTGAAACCACTCAAAATTGGGACACTCAAACTTAAACAGCTCATACGACCTCAGAAATGAAATCAGAAAAACACACTACTGCAACACTACACCCAAACTCATCTCAAGTTGTCTCAAAACCTTTGAAATCTCGATAGCAACAAAACTCAATCGAAAATCTACTCAAACTTTGACCAAAATTACTCAGCATGAAACTCTAAACCAATGTAACAGTATTTTTGTTTTATGGAACAGTAGCTCCTTTCAGGGTTAAATGCTATAACTTTTAAGAATATTATCTAAGACCTAGCCTGAATGGAACAGTAGAACTTAAGTATGTATGCCTATATTCTCAGCCTGTTTTCAGCCTCAAAGACTCTGTTAACAATGCTCTTACAATACTCTCCAAAATGTTCTTCTTCTTTTCCTCTAAAATTGATCCCCCATATTTATACCCAACTCTTGAACCCCTTTCCAGCCCCCTTTTTATCTTTACAGTTGTAAAAGAGATCTTTTATTATTGCCCCCATGTTTCTTTTACTTTCCAGCTTGTAATATTCCTCTACTATGTGTATCCTTTTAGCTTTTATCATTACCCCCCATACCATTATGTCTTGTTCCCCACTATCATTAAACAAATAGAATAATTTAATGGTCCATTAGTACTTCCTGACATAATATTCAACTAAGCCATTTTCTAATTTCAAACTTCCCAATTACCTCCTAAGTTACCTGGAATTCCTATCCTTCCCCAGTTATGACGAATTCAACTAACCATTAACTACACTGATTCCTAATTCAATTATCTAAATGAACTGAATTTAAACTCTAAACACCTCAGCTATAACCAATCCAGCCTATCAAATGCCTAACAACTGAATGACTAAAGCTGAAATTGGAACAAATGGACTGAATTTAAATCATATTAACACCACACAGAACCCAACAGAATCATTGAAGCTGAAGCTGAAAATGAATCAAAATCACGTTGATACAGGGATTAAGCTTGCACAATTCTAAGTCAAATATGTACAAAATGCAGGATCACTATCAGTATATTGACAATGAGCCCTGAAGCTAAGTGTCTAAGGATCAGTACATACAACACTCGACATCAAACCATTTGACAAAAACTACAGGTCTACAAACAAGAATGAATTAATCGACGAAACTATTTATAACATATGTTATTAACTGACAGAAGAAAACTGGACGAAGTAAATGGTCTGATGGAGAAGGGAGAAAATAATGGACAAAGACGAATTACAACGAACCTAATTTAAGCAAACGAATAATCGATTGAACTACTCAAACGAACATTAGAGTATTTTAATCTAACCAGAATCAGAAAAAGAGGCGGAATATTTACTGGATTAAGAATTAACTTAAACTAAAAACACAGACAAATAAACATATAGAAAAAGGAAAAGAAGAAGCTAAGAAGAACTTACTGTTCTTTTCTCGGATCCCACCAACATGCCCTTTCGAACTTGAGTTCCAGTTAGCATTACACGTCTATTTCGTCAGAAATAGGCTTATAATACTAACTAGAACCCATTCAACCCTGACAGCTTTGAAACAGTCTCGAACCGTTGAACCATAAATCCGCCATTCGACGAGTTTTACTCGGATTCGAGCCAATTTGGTTAGGGATTAGCGACGAGGAGGTCAAGGGGATTATTGGGTGTGCTTTTGGGGTTAAGCGGACAGGCTAGCATTTGGGACGGGGATCTTCGATCGAAGATTCGAGGGGCTCGGGGGTGATTCGAAGAAAAATGAGCGTGGATTCGGAGAGGGGATAGTTTGATGGTTTAGGGGTGTGATTTTGAGGTTGTTTGGCTACCGTCCGCCGCCGTGGGCGATTTCCGGCGGGCGGAAGGCGGTGGTGTGTGGTGGTGTCTGTTTTGGTCTCTGAAGAGACGAGTGGGGGGCGTTTGGTATATCAAAATCAGTTGATTAATCTGGGCCGTTGGATGATGAGAACCAACGGTCCAGATTGCGTCACTTAAGCCAAATGGGGTCGTTTAGACTTAGCTGGGGCGGGTATGGTTCGAGGTAAGCGGGTCGGGCTAGAGACGGGTTATTGGAGGGGGATCTTGGACCGTTAGATTAGGTGATTGAACGGTTGAGATTGATTGGCGACGAAACGGCGTCGTTTGGTATGGTCTCTTGGACCGACCGGTTGGGCCTGGATATGGAGTGTGACATTGGGCCAGAACTTTTCTTTTTAATACTGGCCCAGTCCGATTTTAACTCTTCTCCTGTTTCTTCTTTTTCCTTTTATTTTCTTTTTAATTCCTAATTACCAAAAATTCTAAAATAAATTGTAAAGCCAAAATTAACTTAGAAAAATACTAATTAACCCTTAATAATAATTATCACACAAGATTAAATACAAAGATAATCACACAATTTTGACATTAGACACTAAAAATGCGAAGTATGTCATTTTTTCGATTTTTCATTTTCGTAAAACAAATCACTGTTTAATTAATCCTAAATTGCAAAAATAAATCGTAAATGCAAATGCAACACATATATTTTTGTATTTTTCATTAATTAAAATAGAATAAATATTCACAGACAAAAATACAAATAATTATCCAAAAAAAATGCCATGCGAATTCTCAAAATTGCACACAAAGGAAAATTATTTTATTTTGAATTTTTGGAAGTAGTTCTCATAGGGCAAAAATCACGTGCTCACACTCGTTCAGAGACTGAGCATGCAGATCATTTGCGTACTGTGCTTAGAGTTTAATAAAAAGGGAAGTTGTATGCAAAATTCTCTAAATGTGAATTCTGCTTGAATTCTCTAGCTTTCCTTAGGCATATTATTTTAGGTGAAGGTATCCAGGTTGATACACAAAAGATTGAGGCAGTAAAGACTTGGCCTAGACCCACGACACCGACAGAGGTTCGTAGCTTTCTCGGTTTGGTAGGTTACTACAGGGGATTTGTAGAGGGATTTTCTTCCTTTTCAGCACCATTGACAAAGTTGACTCAGAAGGGAGCTAAGTTTAAGTGGACTGATGCTTGTGAGCGAAGTTTCTAGCCATTGAAGGACAGATTGACTTCACCACCGGTTTTAACCACTACAGCATTTTAGGCCTACAACCGCCCCTGAGAAGTGTGGCCTAAGATGCCAAGAAGTGTAGCATTTGGGAAAAGGCAACACTTTACGACTTTAGGCAACGCTTTTTGGGGGTGGCCTAAATTACCGTAACCTTTGACTATTGGCCACGCTTGTCACGACCCAAACTGAAGGGCCATGACTAGCACCCGACCACACTTGCCGAGCACCAACGTACATTTCATCTAACCTTCATTATTATCTTTTAAGGCTAAAGAGATCAATATAAATGGTAGACCTAGATCATGGACAACCAGCAATAAAATATGACGGCATGAACATACATAGCAGGGGATGACCATACAATCAAGAAACTACATATAAGGTATGAGCTACCACGCTACTATGAAAGACTATACAACAAAAACTAGCCGACAAGGCATACCAAACTATACATGAGCCGACACTTGTCTATGAGCCTCTAAAAGAACATAAGTGTTGCAACATAGCCGGAACAGGGCCCCGACATACCCATAATGTCTATAACAAAAATTGCATACCAAGACCAAGGCAAGTCCGGAGAAGGGATCTCGCCAATCACCGTTGAACTAGACAGTCTACTGTGGTGGGGGAGCTGCACCTGCCTGTCTATCAGGACCTGCAGCACGACATGCAGCGTCCACAAATAAAAGGATGTCAGTACGAATAAAGTACTGAGTATGTAAGGCAAGGAACCATAAATACGATCAGTAATGTAAGCAAGGATAAAGAATATACCACTTGTAACATCTTAGTACCTCTGAGGGCTACTTACATGAAATGCATGATACATATGTATAAATACATAAACCTTTAAAGCATTCGCCTCTGTGGGCATCATCATCATCATATCGTACCCGGCCATAATAGGCTCGGTAGAATCATACCCGGCCACGTGGAGCTCGGTAAAACCCAACTGATCAGTGGTTGCACAATAGGTGCCGTACCCGGCCAACTATAGAGTGGCTCGGTAGAGTAAAATAGATACATATATATAATGCATGCTCGACTCATGGAATCACATTCTAAACCTTTCGGAGTGACGTAAGGTCGGTATCCTCTGTACACGTTATTAGGACTAACTCTTCACTATGAACCTTATAAGAATCAGGAAGTACCAACAACATTGATAACATAAGACTAAGAGAAGCAACATTAACATCAATCGTTCCATAAGAGGGAAAACAATGTAAGTACTGCTAGCTTCTAAGAGTAGAGTATCTTGGAAGATCGTTCATTACATTATGTGCAATCGGAGTCGTGCAAAAGAAGGAAAGGGATAGCCTAACATACCTTGTATATACTGCCCCAATCTCAAGCTATGCAATTGTCAAAACTCCTTAGTCTACAATAAGAGAAACGATATTATCGTTATCATTTAAGCGTCATAACTATTATGTATCGACCACAACCTATTTTACGATGAAACGGACAGCACCTCCCCTATATATGACCTCACACCATTCAAAACAGTCACCAAACAGCCCAAACAACATCAATAATAAACATATTGAGCCTCCCAAAATAGTCCACACATAGCCTAATCACTCCATACATACGATGACCACCGTAGTCGTGTCAAACAACCTGGAAATGTTACGAATAACTATCAGCCCATAACCCTATATATATATGGTGTTTCTCCACACCCTTCCTCCTCCAAAACTCCATAAGATAGTAGTAAAATACGCAGCCCAACAACAACGCAAAACAGTCCACAAAACAATAACATTACTACCAAGCCTTTCGATATATATCTCACAAGTTCTAGCTTCAATGGCTTAGCCGAAACTTGGATAATCTTAAATACATATAGAGTAAGAGGTTCCTTACCTTTATACAGAAAGAACAACTCCAATTTGACCTTAAATTTCCATGAAATATCCCTCCAATGCTGCCACAACAACAAAAAAGCGAAACTAGCGATCAATTAATGTTTTTCGGCACTAGAATCACTTTAGAAGGCTTGAAATCACCTAGGATTGATATTAAGAACATGAGGGAGTATTTACAGAACATAAACCCTTTAAAACCACCTCCCACACGAGCTGGAACGACACAAAAATGAGCAACTACTAGCGCCACGGAATTCCCGACACTTGATTTGTGTTGTTTGCCCTTTTTTTTGGGTCTTGAATCTTGAGAGAACCTTGAGAGGATGTTCCTAGGGTTCTAAGGTCTGAAAATAGTGAAAAGAAATGACTTCAAACGGGTTGGAGTCATCCTATATAGGTCCAAATATCTTAAACCGACTTAGTGGGCCCCATAGAGAGGTGCTTGGCGCAGTCTCGCGAAAACGCGAATATCTCTCTACTCCGAAATCGTATCGATGAACGGTTTAATGCGTTGGAAACTAGACTCATAGATCTTTAATTTGGTTGGTAGATCACCCCGTAATTCCTTGTAAATTATGAGAAAAGATTAGAAACATTTGACCTAATGTTTAAGTAAAATTATGAACCTAAGTTGCGACAACTTTTGTCGACTTTTGTTTCATAACTCGTTTGACTTCAAGACTTATGATACGGATATTATATGATTAAAATACCTTCATAAATGACCTCTTGAGTGTATTAAGCACCACTAGATTACCTGAAAATTCGAGTTACAACATCCTTGATTCGTTTAACTTCTAATACTGGTTAATCACCCTTATACACTCTTGTATCACTTAAGACCAATAGGATTGACTTCTTATCATCTCAAAGATAATTCCTTCTTGGATTTATGTTAACTAATATATGGCATGAACTAACACATGTGGATATGGGTTGTAACACCCTCCCCCTTAGGAACATTCGTCCTCGAATGTAAGGGTTTATGGGGAGTTTAAATCATCGTGGATTCCAATTGAAATTTCCGATCAATTTTCCCCTATAAAATGGTCACTAGCAAAACTTGCAAGTAATTAATCCCAACATATGGCTTCACAAGGCTACACAAAGCATTAAGCGTATTTACATTATCTACATATCACCATTTTGTATTAAGGAGGAGTATTCTCAAATTATTGCTTACCTCATAGAGCCGTTTCACCTTCCAATGTATTCTGTCTTCCACCAGCATCCTTGTTATCTTTATTCTGGAATAAGTAAGGGTATTTAGACTTCATCTCCTCTTCTGCTTCCCATGTCATTTCTTCCATATTTTTGTTCCTCCACAATACTTTGACGGAAGCTACATCTTTTGTTCTCAGCTTGCGGACTTGCCGATCTAATATCGCCACTGGCAGTTCTTCATATGATAGGTCCTCTGTAACTTGTACATCTTTGATAGGGATGACTCGAGAAGGGTCTCCAATACATTTTCTCAACATAGATACATGGAATACCGGGTGGACAAATTCCAACTCGGATGGCAATTCTAACTCATAAGCAACCTGTCCAATCCGTCGAAGAATTTTATACGGCCCGATATACCTTGGACTCAGCTTACCTTTCTTCCCAAAACGCATAATACCCTTCATTGGTGAGATCCTCAGGAAAACCCAATCACCAACCTCAAACTCTAGATCACGACGTCGGATATCAGAATAAGATTTTTGCCTGCTTTGTGCCGTCCTCAATCGCTCCTGTATCACTTTCACCTTCTCAATAGCTTGGTGAATCAAATCTGGCCCATATAATTCTGTTTCACCGACTTCGAACTATCCAACTGGTGATCTACATCTCCTCCCGTATAGTGCCTCGTATGGGGCCATTTTAATACTGGAATGGTAGCTATTGTTATAGGCGAATTCTATGAGTGGAAGATGATCATCCCAATTTCCCTTAAAATCTAGAACACATGCTCGTAGCATATCTTCCAGTGTCTGAATGGTACGTTCAGCCTGTCCGTCAGTCTGCGGATGAAATGCAGTGCTGAGATTTACTTGTGTACCTAAACCCTTCTGGAAAGACCTCCAAAAGTTAGCCGTAAATTGAGCTCCTCGGTCTGATATAATAGATATGGGCACACCATGAAGCCTAACAATCTCCTTGATATACAACTTCGCATAATCTTCAGCCGTGTAAGTTGTCTTCACTGGCAGAAAATGGGCACATTTTGTAAGTCGATCAATTATCACCCAGATGGAGTCAAACTTATGATAAGAGCGAGGTAATCCAATAATGAAGTCCATATTAATCACCTCCCACTTCCAGGTCGGAATCTCTATATTTTGAAGCAATCCACCGGGTTTCTGATGTTCTATCTTTACTTGTTGACAATTGGGACACTGGGCCACAAATTCTGCAATAGACTTCTTCATATTATCCCACCAATACTGCTCCTTGACATCATGATACATCTTTGTCGAGCCGGGATGGATGGAATATCGGGATTGATGAATCTGATTCATAATCTTCTCTCGCAACCCTGCCACATTAGGCACACACAATCGGCTCTGGTATCTCAGTGCCCCATCTTTTCCGATCCCAAAAGCCATACTTTTACACTGTTGAATGCTTTCTCTTAATCGTACTAAGATAGGATCTTCATATTGTCGTGCTTTTACCTCGGTTACCAAAGATGATTCTGATGTATTCTGTACAGTAACACCTCCGTCATTAGAGTCTAACAATCTGATTCTCATATTGGCTAGCTGATGAAGCTCTTTAATCAACCCCCATCTACCTGCCTCAATATGTACTAAGCTTCCCATTGATTTACGGCTGAGAGCATCTGCCACAACATTGGCTTTACCGGGATGATACAATATCTCGACGTCGTAGTCTTTCAATAATTCAAGCCACCTACGCTGCCTCAAATTCAACTCTTTCTGCTTGAAGATGTATTGTAAACTCTTGTGATCTGTGTAGATGTCAACATGGACGCCGTATAAGTAGTGCCGCCATATCTTCAAAGCATATATTACTGCAGCCAATTCCAAATCATGGGTTGGATAATTCTTTTCATGCTTATTCAATTGTCTTGATGCATAAGCAATCACATTCCCACGCTGCATCAATACGCACCCCAAACCTATACCTGAGGCATCACAATATACCACATAATCTTTTGTTCCTTCAGGAAGAGTGAGCACTGGTGCAGATGTCAATCGATTCTTCAGCTCCTGAAAACTACGTTCACAAGTGTCAGACCACTGGAATTTGGTAGATTTTTGTGTTAACTTAGTCAATGGTGATGATATAGAGGAAAATCCTTCTACAAACCGCCTATAATATCCTGCTAGCCCTAGGAAGCTGCGGACTTCTGATGGTGTTGTAGGTCTCGGCCAATTCTTTACTGCATCGATCTTCTGAGTGTCGACACTAATACCCTCATCAGATATCACATGGCCAAGGAATGCTACTGAGTTCAGCCAGAATTCACATTTGGAGAGCTTAGCATATAACTTACGATCCTGAAGCGTCTGTAATACTATCCGCAAGTGGCCCGCGTGTTCCGCCTCCGAAAGAGAATACACTAGAATGTCATCAATGAATACAATCACGAACACATCAAGATAGGGCCTGAATATAGTATTCATGAGATCCATAAAAGCTGCTGGGGCATTTGTTAGCCCGAACGACATCACCAAGAACTCAAAGTGCCCATATCTTGTCCGGAAGGCCGTCTTTGGAATATCTTTCTCCCTAACCCTTACCTGATGATACCCTAAACGTAAATCAATCTTGGAGAAATACTTGGCACCCTGGAGTTGGTCAAACAGGTCATCAATTCTTGGAAGTGGATACTTGTTCTTTATAGTAGACTTATTCAACTGTCGATAGTCGATACACATCCGTAACGACCCGTCTTTCTTCCGCACGAATAGGACTGGTGCACCCCAAGGTGAAGTGCTAGGCCTAATAAAGCCCTTATCTAGCAAGTCCTTCAACTGCACCTTCAACTCTTGCAACTCTGCCGGGGCCATTCTGTATGAAGGAATAGAGATCGGTTGAGTGTCAGGCAACACATCAATGCTAAACTCAATCTCCATTTCAGGAGGAAGGCCTGGGAGTTCATCTGGGAAAACATCTGGGAATTCGTTGACCACAGGGATTGATTGTAAAGTAGGCGGTTTCGCCTCCGCATCCCTAACGCGAACGAGATGATAAATATAACCTTTTGAGATCATTTTCCTTGCCTTAAGATAGGAAATAAACCTACCTTTCGGTGTAGCAATGTTCCCTTTCCATTCAATGACGGGTTCACCCGGAAATTGGAACCTAACCATCTTCGTACGACAATCAACATTTGCATAGCATGAGGCCAACCAGTCCATTCCCATTATCACATCAAAATCAACCATTTCTAACTCAAATAAATTTGCCGAGGTTTGACGACTACAAATCATCACAGTGCAACCTCTATATACCCTTCTAGCAATCACAGAATCTCCTATCGGAGTAGATACCGCGAGGGGTTTACTTATCAATTCAGGTTCAATGCCAAACTTATTAGCCACAAAGGGTGTAACATATGATAATGTAGATCCCCGATCAATCAGCGCATATACATCATAAGAAAACACAGATATAATACCTGTAACAACATCTGGAGACGACTCGAGATCCTATCGACCTACTAGAGCATAGGTTCGATTTTGAGCACCACTCGAACTCGGCACTGCACCTCTACCCCTACCACGACCTGTCGACTGCTGAAAACCCCGTGCTGGAGGTCGAACTGATGAGGAAGAACCAGACACAGATCCAGTCAGCTGAGCCATACCATCACCTCCTCTATTAGGACAATCCCGCATCATATGGCCAGGCTGCCCGCACGAATAGCATGCATCAGAACCTCGACGACACAGTCCAAAGTGGGCCTTGCCGCACTGATCACAATGTGGTGTTGGGGGTCTCATCTGACTAGTATCCCTGTGATGTTGCGAGCCAGATGCCCGCGAACTCTGACCTGGACCAGAATAGGATCGATCATATCGAGGCCTCTGAAACTGTGGAGGAGCACTAGCTACAGGTGGCGCCGAACTCCTCGAAAACTGTGGCCTGATGCGGCCTCTAAAGTCATCAGAATACCCTGCAAATCTCGCCCTCTTATGCTGGCCCCTATCCTGCTCCCTAACTGCCCTCTGCTGGCGCTTACGATCCTCTAGGGTCTGGGCATAAGCTTGAATACGAGAAATATCCATGCCCTCCACCAAGGAGGCTGTCGTACACTCATTTATTAGATGTGGTCTCAACCCATTCACGAACATATGCACCCTATCACTTATCTCGGCCACCATATGGGGAGCATACCTTGCCAAAGAATCAAACTGCATATTGTACTCTCGAACACTCATATTACCTTGTCTAAGGTTCAAGAACTTATCAGCTCTAGCTCGTCGTATCTCAACTGGCAAGTAGTGACGAAGAAAGGCCTCAGAAAATTCCTTCCACACAGCTGGAGGAGGGTTCGGACCCCTAGATCTCTCCCAACTATCATACCAGAGAACCGCTAAATCCCGTAGCCGATAAGAAGCCAACTCTACTGCCTCTGCATCACTAACATGCATAACCCGAAGTGTACGATGAACCTGGTCAATAAAAGTCTGTGGGTCCTCCTTCGGGTCTGATCCGGTAAACACTGGAGGGTCTAAGTTAATAAAATCACGAACTCTTGTACTAACTGGTTTCTCAGCAGTATTCTGCCTCTGAGCCTGAGCAGCTACCAAGCTAGTCAATAACTGCAAAGCACTCCGCATATCCTGGTCTGGAGTGCCAGACGGAGGAACTGGAGGCGCTGGGTGCCTTCTAATATCCTCTGGAGGAGATGGAGTAGATGAGGTATGAGAGGGCATCTCACTTTGAGCCTCAATTTATCTAAGCTCAAATCTGAACCCTGAACCAGAGATTCTGGGTTCGGGTCCCCAGCAGAGTCGCCAGAGCTGTCACACCTCCTTTTTCCTACACCCGCAAGGGCGTAAGGGGAGTTTTTCCAATTAAAGGACAATCAAAACGGAATTTATTATTTAATTCAGAGTCGCCACTTGGGAGATTTATGATGTCCCAAGTCACCGGTTGAATCCCGAACCGAGGAAAAGATTGACTCTGTATTACAGTCCGCGAACCAGAAATCCGGATAAGGAATTCTGTTAACCCGGGAGAAGGTGTTAGGCATTCCCGAGTTCCGTGGTTCTAGCACGGTCGCTCAACTGTCATATTTGGCTTATTTATCTGATTTTAATACATGTTGAACCTATGTGCAAATTCTAACTTTTTACCGCTTTATTATTATTATTTTAAAAGAGAATTGCAACGTCGTAAAAACGCGTCTCGAACCACGTCACATTAATGTACCCGTGGTTGTTGACACATCTCGACTCCGTTGAGATTTGGATTTGGGTCACATAAATGTGCACCCGAGTTTAGTGAGGTAATGTTATTAAAATACGCGCCTAAAGAGACTAACACATTATTATTTTGGGGAAGGCCGTAAAATTCACTAAACGGCCCGTCCTGAATTCTAAATGTTTTATTTTAACCATTTATTGAGGGCCCCACAAAGTTGCATTTTTATTTGGCGAGGCTCGTCTCATTTTTATTCAAAGGTCGATCCTAAAGTGACTATGATTTTCTATTTTTGTCTCTCAAAGAAAAAAACCTAATTAATTAAAATGCACAAAGCTTAAGGTCCAGTTTAAGAAGATGTCTGAACTTAGGCACATTAATAGGCATGATATTGGGCTTGAGACGGGACCCAAGTTGGATGGGGCGGAATCGCCCAGGCAAGGTTAAGAAGTCGAACCCTTGTAGCCGGGCAAGCCACGAAATGGCTCACCGATGTGTTCGTCATTTAATCAGACATATTTAAGCAATGGACTCATTTTGCTTTGTAAGTTATACTTTCTTTTTTCGGCTTCCAGTTATTAGAGCAGATGTGAAATGAGATACCCCAAATTCCCTTTAATTACAAATGAAAGGAAAGATAACTACTGAAAGTTTATCTTATTGTTGGTTTGGCTTTTCAAACATATTTACAAAGGAAGCACATAATAGGAAACTGGCTGAAGCTAACCTAACTTATTATACCAACTTATATTGAACCTAATTACAACTAACACTCAAACTAAAGCAGAGAACTTACATACATTTCAGGGCAAAACAATTAATAGTCCGTGCTAATACCAACAGTTTTTCAGTTTATTGTTACATAACTAATTTCAGTCCTACTAGTACAACTTCAAGCAAAGGTCTAAATACATTAAGAAATCAAACATTCTGACACACAAATCAAACGACTAAATCACATAATCTCATGCTTCAGTTTCTATGTCATTCTTCACATTTCAGTTCACAATTAACCAGGATCAAGCTGTGTACCTGGAAATGGCAATACAAGAAGAGGAGAAGGAATAGTCAGCAGCAACAAATAACACAGCAACAACAAACAACCCAGTAACATGTACAGCAAACCCAGGTGAATTTGAAACCACTCAAAATCGGGACACTCAAACTTAAACAGCTCATACGACCTCAGAAATGAAATCAGAAAAACACACTACTGCAACACTACACCCAAACTCATCTCAAGTTGTCTCAAAACCTTTGAAATCTCGATAGCAACAAAACTCAATCGAAAATCTACTCAAACTTTGACCAAAATTACTCAGCATGAAACTCTAAACCAATGTAACAGTATTTTTGTTTTATGGAACAGTAGCTCCTTTCAGGGTTAAATGCTATAACTTTTAAGAATATTATCTAAGACCTGGCCTGAATGGAACAGTAGAACTTAAGTATGTATGCCTATATTCTCAGCCTGTTTTCAGCCTCAAAGACTCTGTTAACAATGCTCTTACAATACTCTCCAAAATGTTCTTATTCTTTTCCTCTAAAATTGATCCCCCATATTTATACCCAACTCTTGAACCCCTTTCCAGCCCCCTTTTTATCTTTACAGTTGTAAAAGAGATCTTTTATTATTGCCCCCATGTTTCTTTTACTTTCCAGCTTGTAATATTCCTCTACTATGTGTATCCTTTTAGCTTTTATCATTACCCCCCATACCATTATGTCTTGTTCCCCACTATCATTAAACAAATAGAATAATTTAATGGTCCATTAGTACTTCCTGACATAATATTCAACTAAGCCATTTTCTAATTTCAAACTTCCCAATTACCTCCTGAGTTACCTGGAATTCCTATCCTTCCCCAGTTATGACGAATTCAACTAACCATTAACTACACTGATTCCTAATTCAATTATCTAAATGAACTGAATTTAAACTCTAAACACCTCAGCTATAACCAATCCAGCCTATCAAATGCCTAACAACTGAATGACTAAAGCTGAAATTGGAACAAATGGACTGAATTTAAATCATATTAACACCACACAGAACCCAACAGAATCATTGAAGCTAAAGCTGAAAATGAATCAAAATCACGTTGATACAGGGATTAAGCTAGCACAATTCTAAGTCAAATATGTACAAAATGCAGGATCACTATCAGTATATTGACAATGAGCCCTGAAGCTAAGTGTCTAAGGATCAGTACATACAACACTCGACATCAAACCATTTGACAAAAACTACAGGTCTACAAACAAGAATGAATTAATCGACGAAACTATTTATAACATATGTTATTAACTGACAGAAGAAAACTGGACGAAGTAAATGGTCTGATGGAGAAGGGAGAAAATAATGGACAAAGACGAATTACAACGAACCTAATTTAAGCAAACGAATAATCGATTGAACTACTCAAACGAACATTAGAGTATTTTAATCTAACCAGAATCAGAAAAAGAGGCGGAATATTTACTGGATTAAGAATTAACTTAAACTAAAAACACAGACAAATAAACATATAGAAAAAGGAAAAGAAGAAGCTAAGAAGAACTTACTGTTCTTTTCTCGGATCCCACCAACATGCCCTTTCGAACTTGAGTTCCAGTTAGCATTACACGTCTATTTCGTCAGAAATAGGCTTATAATACTAACTAATTTGGTTAGGGATTAGCGACGAGGAGGTCAAGGGGATTATTGGGTGTGCTTTTGGGGTTAAGCGGACAGGCTAGCGTTTGAGACGGGGATCTTCGATCGAAGATTCGAGGGGCTCGGGGGTGATTCGAAGAAAAATGAGCGTGGATTCGGAGAGGGGATAGTTTGATGGTTCAGGGGTGTGATTTTGAGGTTGTTTGGCTACCGTCCGCCGCCGTGGGCGATTTCCGGCGGGCGGAAGGCGGTGGTGTGTGGTGGTGTCTGTTTTGGTCTCTGAAGAGACGAGTGGGGGGCGTTTGGTATATCAAAATCAGTTGATTAATCTGGGCCGTTGGATGATGAGAACCAACGGTCCAGATTGCGTCACTTAAGCCAAATGGGGTCGTTTAGACTTAGCTGGGGCGGGTATGGTTCGAGGTAAGCGGGTCGGGCTAGAGACGGGTTATTGGAGGGGGATCTTGGACCGTTAGATTAGGTGATTGAACGGTTGAGATTGATTGGCGACGAAACGGCGTCGTTTGGTATGGTCTCTTGGACCGACCGGTTGGGCCTGGATATGGAGTGTGACATTGGGCCAGAACTTTTCTTTTTAATACTGGCCCAGTCCGATTTTAACTCTTCTCCTGTTTCTTCTTTTTCCTTTTATTTTCTTTTTAATTCCTAATTACCAAAAATTCTAAAATAAATTGTAAAGCCAAAATTAACTTAGAAAAATACTAATTAACCCTTAATAATAATTATCACACAAGATTAAATACAAAGATAATCACACAATTTTGACATTAGACACTAAAAATGCGAAGTATGTCATTTTTTCGATTTTTCATTTTCGTAAAACAAATCACTGTTTAATTAATCCTAAATTGCAAAAATAAATCGTAAATGCAAATGCAACACATATATTTTTGTATTTTTCATTAATTAAAATAGAATAAATATTCACAGACAAAAATACAAATAATTATCCAAAAAAAATGCTATGCGAATTCTCAAAATTGCACACAAAGGAAAATTATTTTATTTTGAATTTTTGGAAGTAGTTCTCATAGGGCAAAAATCACGTGCTCACACTCGTTCAGAGACTGAGCATGCAGATCATTTGCGTACTGTGCTTAGAGTTTAATAAAAAGGGAAGTTGTATGCAAAATTCTCTAAATGTGAATTCTGCTTGAATTCTCTAGCTTTCCTTAGGCATATTATTTTAGGTGAAGGTATCCAGGTTGATACACAAAAGATTGAGGCAGTAAAGACTTGGCCTAGACCCACGACACCGACAGAGGTTCGTAGCTTTCTCGGTTTACTACAGGGGATTTGTAGAGGGATTTTCTTCCTTTTCAGCACCATTGACAAAGTTGACTCAGAAGGGAGCTAAGTTTAAGTGGACTGATGCTTGTGAGCGAAGTTTCTAGCCATTGAAGGACAGATTGACTTCACCACCGGTTTTAACCACTACAGCATTTTAGGCCTACAACCGCCCCTGAGAAGTGTGGCCTAAGATGCCAAGAAGTGTAGCATTTGGGAAAAGGCAACACTTTACGACTTTAGGAAACGCTTTTTGGGGGTGGCCTAAATTACCGTAACCTTTGACTATTGGCCACGCTTGTCACGACCCAAACTGAAGGGCCATGACTAGCACCCGACCACACTTGCCGAGCACCAACGTACATTTCATCTAACCTTCATTATTATCTTTTAAGGCTAAAGAGATCAATATAAATGGTAGACCTAGATCATGGACAACCAGCAATAAAATATGACGGCATGAACATACATAGCAGGGGATGACCATACAATCAAGAAACTACATATAAGGTATGAGCTACCACGCTACTATGAAAGACTATACAACAAAAACTAGCCGACAAGGCATACCAAACTATACATGAGCCGACACTTGTCTATGAGCCTCTAAAAGAACATAAGTGTTGCAACATAGCCGGAACAGGGCCCCGACATACCCATAATGTCTATAACAAAAATTGCATACCAAGACCAAGGCAAGTCCGGAGAAGGGATCTCGCCAATCACCGTTGAACTAGACAGTCTACTATGGTGGGGGAGCTGCACCTGCCTGTCTATCAGGACCTGCAGCACGACATGCAGCGTCCACAAATAAAAGGACGTCAGTACGAATAAAGTACTGAGTATGTAAGGCAAGGAACCATAAATACGATCAGTAATGTAAGCAAGGATAAAGAATATACCACTTGTAACATCTTAGTACCTCTGAGGGCTACTTACATGAAATGCATGATACATATGTATAAATACATAAACCTTTAAAGCATTCGCCTCTGTGGGCATCATCATCATCATATCGTACCCGGCCATAATAGGCTCGGTAGAATCATACCCGGCCACGTGGAGCTCGGTAAAACCCAACTGATCAGTGGTTGCACAATAGGTGCCGTACCCGGCCAACTATAGAGTGGCTCGGTAGAGTAAAATAGATACATATATATAATGCATGCTCGACTCATGGAATCACATTCTAAACCTTTCGGAGTGACGTAAGGTCGGTATCCTCTGTACACGTTATTAGGACTAACTCTTCACTATGAACCTTATAAGAATCAGGAAGTACCAACAACATTGATAACATAAGACTAAGAGAAGCAACATTAACATCAATCGTTCCATAAGAGGGAAAACAATGTAAGTACTGCTAGCTTCTAAGAGTAGAGTATCTTGGAAGATCGTTCATTACATTATGTGCAATCGGAGTCGTGCAAAAGAAGGAAAGGGATAGCCTAACATACCTTGTATATACTGCCCCAATCTCAAGCTATGCAATTGTCAAAACTCCTTAGTCTACAATAAGAGAAACGATACTATCGTTATCATTTAAGCGTCATAACTATTATGTATCGACCACAACCTATTTTACGATGAAACGGACAGCACCTCCCCTATATATGACCTCACACCATTCAAAACAGTCACCAAACAGCCCAAACAACATCAATAATAAACATATTGAGCCTCCCAAAATAGTCCACACATAGCCTAATCACTCCATACATACGATGACCACCGTAGTCGTGTCAAACAACCTGGAAATGTTACGAATAACTATCAGCCCATAACCCTATATATATATGGTGTTTCTCCACACCCTTACTCCTCCAAAACTCCATAAGATAGTAGTAAAATACGCAGCCCAACAACAACGCAAAACAGTCCACAAAACAATAACATTACTACCAAGCCTTTCGATATATATCTCACAAGTTCTAGCTTCAATGGCTTAGCCGCAACTTGGATAATCTTAAATACATATAGAGTAAGAGGTTCCTTACCTTTATACAGAAAGAACAACTCCAATTTGACCTTAAATTTCCATGAAATATCCCTCCAATGCTGCCACAACAACAAAAAAGCGAAACTAGCGATCAATTAATGTTTTTCGGCACTAGAATCACTTTAGAAGGCTTGAAATCACCTAGGATTGATATTAAGAACATGAGGGAGTATTTACAGAACATAAACCCTTTAAAACCACCTCCCACACGAGCTGGAACGACACAAAAATGAGCAACTACTAGCGCCACGGAATTCCCGACACTTGATTTGTGTTGTTTGCCCTTTTTTTGGGTCTTGAATCTTGAGAGAACCTTGAGAGGATGTTCCTAGGGTTCTAAGGTCTGAAAATAGTGAAAATAAATGACTTAAAACGGGTTGGAGTCATCCTATATAGGTCCAAATATCTTAAACCGACTTAGTGGGCCCCATAGAGAGGTGCTTGGCGCAGTCTCGCGAAAATGCGAATATCTCTCTACTCCGAGATCGTATCGATGAACGGTTTAATGAGTTGGAAACTAGACTCATAGATCTTTAATTTGGTTGGTATATCACCCCGTAATTCCTTGTAAATTATGAGAAAAGATTAGAAACATTTGACCTAATGTTTAAGTAAAATTATGAACCTAAGTTGCGACAACTTTTGTCGACTTTTGTTTCATAACTCGTTTGACTTCAAGACTTATGATACGGATATTATATGATTAAAATACCTTCATAAATGACCTCTTGAGTGTATTAAGCACCACTAGATTACCTGAAAATTCGAGTTACAACATCCTTGATTCGTTTAACTTCTAATACTGGTTAATCACCCTTATACACTCTTGTATCACTTAAGACCAATAGGATTGACTTCTTATCATCTCAAAGATAATTCCTTCTTGGATTTATGTTAACTAATATATGGCATGAACTAACACATGTGGATATGGGTTGTAACACCCTCCCCCTTAGGAACATTCGTCCTCGAATGTAAGGGTTTATGGGGAGTTTAAATCATCGTGGATTCCAATTGAAATTTCCGATCAATTTTCCCCTATAAAATGGTCACTAGCAAAACTTGCAAGTAATTAATCCCAACATATGGCTTCACAAGGCTACACAAAGCATTATGCGTATTTACATTATCTACATATCACCATTTTGTATTAAGGAGGAGTATTCTCAAATTATTGCTTACCTCATAGAGCCGTTTCACCTTCCAATGTATTCTGTCTTCCACCAGCATCCTTGTTATCTTTATTCTGGAATAAGTAAGGGTATTTAGACTTCATCTCCTCTTCTGCTTCCCATGTCATTTCTTCCATATTTTTGTTCCTCCACAATACTTTGACGGAAGCTACATCTTTTGTTCTCAGCTTGCGGACTTGCCGATCTAATATCGCCACTGGCAGTTCTTCATATGATAGGTCCTCTGTAACTTGTACATCTTTGATAGGGATGACTCGAGAAGGGTCTCCAATACATTTTCTCAACATAGATACATGGAATACCGGGTGGACAAATTCCAACTCGGATGGCAATTCTAACTCATAAGCAACCTGTCCAATCCGTCGAAGAATTTTATACGGCCCGATATACCTTGGACTCAGCTTACCTTTCTTCCCAAAACGCATAATACCCTTCATTGGTGAGATCCTCAGGAAAACCCAATCACCAACCTCAAACTCTAGATCACGACGTCGGACATCAGAATAAGATTTTTGCCTGCTTTGTGCCGTCCTCAATCGCTCCTGTATCACTTTCACCTTCTCAATAGCTTGGTGAATCAAATCTGGCCCATATAATTCTGTTTCACCGACTTCGAACTATCCAACTGGTGATCTACATCTCCTCCCGTATAGTGCCTCGTATGGGGCCATTTTAATACTGGAATGGTAGCTATTGTTATAGGCGAATTCTATGAGTGGAAGATGATCATCCCAATTTCCCTTAAAATCTAGAACACATGCTCGTAGCATATCTTCCAGTGTCTGAATGGTACGTTCAGCCTGTCCGTCAGTCTGCGGATGAAATGCAGTGCTGAGATTTACTTGTGTACCTAAACCCTTCTGGAAAGACCTCCAAAAGTTAGCCGTAAATTGAGCTCCTCGGTCTGATATAATAGATATGGGCACACCATGAAGCCTAACAATCTCCTTGATATACAACTTCGCATAATCTTCAGCCGTGTAAGTTGTCTTCACTGGCAGAAAATGGGCACATTTTGTAAGTCGATCAATTATCACCCAGATGGAGTCAAACTTATGATAAGAGCGAGGTAATCCAATAATGAAGTCCATATTAATCACCTCCCACTTCCAGGTCGGAATCTCTATATTTTGAAGCAATCCACCGGGTTTCTGATGTTCTATCTTTACTTGTTGACAATTGGGACACTGGGCCACAAATTCTGCAATAGACTTCTTCATATTATCCCACCAATACTGCTCCTTGACATCATGATACATCTTTGTCGAGCCGGGATGGATGGAATATCGGGATTGATGAATCTGATTCATAATCTTCTCTCGCAACCCTGCCACATTAGGCACACACAATCGGCTCTGGTATCTCAGTGCCCCATCTTTTCCGATCCCAAAAGCCATACTTTTACACTGTTGAATGCTTTCTCTTAATCGTACTAAGATAGGATCTTCATATTGTCGTGCTTTTACCTCGGTTACCAAAGATGATTCTGATGTATTCTGTACAGTAACACCTCCGTCATTAGAGTCTAACAATCTGATTCTCATATTGGCTAGCTGATGAAGCTCTTTAATCAACCCCCATCTACCTGCCTCAATATGTACTAAGCTTCCCATTGATTTACGGCTGAGAGCATCTGCCACAACATTGGCTTTACCGGGATGATACAATATCTCGACGTCGTAGTCTTTCAATAATTCAAGCCACCTACGCTGCCTCAAATTCAACTCTTTCTGCTTGAAGATGTATTGTAAACTCTTGTGATCTGTGTAGATGTCAACATGGACGCCGTATAAGTAGTGCCGCCATATCTTCAAAGCATATATTACTGCAGCCAATTCCAAATCATGGGTTGGATAATTCTTTTCATGCTTCTTCAATTGTCTTGATGCATAAGCAATCACATTCCCACGCTGCATCAATACGCACCCCAAACCTATACCTGAGGCATCACAATATACCACATAATCTTCTGTTCCTTCAGGAAGAGTGAGCACTGGTGCAGATGTCAATCGATTCTTCAGCTCCTGAAAACTACGTTCACAAGTGTCAGACCACTGGAATTTGGTAGCTTTTTGTGTTAACTTAGTCAATGGTGATGATATAGAGGAAAATCCTTCTACAAACCGCCTATAATATCCTGCTAGCCCTAGGAAGCTGCGGACTTCTGATGGTGTTGTAGGTCTCGGCCAATTCTTTACTGCATCGATCTTCTGAGTGTCGACACTAATACCCTCATCAGATATCACATGGCCAAGGAATGCTACTGAGTTCAGCCAGAATTCACATTTGGAGAGCTTAGCATATAACTTACGATCCTGAAGCGTCTGTAATACTATCCACAAGTGGCCCGCGTGTTCCGCCTCCGAAAGAGAATACACTAGAATGTCATCAATGAATACAATCACGAACACATCAAGATAGGGCCTGAATATAGTATTCATGAGATCCATAAAAGCTGCTGGGGCATTTGTTAGCCCGAACGACATCACCAAGAACTCAAAGTGCCCATATCTTGTCCGGAAGGCCGTCTTTGGAATATCTTTCTCCCTAACCCTTACCTGATGATACCCTAAACGTAAATCAATCTTGGAGAAATACTTGGCACCCTGGAGTTGGTCAAACAGGTCATCAATTCTTGGAAGTGGATACTTGTTCTTTATAGTAGACTTATTCAACTGTCGATAGTCGATACACATCCGTAACGACCCGTCTTTCTTCCGCACGAATAGGACTGGTGCACCCCAAGGTGAAGTGCTAAGCCTAATAAAGCCCTTATCTAGCAAGTCCTTCAACTGCACCTTCAACTCTTGCAACTCTGCCGGGGCCATTCTGTATGAAGGAATAGAGATCGGTTGAGTGTCAGGCAACACATCAATGCTAAACTCAATCTCCCTTTCAGGAGGAAGGCCTGGGAGTTCATCTGGGAAAACATCTGGGAATTCGTTGACCACAGGGATTGATTGTAAAGTAGGCGGTTTCGCCTCCGCATCCCTAACGCGAACGAGATGATAAATATAACCTTTTGAGATCATTTTCCTTGCCTTAAGATAGGAAATAAACCTACCTTTCGGTGTAGCAATGTTCCCTTTCCATTCAATGACGGGTTCACCTGGAAATTGGAACCTAACCATCTTCGTACGACAGTCAACATTTGCATAGCATGAGGCCAACCAGTCCATTCCCATTATCACATCAAAATCAACCATTTCTAACTCAAATAAATTTGCCGAGGTTTGACGACTACAAATCATCACAGTGCAACCTCTATATACCCTTCTAGCAATCACAGAATCTCCTATCGGAGTAGATACCGCGAGGGGTTTACTTATCAATTCAGGTTCAATGCCAAACTTATTAGCCACAAAGGGTGTAACATATGATAATGTAGATCCCCGATCAATCAGCGCATATACATCATAAGAAAACACAGATATAATACCTGTAACAACATCTGGAGACGACTCGAGATCCTGTCGACCTACTAGAGCATAGGTTCGATTTTGAGCACCACTCGAACTCGGCACTGCACCCCTACCCCTACCACGACCTGTCGACTGCTGAAAACCCCGTGCTAGAGGTCGAACTGATGAGGAAGAACCAGACACAGATCCAGTCGGCTGAGCCATACCATCACCTCCTCTATTAGGACAATCCCGCATCATATGGCCAGGCTGCCCGCACGAATAGCATGCATCAGAACCTCGACGACACAGTCCAAAGTGGGCCTTGCCGCACTGATCACAATGTGGTGTTGGGGGTCTCATCTGACTAGTATCCCTGTGATGTTGCGAGCCAGATGCCCGCGAACTCTGACCTGGACCAGAATAGGATCGATCATATCGAGGCCTCTGAAACTGTGGAGGAGCACTAGCTACAGGTGGCGCCGAACTCCTCGAAAACTGTGGCCTGATGCGGCCTCTGAAGTCATCAGAATACCCTGCAAATCTCGCCCTCTTATGCTGGCCCCTATCCTGCTCCCTAACTGCCCTCTGCTGGCGCTTACGATCCTCTAGGGTCTGGGCATAAGCTTGAATACGAGAAATATCCATGCCCTCCACCAAGGAGGCTGTCGTACACTCATTTATTAGATGTGGTCCCAACCCATTCACGAACATATGCACCCTATCACTTCATCTCGGCCACCATATGGGGAGCATACCTTGCCAAAGAATCAAACTGCATACTGTACTCTCGAACACTCATATTACCTTGTCTAAGGTTCAAGAACTTATCAGCTCTAGCTCGTCGTATCTCAACTGGCAAGTAGTGACGAAGAAAGGCCTCAGAAAATTCCTTCCACACAGCTGGAGGAGGGTTCGGACCCCTAGATCTCTCCCAACTATCATACCAGAGAACCGCTAAATCCCGTAGCCGATAAGAAGCCAACTCTACTGCCTCTGCATCACTAACATGCATAACCCGAAGTGTACGATGAACCTGGTCAATAAAAGTCTGTGGGTCCTCCTTCGGGTCTGATCCGGTAAACACTGGAGGGTCTAAGTTAATAAAATCACGAACTCTTGTACTAACTGGTTTCTCAGCAGTATTCTGCCTCTGAGCCTAAGCAGCTACCAAGCTAGTCAATAACTGCAAAGCACTCCGCATATCCAGGTCTGGAGTGCCAGACGGAGGAACTGGAGGCGCTGGGTGCCTTCTAATATCCTCTGGAGGAGATGGAGTAGATGAGGTATGAGAGGGCATCTCACTTTGAGCCTCAATTTATCTAAGCTCAAATCTGAACCCTGAACCAGAGATTCTGGGTTCGGGTCCCCAGCAGAGTCGCCAGAGCTGTCACACCTCCTTTTTCCTACACCCGCAAGGGCGTAAGGGGAGTTTTTCCAATTAAAGGACAATCAAAACGGAATTTATTATTTAATTCAGAGTCGCCACTTGGGAGATTTATGGTGTCCCAAGTCACCGGTTGAATCCCGAACCGAGGAAAAGATTGACTCTGTATTACAGTCCGCGAACCAGAAATCCGGATAAGGAATTCTGTTAACCCGGGAGAAGGTGTTAGGCATTCCCGAGTTCCGTGGTTCTAGCACGGTCGCTCAACTGTCATATTCGGCTTATTTATCTGATTTTAATACATGTTGAACCGATGTGCAAATTCTAACTTTTTACCGCTTTATTATTATTATTTTAAAAGAGAATTGCAACGTCGTAAAAATGCGTCTCGAACCACGTCACATTAATATACCCGTGGTTGTTGACACATCTCGACTCCGTTGAGATTTGGATTTGGGTCACATAAATGTGCACCCGAGTTTAGTGAGGTAATGTTATTAAAATACGCGCCTAAAGAGACTAACACATTATTATTTTGGGGAAGGCCGTAAAATTCACTAAACGGCCCGTCCTGAATTCTAAATGTTTTATTTTAACCATTTATTGAGGGCCCCGCAAAGTTGCATTTTTATTTGGCGAGGCTCGTCTCATTTTTATTCAAAGGTCGATCCTAAAGTGACTATGATTTTCTATTTTTGTCTCTCAAAGAAAAAAACCTAATTAATTAAAATGCACAAAGCTTAAGGTCCAGTTTAAGAAGATGTCTGAACTTAGGCACATTAATAGGCATGATATTGGGCTTGAGACGGGACCCAAGTTGGATGGGGCGGAACCGCCCAGGCAAGGTTAAGGAGTCGAACCCTTGTAGCCGGGCAAGCCACGAAATGGCTCACCGATGTGTTCGTCATTTAATCAGACATATTTAAGCAATGGACTCATTTTGCTTTGTAAGTTATACTTTCTTTTTTCGGCTTCCAGTTATTAGAGCAGATGTGAAATGAGATACCCCAAATTCCCTTTAATTACAAATGAAAGGAAAGATAACTACTGAAAGTTTATCTTATTGTTGGTTTGGCTTTTCAAACATATTTACAAAGGAAGCACATAATAGGAAACTGGCTGAAGCTAACCTAACTTATTATACCAACTTATATTGAACCTAATTACAACTAACACTCAAACTAAAGCAGAGAACTTACATACATTTCAGGGCAAAACAATTAATAGTCCGTGCTAATACCAACAGTTTTTCAGTTTATTGTTACATAACTAATTTCAGTCCTACTAGTACAACTTCAAGCAAAGGTCTAAATACATTAAGAAATCAAACATTCTGACACACAAATCAAACGACTAAATCACATAATCTCATGCTTCAGTTTCTATGTCATTCTTCACATTTCAGTTCACAATTAACCAGGATCAAGCTGTGTACCTGGAAATGGCAATACAAGAAGAGGAGAAGGAATAGTCAGCAGCAACAAATAACACAGCAACAACAAACAACCCAGTAACATGTGCAGCAAACCCAGGTGAATTTGAAACCACTCAAAATCGGGACACTCAAACTTAAACAGCTCATACGACCTCAGAAATGAAATCAGAAAAACACACTACTGCAACACTACACCCAAACTCATCTCAAGTTGTCTCAAAACCTTTGAAATCTCGATAGCAACAAAACTCAATCGAAAATCTACTCAAACTTTGACCAAAATTACTCAGCATGAAACTCTAAACCAATGTAACAGTATTTTTGTTTTATGGAACAGTAGCTCCTTTCAGGGTTAAATGCTATAACTTTTAAGAATATTATCTAAGACCTGGCCTGAATGGAACAGTAGAACTTAAGTATGTATGCCTATATTCTCAGCCTGTTTTCAGCCTCAAAGACTCTGTTAACAATGCTCTTACAATACTCTCCAAAATGTTCTTATTCTTTTCCTCTAAAATTGATCCCCCATATTTATACCCAACTCTTGAACCCCTTTCCAGCCCCCTTTTTATCTTTACAGTTGTAAAAGAGATCTTTTATTATTGCCCCCATGTTTCTTTTACTTTCCAGCTTGTAATATTCCTCTACTATGTGTATCCTTTTAGCTTTTATCATTACCCCCCATACCATTATGTCTTGTTCCCCACTATCATTAAACAAATAGAATAATTTAATGGTCCATTAGTACTTCCTGACATAATATTCAACTAAGCCATTTTCTAATTTCAAACTTCCCAATTACCTCCTGAGTTACCTGGAATTCCTATCCTTCCCCAGTTATGACGAATTCAACTAACCATTAACTACACTGATTCCTAATTCAATTATCTAAATGAACTGAATTTAAACTCTAAACACCTCAGCTATAACCAATCCAGCCTATCAAATGCCTAACAACTGAATGACTAAAGCTGAAATTGGAACAAATGGACTGAATTTAAATCATATTAACACCACACAGAACCCAACAGAATCATTGAAGCTAAAGCTGAAAATGAATCAAAATCACGTTGATACAGGGATTAAGCTAGCACAATTCTAAGTCAAATATGTACAAAATGCAGGATCACTATCAGTATATTGACAATGAGCCCTGAAGCTAAGTGTCTAAGGATCAGTACATACAACACTCGACATCAAACCATTTGACAAAAACTACAGGTCTACAAACAAGAATGAATTAATCGACGAAACTATTTATAACATATGTTATTAACTGACAGAAGAAAACTGGACGAAGTAAATGGTCTGATGGAGAAGGGAGAAAATAATGGACAAAGACGAATTACAACGAACCTAATTTAAGCAAACGAATAATCGATTGAACTACTCAAACGAACATTAGAGTATTTTAATCTAACCAGAATCAGAAAAAGAGGCGGAATATTTACTGGATTAAGAATTAACTTAAACTAAAAACACAGACAAATAAACATATAGAAAAAGGAAAAGAAGAAGCTAAGAAGAACTTACTGTTCTTTTCTCGGATCCCACCAACATGCCCTTTCGAACTTGAGTTCCAGTTAGCATTACACGTCTATTTCGTCAGAAATAGGCTTATAATACTAACTAGAACCCATTCAACCCTGACAGCTTTGAAACAGTCTCGAACCGTTGAACCATAAATCCGCCATTCGACGAGTTTTACTCGGATTCGAGCCAATTTGGTTAGGGATTAGCGACGAGGAGGTCAAGGGGATTATTGGGTGTGCTTTTGGGGTTAAGCGGACAGGCTAGCGTTTGAGACGGGGATCTTCGATCGAAGATTCGAGGGGCTCGGGGGTGATTCGAAGAAAAATGAGCGTGGATTCGGAGAGGGGATAGTTTGATGGTTCAGGGGTGTGATTTTGAGGTTGTTTGGCTACCGTCCGCCGCCGTGGGCGATTTCCGGCGGGCGGAAGGCGGTGGTGTGTGGTGGTGTCTGTTTTGGTCTCTGAAGAGACGAGTGGGGGGCGTTTGGTATATCAAAATCAGTTGATTAATCTGGGCCGTTGGATGATGAGAACCAACGGTCCAGATTGCGTCACTTAAGCCAAATGGGGTCGTTTAGACTTAGCTGGGGCGGGTATGGTTCGAGGTAAGCGGGTCGGGCTAGAGACGGGTTATTGGAGGGGGATCTTGGACCGTTAGATTAGGTGATTGAACGGTTGAGATTGATTGGCGACGAAACGGCGTCGTTTGGTATGGTCTCTTGGACCGACCGGTTGGGCCTGGATATGGAGTGTGACATTGGGCCAGAACTTTTCTTTTTAATACTGGCCCAGTCCGATTTTAACTCTTCTCCTGTTTCTTCTTTTTCCTTTTATTTTCTTTTTAATTCCTAATTACCAAAAATTCTAAAATAAATTGTAAAGCCAAAATTAACTTAGAAAAATACTAATTAACCCTTAATAATAATTATCACACAAGATTAAATACAAAGATAATCACACAATTTTGACATTAGACACTAAAAATGCGAAGTATGTCATTTTTCGATTTTTCATTTTCGTAAAACAAATCACTGTTTAATTAATCCTAAATTGCAAAAATAAATCGTAAATGCAAATGCAACACATATATTTTTGTATTTTTCATTAATTAAAATAGAATAAATATTCACAGACAAAAATACAAATAATTATCCAAAAAAAATGCCATGCGAATTCTCAAAATTGCACACAAAGGAAAATTATTTTATTTTGAATTTTTGGAAGTAGTTCTCATAAGGCAAAAATCACGTGCTCACACTCGTTCAGAGACTGAGCATGCAGATCATTTGCATACTGTGCTTAGAGTTTAATAAAAAGGGAAGTTGTATGCAAAATTCTCTAAATGTGAATTCTGCTTGAATTCTCTAGCTTTCCTTAGGCATATTATTTTAGGTGAAGGTATCCAGGTTGATACACAAAAGATTGAGGCAGTAAAGACTTGGCCTAGACCCACGACACCGACAGAGGTTCGTAGCTTTCTCGGTTTGGTAGGTTACTACAGGGGATTTGTAGAGGGATTTTCTTCCTTTTCAGCACCATTGACAAAGTTGACTCAGAAGGGAGCTAAGTTTAAGTGGACTGATGCTTGTGAGCGAAGTTTCTAGCCATTGAAGGACAGATTGACTTCACCACCGGTTTTAACCACTACAGCATTTTAGGCCTACAACCGCCCCTGAGAAGTGTGGCCTAAGATGCCAAGAAGTGTAGCATTTGGGAAAAGGCAACACTTTACGACTTTAGGCAACGCTTTTTGGGGGTGGCCTAAATTACCGTAACCTTTGACTATTGGCCACGCTTGTCACGACCCAAACTGAAGGGCCATGACTAGCACCCGACCACACTTGCCGAGCACCAACGTACATTTCATCTAACCTTCATTATTATCTTTTAAGGCTAAAGAGATCAATATAAATGGTAGACCTAGATCATGGACAACCAGCAATAAAATATGACGGCATGAACATACATAGCAGGGGATGACCAGACAATCAAGAAACTACATATAAGGTATGAGCTACCACGCTACTATGAAAGACTATACAACAAAAACTAGCCGACAAGGCATACCAAACTATACATGAGCCGACACTTGTCTATGAGCCTCTAAAAGAACATAAGTGTTGCAACATAGCCGGAACAGGGCACCGACATACCCATAATGTCTATAACAAAAATTGCATACCAAGACCAAGGCAAGTCCGGAGAAGGGATCTCGCCAATCACCACTGAACTAGACAGTCTACTGTGGTGGGGGAGCTGCACCTGCCTGTCTATCAGGACCTGCAGCACGACATGCAGCGTCCACAAATAAAAGGACGTCAGTACGAATAAAGTACTGATTATGTAAGGCAAAGAACCATAAATACGATCAGTAATGTAAGCAAGGATAAAGAATATACCACTTGTAACATCTTAGTACCTCTGAGGGCTACTTACATGAAATGCATGATACATATGTATAAATACATAAACCTTTAAAGCATTCGCCTCTGTGGGCATCATCATCATCATATCGTACCGGGCCATAATAGGCTCGGTAGAATCGTACCCGGCCACGCGGAGCTCGGTAAAACCCAACTGATCAGTGGTTGCACAATAGGTGCCGTACCCGGCCAACTATAGAGTGGCTCGGTAGAGTAAAATAGATACATATATATAATGCATGCTCGACTCATGGAATCACATTCTAAACCTTTCGGAGTGACGTAAGGTCGGTATCCTCTGTACACGTTATTAGGACTAACTCTTCACTATGAACCTTATAAGAATCAGGAAGTACCAACAACATTGATAACATAAGACTAAGAGAAGCAACATTAACATCAATCATTCCATAAGAGGGAAAACAATGTAAGTACTGCTAGCTTCTAAGAGTAGAGTATCTTGGAAGATCGTTCATTACATTATGTGCAATCGGAGTCGTGCAAAAGAAGGAAAGGGATAGCCTAACATACCTTGTATATACTGCCCCAATCTCAAGCTATGCAATTGTCAAAACTCCTTAGTCTACAATAAGAGAAACGATACTATCGTTATCATTTAAGCGTCATAACTATTATGTATCGACCACAACCTATTTTACGATGAAACGGACAGCACCTCCCCTATATATGACCTCACACCATTCAAAACAGTCACCAAACAGCCCAAACAACATCAATAATAAACATATTGAGCCTCCCAAAATAGTCCACACATAGCCTAATCACTCCATACATACGATGACCACCGTAGTCGTGTCAAACAACCTGGAAATGTTACGAATAACTATCAGCCCATAACCCTATATATATATGGTGTTTCTCCACACCCTTCCTCCTCCAAAACTCCATAAGATAGTAGTAAAATACGCAGCCCAACAACAACGCAAAACAGTCCACAAAACAATAACATTACTACGAAGCCTTTCGATATATATCTCACAAGTTCTAGCTTCAATGGCTTAGCCGCAACTTGGATAATCTTAAATACATATAGAGTAAGAGGTTCCTTACCTTTATACAGAAAGAACAACTCCAATTTGACCTTAAATTTCCATGAAATATCCCTCCAATGCTGCCACAACAACAAAAAAGCGAAACTAGCGATCAATTAATGTTTTTCGGCACTAGAATCACTTTAGAAGGCTTGAAATCACCTAGGATTGATATTAAGAACATGAGGGAGTATTTACAGAACATAAACCCTTTAAAACCACCTCCCACACGAGCTGGAACGACACAAAAATGAGCAACTACTAGCGCCACGGAATTCCCGACACTTGATTTGTGTTGTTTGCCCTTTTTTTGGGTCTTGAATCTTGAGAGAACCTTGAGAGGATGTTCCTAGGGTTCTAAGGTCTGAAAATAGTGAAAAGAAATGACTTAAAACGGGTTGGAGTCATCCTATATAGGTCCAAATATCTTAAACCGACTTAGTGGGCCCCATAGAGAGGTGCTTGGCGCAGTCTCGCGAAAACGCGAATATCTCTCTACTCCGAAATCGTATCGATGAACGGTTTAATGCATTGGAAACTAGACTCATAAATCTTTAATTTGGTTGGTAGATCACCCCGTAATTCCTTGTAAATTATTAGAAAAGATTAGAAACATTTGACCTAATGTTTAAGTAAAATTATGAACCTAAGTTGCGACAACTTTTGTCGACTTTTGTTTCATAACTCGTTTGACTTCAAGACTTATGATACGGATATTATATGATTAAAATACCTTCATAAATGACCTCTTGAGTGTATTAAGCACCGCTAGATTACCTGAAAATTCGAGTTACAACATCCTTGATTCGTTTAACTTCTAATACTGGTTAATCACCCTTATACACTCTTGTATCACTTAAGACCAATAGGATTGACTTCTTATCATCTCAAAGATAATTCCTTCTTGGATTTATGTTAACTAATATATGGCATGAACTAACACATGTGGATATGGGTTGTAACAACGCTTTGTAGATGTTGCCTTAGAAGCCACACTTTAAAAGTGTGGTCGATACGGTACAAAGGTCACACTTATATTTTCTCATATAGCCATGCTTTTATGACATAAGGCTACACTTATGAAGCGTGATCTTTGTCACGTTATAGTCTACGCTTACAAAGTGTGGCTTCTAGAGCAACATTTATCATTAGCAATGCCAGATTGACAATCCCTATGGCCGCATTTTTTAAGCATGGCGATTTTGTCTACACTACAAAGTTATCTTTCAAATACTTATATTAGTCACAATTTTGTGGTTAAAAAACTATATTTATTTGCATCAAATTCTATTCTCTCTCTCTCTCTCTCTCTCTCTCTCTCTCACACACACACACACACACATACATACACACACACGCGCACACACACACACACATATATATATATATATCAAGCATTAAATTAGATAATAAGTAATAGAATAAAAATAATTCAAATGCATATACCTAAAATAAATTTCAACAAAGAAACATACTTTGTGTACTGTCTATAGTAATAAAGCACTATTGGTTCAAGAGTTCACTAGTAGAGACCTCTACAAAACCAAATGTATTCATATTTATAGAATCAATAAAAATAAACATCCCAATTGTTCAAAAGGTCTTCACCATTCACTTTAATGAATCAAATTGATTTGTGACCACCATATCCAATTGCATCGCCCGTATTTCCTACACATTCAAAATGAAATTAAAAATTAGGAGAAACATATATATATAGTATACACTGGTTAGAAAGCATGATTTTGTAAGTTAAGATTGAGGTAGTTTTTGGAATTGGGAAATATAAATACCTTTTCAAGACATGGGGCGTGAGTTGAGCCAGAAGACTGTGGCAGATTTTAGCCTCTCATAGCTCGTGCACTACTTGCATCAACTGGTGAAGGAATATTAGATCCAACACACCCTTGTATATCATTAAAATCCAGTCCAGGGTTGTTTTTCACCAATTGAATAAAAAAATATCACATTTCTTCTCTCATCATTTCTTCCTTTAGAGAAGTTATTTCATTGGCATGCTTTTGTTTAAGCTTGGTGATTTCTTCATTTTTTTCAGAGAGCTTGTCATCACCGATCTACCATAGCATCTAACCCGACCAGGCTGCTCCTTTCCAAATACAACCCTAAATGCATCATCTGTTGTTTCTTCGGAACTTTGACGATTCTGAAGTTCAGACTGTCAAAAAAAATATTATTGCACATCACTTACAAGTCAAGATAGAACGAACACTAAAATAACTTTCAACGAGTCAAGTTAGATTAAAAAAAGTTTAGCAGGCCTCAAAATTTAGTCAAGAATGTCAATAGAGTTTTCAGCGACAATGATCATAACCAATTTAATATGAAGTTTCAAACAAACAGAAGTTAAACACATCAACAATTTACACATATTTAACGGGGAAAAAGCTTTGTTTTCATTGTTAAAATAACAGTGTCAAAGAGCAACAAGAAGAAGCAGTTTACATAGCAGTGCCATCTCAAATAATAAATTCATTTTCTTCTTCAGAACTTTAGTCTCTGTTACTTTCTCCCAAGAAAAAGAGTCCATCTTTTTCCATAAAGCTCAGGCTTCTGCTCAATAATCCAAGATTCTGGGTTTTGTTTCTTTTTTCTTTTGGTTTTGTTGGTATGTTAAAGATATGGTTTAATTTTGAAACTTTAGTTCTTTTTACACCAAACCCATGTGAGATTTTTCAAGAAAAGAGCTCATTCTCAAATGACAAACACGTTTCTCAGCTCAGTATTGGAGCTTTAAATGTGGGGGAAAAAGAAGATGAAGGGGATGAAAAGAGTGAGTTTTGGCAACAACCTGATGGGTTGGGTTATAGGCCTTGTTTGGATTTCAGTGCAGAGTATATGAAAACAAGTATAAATATTGTAAAAGGAAGGAAAACATATTTAATGGTGGTGGTTTCTGGTGGAATGAATTAGCAAAGAAATCAGATTGTGGATACTGTGGTAATTGCTAGGATTCTTAGTGTTGCTCTTGTTGTTCCCATTTTGCAAGTTAATATCATTTGGGGTGATGAAAGGTTTGTTCTTTTTCTATTTTTGAACCATTTTTCTTTGTTTTCCAGCTCAAAAGTTTTATCTTTTTGGTCTGTCATTCATTCATTTGAGAAAATGTTTATTTCCCTGCCTAATTCTATAAACTTAGGCAATTTTTTAAAAAAAAACTTCAATTATTTGGTAGAAAACTGATTATTTTCATAGAGTGACATTATGTTTGGTCTAAGTTGGATTTTTATGCTATTCTGGGATGTTTTTGATTTCTTAACGTATGTTTTATGTTTCTTTTTGGTGTTTGTTTGCAGTGAGTTCTCTCATATATTTGACTTGGATCATTTTAAGGAAGTATTAGCAAATGATGTAAGAATAATTTCATCACTTCCATCTACACATGTGATGGAGTAGACCAGTGGAGGAGTCAAGGACTCCTCTCCAAAAGAAACTACAGATATGCGTATGGACTTCCTTCAGTTAAAGAAACACATTCATTAAAGAGAAAAAAAATACAATAACAAGACTTAACTTGCAGCATGACTTACTATTGCAACTTGAGTATTTGTATGAACTTCCTTCCCTTTTTTGTACGAGTTGTAATAAACATTTCAGACTTTGATAGTTCCTCATTGTTCTCTTTGGTTGCGCGCTACAAATTACATCAAAAAAGATATAAAAAAGATATCACTTTGTTCTGACAAAGTACAAAAAGAAATAAAAGTAAGGTTACAAAGTGTCGACTAAATATTACCAATTGGCACATAGCCTAACAACAAAGGAAGCATATTAATTAATAAATCAAAAAGGAAAAAATATATACTACAACAATAGGTATAAAATATAGAAATGCACGGTTTAATCTTACTTGGACATCTTCGTCATCCCAATACTCAATAAATTGACGAAACTGAACTTCAGGTATCTCATTGGGACGATTTTGTAGCATTTGTTCAATAGTAGCATTTTTATCAAAATATTTCTTCTTAATATTCCTCTTGTGTCGCTTCCAAGCATCACGAAGACCAGTCATTACCCACTTCTCTCCACACACACACACACACACACACACACACACACACACACACACACACACACACACACACACACACACACACACACACACACATATATATATATATATATATATATATATATATATATATATATATATATATATCTTAAGATGTATATATAGTATATAAATCGAATATTAATTACTCTTACATTGACATATTCCCATATTCGGCGCTTAATATCCTTTGACACAGCATGCCAACTAGTATTCACCAAGGGGATAAATCTTGGATTTCTTGCAATTGTTCCTAAAAAGTTGGTTAAATCAGACACTTTATTGTCAGTGGCCCAACTGCTTGTCCTTTATCAAAATGTCATCTCCTCTCTTTCTTCAAAACTTCTTGCTTGAATATTCTTGCATGTTGTTTTTTCTCGAATTCTTTTCTTCTCTGATGTCCCTAGATTGATATAACAAGCAAGACATAAGATGAAAAAATCAAAATATGTAAAATAATTATAAGGTTTAAGACATACCACCTGCATCACCATCGATGTTCATATCCTCATCTCCAATAAATTCATCGTTACCAACTTCATCTTGTGCAGCAAAATTATCCAATTCTATTTCACGCTCATCAATAATAGGAGAGGACATAAATCTGACTTCATTTTTTGGGTGATTATCAGGATGTTTTTCACCACCTACTTGTATCCCATATTTTTTAGAAACTGATTACCACTCCTCGATGGTAGGATTGAGTTTGTCTTTACCTTTTTATAATTTTGTAGCTCTTAAATATCAAGTTGTTTCTCTCCATCACCTTGTGTTCTTCTAATCATATGTAAAGTGTTAGGATCTACCTTTGCAGATGATTGGATCATGGATGTGGGCACAGGTAATTTACTCAATCCTTGCTTTTGAATGGGCTCCTCCAATTACATTGACCTTTGTTTAATTTGTCCATTACTTGCAATATTATGTGAAGTGTTCAGCTTTTCCCTTGAAGATAATTGGATTGATTTGTACACCGATAATCTATTCCTTCCTAACTTTTGAACTGACACATCCGATTTAGTTAACCTCTGTCTACTTTGTCCTTCTAATGTTGCAGTCATATAATTCTTCCTTTTAACTGCTAGTAATGCATGCTCTTTAGCAGTTTTGTCGTTGCAATCACTTGCAAGCTTTTCTATCTTAATCTGAATTTTTTTGACTAGTTCGGCACTTGATCGGTATTGGAAATCGAAACCTATATTCTTCATTGGAATTTGAGCTTTGTTTGGATTCAGAACTTTTCTCTTAAGAGCTGCCGCTTGATTCATCCTACATACAAAAAAAATTAAATTACTCTAGCCTAACAACTAATAAGATTATATAACAGTATGTAAGGAAGTAAATATTTAAGAAATAAGATACATAACAACCCCTAGTCTACATTTATTTTATCGACACTTTGTGGAGGATCAAGAAATTTTTGAACATAGGATCAGAAGCTATACTTCATCAGAGTATTAGAAAAGACCCTGAGAACCAATGTCAGTAGCAGCACCAATTCCTGCCTCTGGTGGACACCAGTGCTGAACCTTTTACTAATCTTTTTATTTTCTTGCAGGTTTGTTCTCCCAGTGAACTACTCAACTCTTTGTTTCTCTTTTAGGGTGTGGTATTAGCATCTTTGATGCTCAACCTACTGAAAGCTCAACAAAGATATGGTTTAGGTTGCAGGAAGTCTAGTGGAATCCAACCACAAGCAAAAACACAATGAGAACAAGGCACCAGTTACCCCTTTGGTCACACAAAACTCTATTTCCTTGCCTGGACATTGCTCCACCCACTAATTCAAGCCCAGAACATCATCTCTTCACACCAATACCATAGTACTCAATCCAATCCACCTTCAACTTACATCCAACACCTCACACAAGAACCTGGGAGTAGACTATTGGATATAGAGCTCCACTAAAGCCAGTTTCACCACAAAAAGAGATAAACCAAACCAAGAAAACACATGCACTCACACAATAATAGACATATCACCTCAACATCATCACCCCAACTTAAACCCACTGTTTCACCAGAACAGAAGCTACAAAAGTCACCAAGAATCATAACCTGCTCCACCCACTAGTTATATTTTTTTATTCATTTAGGATCCTAAAGGAATATTGGAAGATGATGTATTACCAGATGGAACAAAGTTAAAGGTTGGAGGAATGGTGACTTATGTGCAGAATGTTGCATCAGTATGTTGGTTGATTTAATAGTTGACTTACCTAGGAAGGTTCATATGGATATTGTGAATGAAGTTCGGGAAATTTGAGAACTGAATGGGTGATAATTAAGTATGATTACTTACCCAAGTACTGTAAGGAGTGCAAATTACAGGGGCATGATATGATGGACTGCTGGAGACTTCACCCAAAATTAATGGAAAATAAGGTTGCCGAGCAGCAAGCTGAGAATGATATTGGGAATGATGCTGGAAAACAACTTGAGCAGGCAAATCAGAATCAGCAGGGCACACTAATGGTAATGTCGAGTGGGAAGGTTGTAGGTAATGTAACTGGAAGAGGCAAGGAGTAATGGAAAGAGGTTAGGGATAATCGAGCTAAGAAGTCAAATAATCAGAATGCAGCACAAGCAATGACTGGGAAAGAAATAGTCCCAGTAGATCAAGGTGAGAGGTAGCAGGTACAAGTTGGAAACAAATTTGCAATGTTAGAGGTTGAAGAAGTTATGGAAGATGCTGAAAAACAGAATCACTTGAATGATAATAATGTTGAGGCTCAACCGGGTACAAAGAGCCTTTGTTGGCAACATAGTTGCAATAAATACTTCCTGCCAAGAGGTTCCTACTCAGGACACTAGAGTTTAAGGACATTAGCACAACATATTGACAAGGAGAAAATAATTGATGATGAAATTAAAAAATTCAAAAGCAATGAGAGGGTCAAATGAAGTGGAGGAAGTATATGTAATAAATTAAGTCTACGACCATAGCAAAGATGGCTCAAAGATAGAGGATCCATGTAACATATATAAATACAGAACACAAGGTGAAGCTGGTTCATCCACAAATTGGCATCTATACCTAAAGCATACAAGTAACTCTAGGGCTATCATACTTTTTGTCCCTCTTCCATATCTATCTTACAATTAAAATAAAATTTCATCAGGATTAGGACAGACAATATACAAATCTTTAATAATAACTAATTAGTAACAACCCTTCAAGGAGATAAAGATAAAACAAGCAACGCATGATAAATGACCACAAAATCCCAACACAAAGTCAAAAAAATAGATTAACAGATGAAGTTCTCAAGGTATATCACGTTTTCCAGATAATATTTTTCAAATAGGCATTCATAACCCTCCTCTGATAACAAAATCTAGTCACAATCCCCTCTTCATGAGATAAAGTAAAATGCTCTAAAATTTCATTCAAACCCACCAAAATCTGAACATACCATTTCTATTTTCCCCACTACAAAATGGTCACAAATGAAGCAATATCCCCATGTATTATCAACTCTAGTTTGTCTTTTGGCCATCAATTGCAGGAGTACAGAATATGTTGCATTAATTCCTTTCAAATAAAAGATAATTTTCCAAATTGAAATAGAGAGAAGAGGGTAGCAGCTGGACCTTAAAAAAATTCAAATTCTAATGGAACCTGAAAGGTTTAGTCAGATCAATCGAATTGTTTATTCTGGTATGATAGCACAATTTTAACTGATGACGAAGTTCTGTGACCAGATACAGGAATAATATTCTTTTTTCATTCGTATAACTTTCTCCCCAAAAGGTATCTTTATTACTCTGGGCCATTTTGTTGTTTTATCATTTGAAAAGACCTCTTCGTTAAGAACAAGCCTAAATATCTCTTGTAGAAAATGTCCATTTAGAATCAGTTGAAAACCATATGGATATAACCAACAACAACAACTATGCTTCAGTCACATGAAAGTTGGGGTCGGAAATTTGAATCTTCACTTGGATATAACCCATGGTAGAAAATGTCCGGTAAAGGGAAATCTAGTCAACATTTCAACATGAAGCAAAATGGTGGAACATCTAATATCCACTAGCCCGAACACTAGTTTTATAAACAAAAAAATCAAATATATAGGAGAAAGAGAGTGAGAGATGACATACCTAACAATTCTCTTGGTTCCAGAGGATATATAAAGATATGTAGATAAACAATTTCAGAGCATATATAAATAAACAAAGTTACAAAGATACCTGTTCAATATCTCTTGGTTCCTTAAAATTTGTTAGTCCAATATCTTCTTTAGTTGCATGTGCACCACCTGATAATAATAAAAACACAAATATGTTTATGCTTTAAAACTTGCTCTAATACTCTAGGTAATAGTACAATACGAATTCCGAAGCATAATTTCTACTTACTCACGTTCACTTCTCTATTCAAAACTAGAGGACAAATTCTCGATCCAAATATAATACAATATAGTTCCTTAGAAGGGACACATTAAATAACCAATCAAGTAATTTCTAGTGATACCAAAAATGACACATTGAAAATACATGAGCAAAAAATATATGTGCACATCAAAGAAATCGATCAGCAAGAAAATATTCAATATTGAACTTGATGAAATAGACAACATCAATTTAAATCTAAAGCAACAGTCTTTAATGTGTTTCTAGATATTAATAAAAAATGGATAAGCTATTTTCTATTTGAATTAGAAAAAAAAACTCATGATGTGTCTTCAAAATCAAACTCTTCATCCGATTTAATTTCAAGTTGTTGTGCTAGAAATCCTTCTGGAGGTACATCAAGAATGGTTGTTGTAACATCACTCCTTACTAAGGCAACTTCACCATTATCCTCCGGTATAGATGGGCAAGACAAATATTCATTTTCATAACACTGTGGGGCATTAGATTCAAGTTCATCACTTATGCTAAACAAGTCTCTCGGGGCAGTCTTCATGATATAATATCTATCTTGATCATATGGATCTTGCACATAGAAGCATTGGTGTACTTGAGATGCTAGGACAAAAGGCTCGTTCTGATAACATTTCTTGTTGAAGTAGACATAAGTAAGGCCATAAATATCTTCTTCAACCTCATACCAGTCGCACTTAAATAAGACAACCTTAAAATGACCATAAAAAAGTATCTACACATACCTAAATTGAAGAACATCTAAAGAATCTAAGAAGACAAGATCTAAGCTTGCAACATGAATTACTATTGCAAGGATATTTTTACATTTAAAATTTTGACATGAAAAGGAACAGAAAGGGCATTAATTACTAAAAGAGGGAACATCAGAAAAATCATTCATGATACTACTAAAAAGAATCAACTTATAACCTTTCTATATGAAGAAACAATAAAAATATGAAATTTGTGCCTACCCAAGAAAGAAAATGACATTGGTGCGAAGGTGCAGAGCAAGAAAAATATGAAATTTTGAGTACCCTGAAGCCATATATACCTGTATTCAAAGAAGAAAGCACCTATTGCGAGCAGCTACTAGAAGAATATATACAACTTATAATTATATCATATCTACAAAAATATTCAAGTATTTTACTGACAAACTTTACAACTTAATTTTCTTCCTTGAACTCTTCACAATATATCATTGTCTAATCAATTACACATGAGTTTCCGTTGATTTTTTATTTTTTCAAGAATAGCATCATGGTTAGAAGTTAATTCCACTGGTTCTTTTCCTTTGTAAGATACCATCAAAGTTTGCATCAGCATACAATTTCACTTAACTTCTCCACATGTCAAATCTCATACTTGAGTAATTTAGTTATCCAGAAAAAAGAGGTACACATATTCTAACATGTATGAACCCTAATAAGATTTGTGTTAATTGTTAATTTCGATCAGATGATTCACAGAAATCTAAAATCCACATCTTAACTATTTAGCATCAGTCAACAAATTTGAAAGAGGAATATTTCTCACAAATTTGTTCACCTATTCTGTGCACATTCTGATCATAAGACAACCAAGACAGTCCGCCAAAATGCATGTTCTAGAGACCGCAATATGAACAAGCTCAAATACATAACAGATGAATACAATACCATGTTAGTAAAGACAAATTCAGCTGCTCATAAGCTTTTGTACCACTTAAAGATATACGAAACACCAAACTTCAAATACTTGCATATGCACAACAAAATACGGAAGCAGGAAGAACTTTCAAATGCAAACAACTAGTTGATTGCAAGGAAGTACAAGCTCAATGCACAACATTCTCCAGAACACATGTACGAGAGCAGAAGTGCTCAAGGTCAATCTTTTTCCATCTGGTTCATTTTCCATTATTACTATGTTGGTTATTATTATTGAAAATCATTGTTCAATTTTCCTACTTGAAGGAGGAAACAAAGAACAAAGTGCCTTGGAGAAGCTTTTGGAGAATAGTCTCCAAAATGACTTGGCACTTGAAAGGTTGCACTCACAAATGGGAGAAATGCTTGAAGCTTTAAAGGTCCAAAAAGCCTTGGAGGTTAATGAGAGCCAAAAAATTTCCTTAGATGTGGAAGCCGGAAATCCTTCCTTGGTGTTTGAACAAAACCAAGAAGAACTCTCAAATGCTCAAAATGAGAAGATGATGCTCATGTTAGAGACCATTCTTGAAAATGAGGAGAAGCACAACTTTGCACTCGAGGACTTAAAACAAGGCTTGACTTACAATGATGAACATATCCGCACTTTGGAAGATCAAATAAAAATATTTATTGAGGCTCACTATGCCCACCAACTTGAGAGTGTGGAAGGATGCCAAGAAGAGTCCAATTCTGAGGAAGAAAGTGAGCTTTATTTTGAGGATTCAAGAATTGAACATTATCCAACCGACTCCATGAGTGTTAATGATGTCAAGAACAATATGGAATTAGAGTCAACCGGTGTAAATAAAAATTTGGTTGAGATTGACTCTAGTCTGGGGGAAGAAGAGGATGTCAAAATCCGAGAAAAATTGCAAGTTGGAGGTTTGAAGTCACATTCCAAGCATTTTTCAACATTGGAATTATGTGGTGATATGGGAATTGAACTACACGAGTCAATGAGGGATTGCAAGGAGGAAAGGCAACAACCATACATCTTATAATTTGAGGGAACAAGAAAGCAAAATGACATTCCTCACATGAAAGCCAAGAAGTGCAAAATGAAGAAATTAAGTCTTGTCTTGATCATCGACTTACCACCCCCATCGCTCGTGGTCACAAGCTTGATTCCAAGTTGGATTCCCAGTTCATATCATCCAAGTGGCGAGAAAAGTGGTAAAGTTGATTTGCGTCGTGCCATGACGTTAAATACGGTGCTTGGTTGGAGGCAACCTATCGTTTTTCAAATTTTTTTAGTCATTTTTGAAATTTTATTTTTTAGAATAGCTTAGAATATTATTTGTGACTAATCTGCCAAGTTTTAGATTTTTTGGAGTTGATTTGAGCAGGTCGGAGTGGTCCGGAGGGCCAAAACCAGTAGCTGCAGAATTTGTGCACCAATCTTCTGGTGTAACCGCATCTGCGGATGTTTAACCGCAGATGCGGTCTCACAGAAGTGATTTCAAATTGCAGAAGCGGCAGTTTCTGTAGATCCGCAGAAGCGGTAAAAAAACCGCAGATGCGGAAATCGAGCAGTGTTAAAAAAAATTTAGAAGTCTATATACTCTGCATACTGCTAAACGCCCAGGTATCCTCTGCATCTATTCCCCCAGTCCTAACTCCCCCAAGCTCTTACAATCTCCAAAACATCCACTACTCATAATTTCTACTGCACTCACACGAAACTCAGGTATTTTCTTTTAAGTCTCATCTACTTCTCTTCTCTTTTCTCTCTTTCTCTCTTCTTCTTCATTGCCAACAGCCCCACATATTTTTTTCTATTTTATTTAATGTTTTTATTTTCGATTTAATTGCTGTTAGATTTAGGAAGTGAGGGAAATTGGTTGAGAGATTCATGTGTGTGTGCTGCTCTTGTTGAAATAAATTTGTGGGAAATCTGAGTACCCAAATTGTGTGAAGAAGAGGCCATGTTAAGCTGCTTGCAAGATGTTCGATAAAATGCTTAAAAGAAAGTTTCTTGCTAAATACCGTAAAATCGGTCTCAATAGAATTATAATTTGATGTAGTTCACTAATTTAGAAGTCTTAAGTATAAATTAGGTGCCAAAATCGGATTTAAAATTGAAAAATGAATGAAATTCTAGGCAGTTGCACAATATGACGAACAGCGCAGATGCGGTCAATTGTCCGCAAAAGCGGTTTCGCACCTGCGTCGACTCTTCCGCAGGTGCGATTTATGGAAACTTGGGAAAAACCGCAGATGCGGTTAAATTTTCACAGAAGCAAAACCTCTCCTGCGATTAGTGTTCCGCATATGCGAAAACTGGGCAGATTGCACAATTCCAGTAGCTTTGCAATAGGGCCTTCCCGGGCCCGTTCAATCTGATTCTTTGGCCTAATTGCAGTATTTTGAATTGCTTAACATAATTCTATTGCCCGACTGACTTCGTTTTGATTTTATGAAGGTACAATGAGATAAAATGGACCCGAACATGGGCGAAAATGCCCCACAACAACATGAAATTAAGGAAGAGGTTGAGGAACCGTATAATGAATCACACTTCATGTCAGCTGACTGTCAGCGTAGATATTTGGATGACCTCGTCAACAAAAGTATAGTGCTTGAAAAGGGGATCAACGAAGAAAAATTTGTCAAGAAGCTCCCAGATTTCTATGCTCGTCTCCATACATCCGGATGGTCGTGCTTCATTCCCACTCCATTCAAAGCTAATGAGGAGTGGGTTCGTGAATTCTATGCTAACCTTAAGTGTACAGATTTTGCCAACCCACAAATCGTCATTAGAGAAAAATTGGTAAGGTTTGGGATAGAACAGATAAATGAGACTCTTGGGATTCACAACTATCCAATGGAGTCGGTGCAAGAGAAAGATCAATGTGACAATGGGGAATGTCTTGTCTCCAAACTCTACTCTCCATGCATGATAGCCTAATGGGGAAATATGAGAAAAAGTTTGAGGTCAATTGACTTCACAGCTGAAGCAAAAATGTGGTTGTACATTGTATGCAACAGGGTGTCTCCTTGTGGAAATGTCTCAGATGTCTCCTACACCAGGGCTTTGATTATTGCATGCCTCCTGGACAGCATTCCTATGAATGTCGGTTACTATATCCTGCAGGAGCTGAGAGAGTATTTGCGAGACAAGGATGCAGGGATGATGTTCCCTTCATTGACCACACAGCTATGCATGAGAGCAGAGGTTGAGGTGCGTAGCACCGATCGATGGCTACCAGCTGATAAACCTTTTCATTCACTGAGAGTGACAGGAGAGGGTAGTGCAGTCAAGAGCAAGAAAAGGATGGTCACCACCACGACTGCTGGTTCAGAGTTATCTTCACAGGCAGCTGCACCTGAGGGACCATTTGGGGTGCTAAACTCCGAGCTTGCATCTATTCGGGAGTTAGTGTCACAGCTTCTGAGTGGGCCTTTATCCTCCCAGCCCGGGCCCTCATACTTATCCAGGGAAGAAATGAAGAGTTACTTAGATGCACAAAAGAGTCAGAAAGATTCTCATGAGAAGATGGCAGCATCAGTAACCAGACTTGAGATAGCCAACAGCACCTTGGCCAAGGCGCATGCAGATCTCCAGTCAGACTTTGAGAAGGAGAAGAAGAAGAACAAGAAGAAGAGCAAATGAATGATAAAAATGTGGAGAGGCATAAAGGCCATCTTCAAATGGGGAAACCCAGGAAAGAAGATACCAGTGGCGGACAAAGATGATAGCGAGGAGTATTCTTTCATGTTAGAGGCTGCTGGTGATGGTGGTGATGATGATGATGATGAGGAGAATGATGATGATGAGGCCACGAGTTCAGCACAGCATTGATCAGCCGTCCTCCCACAGTCTGCTAGTCTGATGCAGACCTCAGGGAGACCCTCAAACTATTTGTGCTTTATATTTGATATTGTGCACTGAGAACATTGCAATGTTCTTAGTTGGGGGTGGCTCTAAGAGTATACTGTATTCATGTTATGATATTGTGTGCCCTTGTCGGGCCTATTTTTGTGCTATGGATATTGTGTGCCCTTGCCGGGCTATTTTGTGTAGCAGGTGCTCTTGCTGAGCTTGGTGTGATTAGTCTAGTTTTTATCTTTCTTTCGTTATTTATTTTCTTTAGTAGCTTGTTGTTATTAGTATTAGTTGCTTTTATTTTAGTATCCTTTTTAGTAGTGTTGTTTTATTTTATTTTTATTTCCTTAAGTAATATTTCATTGGGTTTTTGAAGTGAATCGGGTGAATTTTCCCTATGATAGATGGCGTGACAATTTTCTTAAGGGAATTAGTCTTGTTTTGCTAGGAGGAGACTTTTGGATTATTTGGTACTAATAAAATTAGTCTCTTGTATGTGAAATTTAAATTAAGATACCCCTCCGAATTTTGGTTTTGAACTAAAACAAGTAAGTTGCATGGTGAAGAATAATTTTTGTGATAAATTTTTGGCTCTTTTAGTGACTCTTTGCCCACTAGTTTGAATAATATTGCTCTAAATGCTACTATTAGAAAATAAAATTGATCCATCTTGATTAATTCATGTGCCATGTGTGTTAGGGTTTGTACAAATAAATCTTGTGTTTACTTCTATCATGTAGAACTTGCCCGGTTGGTCTTAAAACGCTAATGATAGTATGTTTTGGTTGGAGGGATGATCTTAGGCATTCTTTGTTTTGTTTGCAAAACCTCTTTAGCCTTTCAAGCCGACTATTGCATAAAAGAGATCACTAGTACCCTATTTGAGCCTTTAACCTTTTCTTTGGCCACCTCATTACAAACCTTTCCCCTTTTGTAAAGTAATTCCCTCTTTTGAACTCGTCCCTCCTTGAACATTGAGAATGAGGCTAAAAGACTAAGTTGGGGGTGTGGTGTCAAAGTGGAAATTGGTAGTATTCATGCTCCAAAATAAAAATATGTATATAAAAAAAAGAGAAGAAGAAAAAAAAAGATAAATATATGTATGTATATAAATTTGGAGCCTTGAAGAAAATTAGAGAGGTATGTAAGGTGGTTCGATGTTGGTAACTAGATGCTAATGAGGCTATGTGGTTTGAAAGAAACAAAGTGCAAAAAGAAAGACAAATGTGAGTAGTATTCAAGGAGGGTGAAGTCACTTGTATCCAAATGCTTATCTGACCCTTCCCTAAACCTATATTACAGGCTTAAAAAGTCCTTATGGGACCTCCGTCCGAACATTCTTGAATAGGCGATGAATTAAAATAAGGGCAAGCTTATGGTATGAGATGTTGTAACACTTGAAATTCTTTGTGAGAGTGAGTGTCTTTGTAAATTTGTCCCTTATGTTGTATTACAAATATAGTGATTTTGGGACTTTCTTTCATGTAAGGGCACATGAATTAGGAAGGATTGGTGAATTGAGTAAGTTAAGCATATGTAGTGGACTAGTATTTTTGAGTCACTTCTTGAGGCTTATTCTTGTCACTTGATTATTTTGAAACTCCCTTGCACATTCTTGAAGTTGTTTTTAAATGAGGGAGTCATTAAGGAAAGATACACATACTTGAGCCTAATTATTAGTACCAACCAAATCCATAAGTATGGTACTTAATTGAAGAATGTGATTTGTAAATAATAGCAATACCACTTGTGTTTTAAATGGTAAATCCTCATTGAAGTGTTGGTTTTGATTTGCTTGAGGACAAGCAAAACCTTTAAGTTGGGGGTGTTTAATCTACACTTTAAACATGAATATTTCCATAAACAAGATTCAAGTGTTGAATAAAATGCTACATACTTTAATATTTAATACAAAGCAAGGAAATGAAGAAATAAACACAAATGGGTAAGAAAATCTTAACCACAAGCTTCAAATCTTCAAGCCCCAAGTGTGTGCAAACCCCAGCATCAAGACTTGTTCTTCTCTAGTCTATGGAACTAAAAAATAAGCCAAAGATATCCAAAGATCTGCCTGGACGAGTATAAAAATGGTTTGGGAATGATAAAATGTGAAATTCCTAATTTGCCCAGGTCTGATGCCCGTTGACCGCATCTGCAAGATGAATTCTCATAAATGTGGTTCCGCGGATATGGATACCTTATGGCAGAAGTGGAATGTTGAAATATGCTTTCCACCGCAGATGCGGACCCCAAAAGCACAGATGCACTACCGCAGAAGCGTAAAGTGACTCGCAGATGCGATTTCTTCCAAGCCCAGACTCCACTGCAGAAGCGGTTCTTCTCACGCAGAAGCAAGGTCGCTTCTGCGACCATCCTTCCGCAGATGCGGAATCACAGGGGAGTTTTTGCATTATTTTCACCCTCTTTTTCTCAATTCCACTTCAATTCAATTCAAATCACTTCATAGCATCACTTATCTGAAAATCTAATAGTACACACCATAAACGGCCTCATATTATAGTTAAAGGACATAAAAGCTAAGGAAAAGAGACTATATTTAGTGGTAAAATCACCACTCATCAACTGTTTATCTCCGTGTCGTGCTATTTTGGAGTGTCATGTCAAGTCAGTCACATTGGCTATACCAGGTGTGCCACGGATTGAGTGGCGAGGTGTGACTGATTATGTTCCCAATAGAGTGGTCTCATTCTTGAAAGCCCAGCGTATGATTGGGAAGGGTTTTCTTTCGTATCTATCCTTCATGAGGGATGTCGGTGTTGAGACTCCTAGTATTGATTCTGTTCTAGTTGTGAGGGATTGTCCCAATGTGTTTCCTGCAGACCTGTCGGGCATGCCACCGGATAGGGACATTGATTTTGGTATTGACCTAGTGCCGGGCACTCAGCCCATTTCTATTCCATTGTATCGTATGGCACCAGTGGAGTTAAAGGAATTAAAAAAACAGCTTCAAGAACTCCTTGATAAAGGGTTCATTCGGCCTAGTATGTCACCTTGGGGTGCGCCGGTTCTATTCGTGAAGAAGAAGGATGGCACTATGAGAATGTGCATTGATTATAGGCAATTGAACAAAGTAACAATTAAGAACAAGTATCCTTTGCCTCGCATTGATCATTTATTCGGCCAGCTTCAGGGAGTGAGAGTGTTCTCCAAGATAGACTCCCATTCTGGTTATCACCAGTTGAAGATCAGGTACTCGGATATTCTTAAAACAGCTTTCAGGACCCGATATGGTCATTATGAGTTCTTGGTGATGTCTTTTGGGATAAACAATGCCCCAGCAGCGTTCATGCATTTGATTAACAATGTGTTTCGGTCTTATCTTGACTCCTTTGCCATAGTCTTCATTGATGATATTCTAGTATATTCACATAGTTAGAAGGAGCACGTGGAGCATCTGAGAGTCATGTTGCAGAGATTGAGAGAGGATAAGCTTTATGCAAAATTCTCCAAGTGTGAGTTTTGGCTCAGTTCAGTGGCTTTTTTAGGGCACGTAGTGTCCAATGAGGGTATTCAGGTTGATCCGAAGAAGATAAAGGCAGATCAGAGTTGGCCCAGAACGTCCTCAGCCATAGAGATTTGTAGCTTTCTTGGTTTGGCGGGCTATTATTACCGGTTTGTTTAGGGGTTCTCATCTATCGCATCGCCCTTGACCAAGTTGACTCAGAAGGGTGCTTCATTTGTATGGTCGGACGAGTGTGAGGAGAGCTTTCAAAAGCTCAAGATAACTTTTACCACAGCTCCAGTGTTAGTTTTGCCATCAGCTTCAGGTTCATATACCGTGTATTGTGATGCTTCGAGAGTTGGCATTGGTTGTGTATTGATGCATGAGTGTAGAGTTATTGCTTATGCTTCTCGTCAGTTGAAGCCCCATGAGAAGAACTACCCCGTTCATGATTTGGAGTTGGCTGCCATAGTTCACGCGTTGAAAATTTGGAGGCATTACTTGTATGGTGTGTCTTATGAGGTGTTTACTGATCATCGTAGCCTCCAACACTTGTTCAAGCAGAAGGATCTCAATTTGAGGCAGCGGAGGTGGTTGGAGTTGCTTAAGGATTATGATATCACTATATTGTACCATCCGGGGAAGGCCAATATGGTGGCCGATGCTTTGAGCAGAAAGGTAGTGAGTATGGGGAGTTTGGCATATATTCCAGTTGGGGAGAGACCTCTTGCAGTTGATGTTCAGACCTTGGTCAATCAGTTTGTGAGGTTAGATGTTTCGGAGCCCAGCCGGGTATTGGCTTGCGTGATTTCTCAGTCTTCCTTATATGATCGCATCAGAGTGCGCCAGTATGATGATCCGCATTTGCTTGTCCTTAAGGACAGTGTTCAGCATGATGATGCCAGAGATATGACCATTGGTGATAATGGGGTGTTGAGGATGCAGGGCCGGATCTATGTGCCCAATCTGGATGGGCTTCGGGAGTTGGTCCTTGGAGGAGGCCCATAGTTTGCGGTATTCCATTCATCTGGGTGCCACGAAGATGTATTAGGATCTGAGACAACACTATTGGTGGCGGAGAATGAAGAAAGACATTGTGGAATTTGTGGCTTGGTGTCTCAATTATCAGCAGGTGAAATATGAGCATCAGAGACCGGGTGCCTTGCTTCAGCAGATGGATATTCCTGAGTGGAAGTGGGAGAGGATCACTATGGACTTTGTTGTTAGGCTTCCACAGACTTTGAGGAAGTTCAATGCTATTTAGGTGATTGTGGATCGGCTGACCAAGTCCGCGCACTTCATTCCTGTGTGTACTACCTATTCTTTAGAGCTGTTCATTTGCATGGTGTCCCAGTTTCCATCATCTCAGATAGGGGCACTCAGTTTACTTCGCAGTTTTGGAGGTCTGTGTAGCGAGAGTTAGGTACTCAGGTTGAGTTGAGCACAGCTTTTCACCCTCAGACGGACGGGCAGTCCGAGCGTACTATTCAGATATTGGAGGACATGTTGCGTGCTTGTGTCATTGATTTCGGAGGTTCATGGGATCAGTTTCTACCGCTTGTAGAGTTTGCTTATAATAACAGCTACCAGTCGAGTATTCAGATGGCTCCATATGAGGCTTTGTGTGGGAGGTGGTGTAGATCTCCAGTTGGTTGGTTCGAGCCCGGTGAGGCTAGGCTATTGGGGATAGACTTGGTGCAGGATGCTTTAGAAAAAGTAAAGGTAATTCAGGAGAGGATTCGTACTGCGCAGTCGAGGCAGAAGAGCTATGCTGATAGGAAGGTTAGGGATGTGTCCTACATGGTTGGCGAAAAGGTTCTGTTGAAGGTTTCACCCATGAAGGGTGTTATGAGATTTGGAAAGAAAGGGAAATTGAGCCCTCGGTTCATTGGGCCTTTTAAGGTGCTTCAGAGATTGGTGAGGTGGCTTATGAGCTTACTTTGCCACCCAACTTGTCGAGTGTGCATCCGGTATTTCATGTTTTTATGCTCCGGAAGTATATTGGGGATCCGCCTCATGTTCTGGATTTCAGCACGGTTCAGTTGGATGTTGATTTGACCTATGATATGGAGCCAGCAGCTATTTTGGGTCGTCAGGTTCAAAAGTTGAGGTCAAACAATATAGCTTCAGTGAAAGTGCAGTGGAGAGGTCGGCCCATGGAGGAGGCTACTTGGGAGACCGAGCAGGAGATGTGGAGCAGATATCCTCACCTGTTTGAGGCTTCAGGTATGTTTCTTGACTCATTCGAGGACTAATGTTTGTTTAAGTTGGGGAGGATGTGACGACCTGTCCAGTCGTCTCATGAGTTACCGCTCTATTTCCCCCATTTCTGCTTTGTTTATCCATGTTATGTGGTATCGGGTCGATCGGATCGAGTTCGGAAAGGATTTGGTAAGGTTTGAGACACTTAGTCTCTTTAGAGTGAGTTTAAGTTGAAAAAGTCAACTAGATGTTGACTTGTGTGTTAGAGGGCTCGGATGTGAGTTCCGATGGTTCGGTTAGCTTCGGGAGGTGATTTGGAACTTAGGAGCATGATCGGAATGAGTTTTTGGAGGTTCGGAGTAGATTTAGGCTTGAATTGGCGAAATTGGATTTTTGGCGATTTCTGGTTGATAGGTGAGATTTTGATATAGGGTTTGGAATGGAATTCCGAAAGTTGCAGTAGTTATGTTGTGTCATTTGGGACGTGTGTGCAAAATTGCAGGTCATTCGGACGTGGTTTGATTGGGTTTTTTATCAAAAGCGGAATTTAGAAGTTTTTGGAAAATTAGGCTTGAATCCGATGTGTTTTGTCGATTTGATGTGGTTTGAGGTGTTTTGAAGATAGGTACAAGTTTGAATAAGGTTTTGGGATATGTTGGTGCCTTTGGTTGAGGTCCCAGGGGCCTCGGGAGAGTTTCGGAGGGTTGAACAGACTATTTTGAGTTAAAGAAAAGTTGCAGATTTCTGTTCAGCTGTTGCAGGTATTTTACTCTTCGCGTTCGCGAGTGGACTCTCGCGTTTGCGAAGAGTCAACTGAGGAAGGTGGAATTTAAGCCTTCGCATTCGTGAGGAAGGCTACGCATTCGCGAAGGACTACAATTTTGTGCATCGCGTTCACGGGGGAGGTGTTGCGTTCGCATAGAGCAAAGAGGGCAGCTGAGCTTCAGGAAGAATTTGTTCATCACATTTGCGATAGGGGAACACGATCGCGAAGGTCTATCTGATCAAAGCATCACTTTCGCGATGTGGTGGTCGCGATCGCGAAAGAGGAATTTGGTCAAGATTATTTTTGTGCTTCGCGAACGTGGTAGCTTTGACCGCGTTCGCGAAGAAGGAAATTAAGACCTGGGCAGAAGGTTTAAAAGGTGGTCTTGTCCACGAATATGGGGTTTAATTCTTCCATTGTTGGTCGTTTTGGGAGTTTTTTCAAGGGGATTGAAGAGGGATTCAAGGGGAATCACTTGGAGGTAAGATTCTTGGACTTAAAACTTGATTCTAATGTGAAATCTACCTAATAAATCATAGAATCTAAGCCTAAAATTGAGGAATTAGGGCTTGAGATTATGAGAATTTAAATGATAATTTGATGGGTCATTTGGACTCCGATTTCAGAGTTCTTGGTATGTATGGACTCGTGGGCGGATAAGGATTTCGTTGATGTGATTTTGATTGGGTTTCGAGATGTGGGCCCTGGGGTCGGGTTTGGCCAATTTCGGGATTTTGATATTATTTGATTGTTTTTGCTTTGGCTTCGTTCCCTTAGCATATTTTGATGCCATGATTCTGATTTTGGAGATATTTGACGCGAGTGGAGGCCGATTCGAGGGGTAAAGGCATCACGGAGTAGTATTTTCACTAGTTTGAGGTAAGTAACCATTGTAAATCTGCAACTAAGGGTAAAAACCCCGGTATTTGACTTGTTTTGATAAATGCGGTGACACACATGCTAGGTGACGAGCGTGTGGGCGTGCACCGGTAGGGATTGTGACTTGGTTCGTCCTGTAGCGACTATTAAGCTGCATATTTGATTTGGAATCTTATATTATTCCGTACTTTGATCATTTATACTGTATTATGGGCTGCATGCCATGTTTGGGGCCTTGTGCCGACCTGTTGAGACCCTTAGGGGCATGTTTACTGTTTTTCCTCACTTTACATGTTGAAAGCATAACCTCAGTCATGTTTTACCTGATTAAATGTCTAAAACTGGTTTTATCACTCCACTTCTAATTGTGAGGACTGTTTGGGCTGAGTTCCCTAATTTCTATTGTTGTGCCCGAGAGGTTGTGAGGTTAATGACTGAGAGAGGTTGAGAACCTAATAGTGAGGATATTATATGTATATATTATGGATCGGGCTGCATGCCGCAGCGATACTTATATGGATCAGGCTGCACACCGCAGTGATATATATATTGGATCGGGCTGCGCGCCGCGGCGATATGACGCTTGGGCTGTAGGAGCCCCTCCGAAGTCTGTACACCCCCAGTGAGCATAGTCGACTATCAATTACGGATCGGGCTGCACGCCGCAGTGGTTACTATGATTTCTATTACTATGAGATATTAATGAGCCTAAGTGCTAAGAGTGAGTACTGAGTGACGATAGTGAGTCACGTGTGACTGAGAGGTTGCCAGAGAGGCTATATTCTGAGTGATTCTTGCCCGAGAGGCCTAGTTATGATTTTTTTTTTTGATTTCACTCTTCTTTTAAAATAAGCCTCTGTTGGAAAAATTGCTAAGTATACGATTTCAAGTGTTTAAACTGAAATTGACGATTTTACTACGAAACTGGTTTTAAACTATGAAATGGATTTGTTATCCTGTTGTTTATTCAGTTATATGATTTTTAACTTCTCGTCACTACTTTCAGACCTTATTTACTTTAGTTACTTACTGAGTTGGCATACTCACGTTACTCCTTGCACCTTGTGTGCAGATCCAGGTGCCCGCGTAGCAGAGTGAGGGTCCTCAGCTGATCCAGAGGTTGCCGGAGATTTCAAGGTAGTTGCATGGCGTTCGCAACCCTATTTTCTCCTTCTTATCTTGTTCTTTTCTGCATTTTTAGACTTGTGTTGTATCAGACAGTCAGTTATGTAGTAGAGGCTCTAGACTCGTGACACCAGATATTTGGGGCTATGTAGTTTTATGTTTTATTGACTTCCGCATATATATTTTTGTTGTTTTAAACACTTATGATGAAAAATTGGTATTTAAACCTGTGTTAGAAAATGGCTTACTGTAAGGAAAAAGGGTTGTGGTTAGATGATTGAGTTAGCTTGCCTAGTAATGTGATAGGCACCATCACGGCCGGTATTTGGGGTCGTGACAAACGCACCATAATCCATTAGGTGGCAAATCTTCAAATACCCAATTTCCAAAAGCAAATGAGTCATTACACCCCATGGAATGTAGAAACCCGGACTTCCCCGTCAAAAGGGAAAAAAGGGGGCACAACACTCACTACCTGTACTGATGCTACGTTAGGAGTATTAGAACTGACATCTCTCACAAAGTTCTAGATATGCATCGCACCCCTTCTCAACCATCCACCGAGCCTTTAGAAATGACACAACCTTCCTAGGAACATAATCTAATGTACCCCTCCATTATAACTGTGGCAAACTTGGCATAGCCAATGTCACAGTCTTGGCATGACAATCTAGAATAACATGATAGGGCGACAACCAGTCTATGCCCAAAATAACATTAAAGTTTACCATACTGAGCAACAATATATCAACTCTGTTTTCAAATCAACAATAACAACTAAACAAGACCGATATACATAGTCATAACAATAGAATCTCCCACAAGTATGGAAATATAAACAGGAGAACTCAAAGAATCACGAGCATATCAAAATACGGAGTAAAGTAAGATGACATATATGAATAAATAGATCTTGGATCAAATAAGACCGATGCATCTCTATGGCAAAGTGGACAATACTTAAGATGACTGCGTCTGATGCGACTACCTCTATCCTACCCGAAAAAGTAGAGAATCTGGCCTAGCCTCTCCCTCTAGGAAGACCTCTACCCGCCAATCCCTACCACTAGCTAGTTGTGCGGGTGGAGCAGCAACTAGAGCAACAACCATGGCCTGTGAAGTTTGTGGACCTGGCTGAATACGTGGAGCCTGAGTAATCTGTGGAAGTTCACCCCTCCTGAGTCTGATGCAATCCCCACCATATGACGGGTATCACCATACTCAAATAAAGCTCTCGGTGGGCGTCACTACTGAGACTGGCTCGGGCCTGGTCGGCTTGACTGATCGCTGAAGGTACCCCGTGCAGGAGGTGCACCAGAAAGTGGCTGAGCAAATTGTGCAACCTGAGTTCTCGGAACAACCGAAGCACCACTAGAAGCTGGAAGTGTTGAATGAACATGACAACTCACATAGCCTCTACCATGATGGGTTGCAACTAGGGCACGTGCACCACTATATCCGCCAGAATCTCGAGGCCTCTTGGCCTCCTTGTCATCTCTCTCACAGCCCTTCATACCCTCCAATCTCTGTGCGAGCTCTACTACCTTCTGGTACGAAGTATCTATCTCCAACTCTCGAGCCATGCTAAATCTAATACCATAGTTGAGCCCCTCGATGAATCAACAAACGCACTCTCTGACTGTGGAAACGAAGGTAGGTGCATGTCTGGACAAATCACTGAATCATACAATATACTCTGACACTTTCATAGTACCCTAGCACAACTGCTCAAACTCCGCGCGCCATGCATCCTGAAGCGTCTAGGGAACAAAATCTCTCAAGAACATATCTAAAAACTAAGTCCATGTAAGTGAAGCTAAATCAGCTGGGCTACCCTCCTCGTACCACCACTGATACACTACTTCTGATAGCTGGAATGTAGCAAAAGCAACTCTGCTCGTCTCCATAGTACCCATGGTGCAGAGAATACAGTGGGACTTCTCTATGAAATCATGTGCATCCTGTGATGCTAAGCCACTGAATATAGGAGGATGATACTTCTTGAATCTCTGGAGTCTAAGCTCATCCTCCTTAGATGCTACTACCCTAAGCTCGGGCTGAACCGAAATAACAGGTTACACTAGCATAACCTCTAGGAACTGATCAATATGGTTTTGCTGCACTGGAGTACGGGTCGTGGGATTCTGAGCTACTTCCCCAGCCTGAGATGTGGCTGGTTCAAGTGGAATGTACCCTGCTTAAGCTAGAGTACCGAACATGGTCAAGAACTGTGCGAGGGTCTCCTAAAGTGCAGGGATGGAAACATGTGCCTTAGGTGCCTGTCCCCAACTTGAGCTACTAGTGGCTCCTATGTCGTAGCTCGGACAGGTGCTCTAGATGCACCACGTGCCGCTTCTCAGTCTCTACCCTGGCCCCAGCCTCTCATGGCTCTAGTAGGGGCGTGGGTGTTTGATCATCGGATCAAGCAGTGCATGTCCTCACCATCTGTGAGAGAATAGAAAATCAAAGATTTTAGATTTCGAAGTCAACCAATTCACACAATAAGGAAAAAAGATGTGGAGTTTTCCTAACAGTTCCGTAGCCTCTCGAAGATAAGTACAGACGTCTTCATACTGATGTGTAAGACTGTACTAAACCTACTTATGACTAGTAACACCTATGAACCTAGAGTTTGATTCCAACTTGTCATGACCTGAATTTCCCACCTTAGGATTTTGTGATGGCACATAGTCTCTAAGACTAGGTAAGCCTAACATTTAATAACAACTTAATAAGAATAATCAAATAGAAATACTAAAGTAAAATTGATAAACTCATATAAACTTCCAAACGGATTAACAACTGCAACCTTTCCTAAACCGGTGGAACTTAGTCATAAGCACTACAGAATAATCTAGAATGTCAATTATAAAACAATCTGAATGAGAAATATAATAGAATGAAAAGATAAGGGAAGGTGACTCCGAGGCGTGCAGATGCTGAGTAGGTATACCTTGAAGTCTCTAGGTGACAGCTATAAATCAACACTAATGTGCAGCACGAGCAGATGTACCTGGATCTGCACAAAAAGATGTGCAGAAGCATAGTATGAGTACACCACAATGGTACCCAGTAAGTATCAAGCCTAACCTAGGTAGAGTAGTGACGAGGCTAGGTCAAGACACCTACTAGGATATAAATAACATAATGAAAACATAATAACAAGAAGTATTAGAAAGCGAAGAGATAAATGATATGAAATAAGTCAATAACATAGACTAACGACAAAATTGTAAGCACATAGATAACATAGAGGAAGAAATTAAAGAGAACCACAATAGTCAAATACAAACAAAACTGATAAGATAAGGAAGAATAAAAGCAACAAGAAGTGTTCCACCAATAACTCTTTACAACATGAGATAAATACAAGAATCACAGCTGAGGTACCGCCTCGTATATAACATGAATCACAACCGAGGTACTACCTTGTATATAACATGAATCACAATCGAAGTACCTCATCGTATTCACTTTTCATAAATTTCAATCACAATATTTCTTGATATCACCGCGGGAGCCTTACTTTTAGTTTTAAAAATTAATTTTCCCGAAATAGCTACCTGTATTTTAGCTCACCTTATCACACTACGTGGCTTCAAGTAGTTCCCCTACCAGCAACACGTGTATCAAGCCCACCTTATCTCACCGCATGCGTCTCAACCCCAAGCCTTATACCACTGTATGCGTATCAATATCACAACATAATCAGAACTCATACCACAAGTGCCCATATGCCACAACTTGCCAAAAGAGTCAACGACATCAATGTTTTCATAACAAATAGCCCAAGGCTCAACCATAATGTGTGCAACAACCGAGGTACCGCCTTGTATATAACTTGAATCACAACCGAGGTACCACCTCGTATTCACTTTTCACAATTTCAATCATAATCTTTCCTTATATCACCGCAGGAGTGTTACATTTAGTTTTAAAAATTTTCCAAAATAGCTACCCGTGTTTTAGTCCACCTTATCACACCGCATGGCTTCAAGTAGTTCCACTACCAGCAACATGCGTATCAAGCCCACCTTATCTCACCGCGTGAGTATCAACCCCAAGTCTTATACCACCGCATGTGTATCGATATCACAACATAATCCCAACTTGTACCACAAGTGCCTTATACCACAACTTGCCAAAAGAATCAAAAATATCAATGTTTCCATAATGAATAGCCTAAGGCTCAACCACAATGTATACAAGAATCTCAATAGTAACAAAGCAAGAGTGAATAACTCAAGAAGAAAGATATCTCAATAATGACAAAATAAGAGTGAATAGCTCAACAAGAAAGATATCTCAACAAACAACTTCGCCTGAAAGGGTTAACGGCTGTCTCAACTCCTACGCCAATAACTCAACAACATGATATTTCATTAAATAATAACTTCAATTACAAGTAATTCAACAATTAAAAGATGTAACAAAACACATGGAAGGAAATAGATTCAACTAAAGCATAAAAGAGCAATTTAGCAAGTAAGAGGTGAAACAATGTGTTAATAATGTCAAATAAAGCATGTAGGGGTAGATTAGCACATGAAAGGGTGGACTTTAAGACAATTCAATTAAAATCATGAAAAGAGTCTAAATAGCATGTCACGACCCCAGTTCGCCCTCCATGAACCATCGTGACGGCACCTAGTCTCTACGACTAGGTAAGCCTAAATTGCGGAAGAAAAACTAAAATTTGTGGAAGTAAAACAATTTAAAACAGGAATAAAGTAATAATAGTGTTTAAATGTGCCACTCGGCATACACCATATTTAACTCTCAATACCAATACGTAACTCCAAGACCCGGAAACCCACAAATCACAAGCTAAGATCAATACTACATGGCTCTAACTCCGGAATGTCTAATAAAAATAGAAAAATACAGAAGGGCTAAATACTAAAAGCAGGAATAGAAAGGGACTTCTCGATCTGCGAACGCGGCAGATGTACCTCGAAGTCTCTAGAGCAGTCGCCTCCTCAAGGATGATAGGCTTGAGTAGTGGTACCTGGATCTGCAAATGAAAAACATACGCAAAAGGGGCATGAGTACACCACAGCGGTACACAGTAAGTGCCAAGCCTAACCTCGGTTGGATAGTGACGAGGAAGGTCAGGTCCCTACTAAGGTTAAATAAAATATAAAGATGATAGGATAAGATAAGTAGTGCAATTGAGAATCTACAGTAAGAATCTATACAGGATAATAAGAGTACAATAACAGAAACAGGGATAAAGGCAAACCACAAGGAAGTACCACTCATAACAAGGATGATAACCAGGGATCTCTTGGTATCCCGAGGATCTCTTAGTACCCTCAATATATACCAGGGATCTCTTGGTATCCCAAGGATCTCTCGGTATCCTCAATGTATGCTAGGGATCTCTTTGTATCTCAAGGATCTCTTGGTATCCTCAATGTATGATAGGGATCTCTTGGTACCCCGAGAATCTCTCGGTATCCTCAATATATGCTAGGGATCTCTTGGTAACCCAAGTAACTCTTGGTATTCTTAATGCATGATAAGGATCTCTTGGTATCCTTAATGTATGATAGGGATCTCTTGGTATCCCGAGGATCTCTCGGTATCCTTAATATATGCTAGGGATCTCTTGGTATCCCGAGGATCTCTTGGTATCCTCAATGTATGATAGGGATCTCTTGGTATCCCGAGGATCTCTCGATATCCTCAATATATGCTAGGGATCTCTTGGTATCCCAAGGATATCTTAGTATCCTCAATATATGCTAGGGATCTCTTAGTATCCCGAGGATCTCTTGATATCCTCAATGTATGATAGGGATCTCTTGGTATCCCGAGGATCTCTCTGTATCCTCAATATATGATAGGGATCTCTTGGTATCCTGAGGATCTCTCGGTATCCTCAATATATGCTAGGGATCTCTTGGTATCCCGAGGATCTCTCGATATCCCACACTTTAGCTCAAATCGTAAATGCATACAGGGGATCTCCCAGGATGTCGTCTCGTAGTCCCAAAGTAAAACACACAATAATGGCACAAGGAATACTTAAATAAACTCAACTTCATAACAACAACTTCATAACAAGGTAACACAGACAATTCTAACCTAGCATGCTTCACGTAATACAAATAAGGCAGTTAAAGCAAATAAAGCAATTAAGTCAATTAGACATGCTTCTCTAACTAACAACAGGTTTAAAGGTGCAAGTAACATAAATAGAAAGGAAAAATACAATTAAAGTTACTTAATGAAAACCGGATTTTCAACAATTAGCATGAGTACGCACTCGTCACCTAACGTACAAGGCATTTCAATTATCACAATATCAATCCTAAGGGGAAAGTCCCCCACACAAGGTTAGACAAGCCACTTACCTCGAACCGGCTCAATAATCAATTCGAAACCACGCTCTTGCCATGAGTACTCGACTCCAAATGGCCTAAATCTATTCAATTCAATTGCATAATGTAAATCAACCTTCAAGTAACTAATTCAACAATTAAACTCTAAGCTAATACGCGAAATTATGTAAATTGACCAAAACGCCCCTCGAGCCCACATCTCGGAATCGAGTGAAATTTACATTTTCAGAAACCTCGTACTCTCACAAGTCTATAAATAATAAGAACATTGAAATCGGAGTCCAAATGACCCCTCAAATCCTCATTTAAATGCCTCTTAAACTCAAGCCCTAATTACCCATTTTTCCCAAATTCACACCACTAATTAGGTCTTTAATCACATAAAAACGAGTTATGAAGTCAAAAATGTTACCTCCAAGTGATTCCCCTTGAATCCCTCTTCAGCCCTTCAAAAGCTTCAAAATCGCCTAACAATGGAGGAACCTAGGCTAAAATTCGCGAAATAAACCTTTTAAAACATTCTACCCAGGCATTTAATTCCTTCTTCGCGAACGCGGTCAAAGCCTCACGTTCGCGAAGCACAAAAATGATGTTGACCAAAAGTTCTCTTACGCGAACACGACAAGGCCCTCGCGAAGGCAATACTTTACCCGTCTAACCTTCGCGAATGCATTCCTCTCATCGCAAACACGATGAGTAAACTCTACTGGGCCAAATTTCCTCCTTCGCGAACGTGAAGCCCAGTCGCGAACGCGGTTCACAAGTATCCAACCCTTCGCGAACACAGATTTCCCATCGCAAATATGAAGGTTTAATATTTGCCTTCCTCAAATGACTCTTCGTGAACGCGAAGGGTAAAATTCCTCTGCAACAGCTGAACAAAATCTGCAACTTTTTAACAACTTAAAATGATCTATTGAGCATCCGAAACAAACCCGAGGCCTTCGAGACCTCAACCAAAGGCACCAACATATCCTAAAACCTTATTAAAACTTGTACAAATCTTCAAAACACCTCAAACAACATCAATTCAACCAAAACACATCGGATTCAAGCCTAAGTTTTCCAAAATCTTCCGAATCACTCTTTTGATCAAAACCCCAACCAAACCACCTCCGAATGAACTGAAATTTTGCACAGAAATCCCATATGACATAACGGAACTACTGCAACTCTCAGAATTCCATTCTGACCCTTGGATAAAAATCTCACTATCGAATCGGAAAACTTCAAAAATTCAACTTTCGGCATTTCAAGCCTAAATTAGCTACGGACCTCCAAAACACAATCCGAACACGCCCCTAAGCCTGAAATCACCTAACGGAGCTAACGGAACCATCAGATTTCCATTCCGAGGCCGTCTTTATACTGCTCCAGCTACGGTCAACTCTCCAACACTTAAGCTCTCATTTACCAAAACTCTCCGAAACTTAAAACCGAACATCCCGGCAAATCAAAATAGCAGAAATAAACTTGGAGAAGGTTGTTAATAGGGAATCGGGGTGTTAATTCTTAAGACAACCGGTCGGGTCGTCACATAGCCTAAACTAGTCAATTACCAAATATAGCCCGTATACCCACTCGTCAACTGGCGTACACGACTTTCACATAACACAATTAGCACAAACAAACCAATTCCTAAGGGGTAGCTCCCCCGCACAAAGTTAGGCAAGATACTTATCTCAACTAGACTAACTCAACCCTCGAAAATAGCTTTTCCCCTAAAATTTGCCTCCTCACGGTTCAAATCTAACCAAAATTGACTTAATATCATCAAACAATGCAAGGGAAAATAATTACTATAGTTGTTATCATCTTTATACATGTTCCAAAAAGTCAACAAGTCAACCAAAGGCCCACCTGATCAAACCCGGGTCCAAGGTTAGATTCCGACTACCCATAACCATACGAGTCCATATATATGAATAGTTTCAAAATCCGAGTTGAAATCGACTCTCAAAACTCAAACTCTTAGTTTTCAAAAATTTGATAAAGTTTTACAAATTTTCACTCGATACACATGATTTTGAAGTTGAATCTAAGATATATTGATGAAATATAATTGGAAATTGATTAGAATCACTTAGTCAATCTTTGTAGATGAAAATTCCCTCTCCAAATTGCCTCAAATCAAGTTTAGAGGTTCTAAAATGTGAGAAATGAAATGATATCCCGACTTTCTAACCTTTTGTTTAGTTTGAAAACCCTAGCAATTGAATCGCAGCACTGATAGACTCAAGGGAATCTTTGCAAATGTGACAAAGGGTTTGCAAGTGTGAACCCTGATCCCTTCGGAAATGCGACAGATACATCGGTAATGCGAATTTTCCTACCAAGCCCACTATTTTGCAAATTCAAACTAAGCATCACATTTGTGATACCTAGCCATCCCCTGCCAGTTTGCAATTGCAAAGCTGGTGCTCGCAATTGCGATATCAGAGCACCAGCACACCATATTTCTCATTTCATTTAAATTCATTTCGAAATATGTCCGAAACTCACTCAAGCACTCGGGGCTCCAAACCAAATATTCACATAAATCTAAAAACATCATACGAACTCGCTGGTACGATAAAAATACAAAAATAACATCTTGAACTAGGAATCGAACACCAAAATGCATGAATTTCAAAGTAAATTTCTAGAACTTCTGGAATTGCAACTGGGAGTCTAAATCCGATCAATTTAACTCCAAATGATACCAAATTTTGCAGACAAGTTCTAAATGGTATGATGGACCTATTCCAAGTCCCAAAATAAAATTCGAAACTCTATAGCAAAAAATTAATCTACGGTCAAATGCTTCAACTTCAAATTTCCAAATTTTGGCAAAACAACTCAAATCAACCTACAGACTTCCGAATTCGATTCTGGGCATACGCCCAAGTCTAAAATCATGACACGAAGCTATCAGAGCCATTAAAATACCATTCCGAGTTTGTTTTCGAAAAAATCAACCATTGGTTAATATAAACAACTTATGCTTCTAAGCCAAGAATCAAATGGCCTAAATCAACCCGAAATCTTTCCAAAATGAAACTAATCAACTCTGAAATCATAAAACCATAAATACACATGTGTAAAGCATCTAAAGGGGAAAAGGGGTGTATTTACACAAAATGACCGGTCGGGTCGTTACATATTTATAGTTAAAACCCCCATCTTCTGCCACCATCTTTATGCAGAGTTTGTTTCTCCACGTTAATTGTAGCCAACCAATGATAAGCATGTTAGTCCTTATGCTTAATAAATTCCATCCGCATCAAGAATTTCTTTTTTGATGATCTGTTGCAGCCATCCACATTAGATTATAAAGCCTTTTACTCGAAAAAGCCCTCTGAAAGTTGACTTTCAAGTGCCTAACATAGTAATGGTGGTAGCCGTATGACTCATTCCATTGATCCAAAGCATGCAAAAACATAAAATCCTGGCATGACGGTCAAATATTAGATAAATACTTGAATGTTATCTCATAATGTGCTCCTTCAAGTGGGTTAGAAACCATGTCCAAGCCTCGTGACTCTGGTAGCACAAATGGCAAAGGCGAGGGGAAATATTTGGCCATTAGTATCCACCCCAACAACAATCAATAACTTTATGTTGTACTTCCGTACACATGTGTGTAATCTATGTAGATTACCGGCGGGCAATCAACAGAACCATTGATGGATGATTTAAATGCCCAAAACACATATTTGAAGATGTCTTGTTGAATGTTAGGATGAGGATCGTGCTTCAATTCAACATCTGTCCCCAGATTAAAGTGTTTCAAAGCATCCATGTACCTCGGTAAAGCCACAAATGACGTATTCCAGTTGCCAGAAACAATCTCAAACGCACATTTACACCCGAAAAATCCTTTCTTTTGGTAATAGTACAACCATATACCCGTGCAACTGATGTTATGCACTCCTTCACCTTGTTATGGACGATTCAATGTGTGGAATAAAGATAAAGAAAATCAATTCAGTGTTCAACTTAAAATAATTGCCATGTAATGTGTCTATATTACAAGTATGTTTGCCAATACATTTTCCAATCGTCCACATATTAGTTTCCAACTTTCTCCGAGGAAGCCTCTACTTACAACCTTGGTCCCATCGGTGACAAACCACCTTATATGTTTCTTTTGATGACTCAAAAACCTCGATCTCACAATAGTTTTTTGATGCTAGAAATTCGCACCGTTCTAATTAGTCCAACCTTGTCATTGGAAAGCATTTTTTCGGAGCTCCATTGGTGTACTTTCATCACATATTTCTGTACTAATTTCATCAAGATCCCTCTGTGAGGGTATCTACATCCGGAAAACCTGGCAAGTGATTAAGGTAGGGAATCTCCCTAGAATGAAATGGCACAAATGACTCGCACCATGTTAGTCTTATGATAGGTGGAGGCTGCATAGATAGAGCATGCTTAGTGTTGACATCATGCTCCATTTTCAAATTTGGTTCCTCATTGTCGCTCTCATATGTGAAGGGTGCTTCATCACCTGACGTACTAGCATTGTTATCGTAGTCACTGTTTTATTTCTCACTCTATGCATATATAATATCTTGATTCAAAATATCGTTAATGCCCAATTGAGTTAGGACATTACCATCTTGTTGCTCATTTTTCCTACACAAACAATCAGAAAATTAATATCTTCGAGATCTCAATACAATTTATTAACTTTAATGGTTAAACTTATCATTCATAATTTGTAAATTGCCCATGATACTGACTCTCGGATGGAACATTATTATCCATACTTCCAAACTAGAAAAATTTCTAAGATTATCAAATTTTTCATGACTCAAAGATGGAGAAGCATGATCCATCCCTCCAAAAGCAGGTAGATTCTCGTTGTTTGTTTGTTTGTTTATAACTAGTAAATTTCATGTCTGGTCGATAACCCCTATAAAAGAAACACATATTATTATTATTATAAATAGAAAACAAATAATTACATTACAAAAAGTAAGTAAGTATTTGCCACTCAGCCTGTGAATTCGGTAAATTTGTCTGGCCAAAATCTTTTGTATGGAACATGTTTTGATAAAAAAGATTCGAATGCACCCCTAAATAGTTGAGTGTTAGCCATAGTATGTGGAATATCAATCCTATTGACGGCTTCAGACCTTAAATACATTTCCAACATGCTTATCACAAGAACATCCATGTGTTGATCTAGAGTCCTTAAAAAATCTTGCAGAGTTTCATTGTCATTGAATTAAACTCAGCATAATAGTCTCAATCTTTTACAAATCAGAGATACCAATGTTGGTTACTCTAATGTTAATGGAAACTTAATAATACTTTATCGAGAACAACTATAGTGCGTCGAGTTATTCTCCACTAGAGCCTCACCCCCTAGTATAATGCAACACTGTAATGTCTCCACATGTCTTTTAGATCTCTAGCATTATGTTTTGTGATCTGAGGCTTCGAGCAGCTTCATACGTTGTATTATGACTTGCATGCATGTTTGATTTTGATTTTCAAGTGGTTCAGGATGGATTTGATATAGTGATTCTCAATTTGGAAGCTTTAAGTTGAAAGAGTTTACTAAATTCTGACTATTGAGTAAACGACCACAGATTGGTAATTTGATAATTTCAATAGGTCTGCATGGTGATTTTGGACTTAAGAATGTGTTTTAATTTTAATTTGGATGTTCCTAGAAGGTTTTGGCTTTATTTATCGAAAGTTAGCAATTTAAAAAATTGGAGAGTCCATAATTTTGACCAGGAGTTGACATTATTGTTATCAAATCCATATTATGATTTTGAGACCTTGTATAGGTTCGTTTAGTTGATTTGAAATTGTGTGCAAAGTTTGGTTGTGATCTGGAATGTTAAAATATGATTCGGGCACGTTCGGTGAATTTTGAAGGTTTGAAAGTTAAGAGAATGATTTTGATCTCCGACTCTTGGTTTTGATATTATTTATGTTGTTTCTAGCCTTTGTATAAGTTTGGATAATATATTTGGAACTGTTAGCATGATTGGACGGGGTCCCGGGGGCCTCGGGTGTGATTTAGGGTGGCTTCAGACCATTTTAGTAGCGGTTGGAGTTACTGGTTTTTAACAGGTGTCATCGCGTTTGCGGTCAGACCGATGCGTTCTCAAAGTGTATTTTTGGTGCTGGATTTGTTGCTCTTTGCATTCACGGGGAAGAGTTGTGTCTATGTAGTGTTTGTTCCAGGTGTATCGCATTCGTGAGTGGCTGTCGCGTCCGCAAGGAGTTAGAGCTGGTAGGGGATATTTTCTCGTCGCATATCCGAAGGTGTAGGTCACATTCACGGGGGGGAGGGGGTGGGTGGGGGGGAATTTTGGCTATCGCAATCGTGAGGTTGAGGTCGTGATTGCAAAGTGCATTTGGTCAGTAGTTTTTGTTCGTGCTTCGCGAACGTGATGCAGTGGTCGTGTTCGCGAAGGGTAATGCTGGGTAGTGTATTTAAGATATTATTTCGGGATTTTGAGCTCATTTCTCAAATTTTAACTCTTGGTTTCGATATAGGCAATTTTTCATTGAGATTTTCACACAAGACTCAGGGGTATGTGATTTTTTTACTCATTTTGGTACTATTTTAAGAATCTACATGAATTATTAATACTCAAAATCTGAAATTTTGAGGTAGAGTTTGGGGTTCTGAAGACACTTTAATAGAGTGCATTTTGAGATTTGAGTACCATTTTGGACTCGATTTTGGAATCTAATCATGTATCTGGACTAGGAAGGCTATGGGTTTATCGAATTTTGGTATTGATTCCAAATTTTGGGCACGTAGGCCTAGGTTGACTTTTTGGAAATTTATCAAAGATGGAAGCTTTATGGATTGATATCATTCATATGGTATTGGTGGACCTCCTTGGTTGATGTTTGACTAGATTTGAGGCGGTTAGAGGTGATTTCTTAAGGAAATGTGATTTTGGAGCTTTGGATGAGCCTAGATGAGTTAAGTATCTTGCCTAATCATTTTGAGGGAATAACCCTTAGGATATGACTTTGTTTACCTAATTGAAATGTATAAGAGTACACGTATATGCAAGGTGACAAGCGTATTTATGGGTTCTATATATGATTCATGACCGAAGTAGTCTTTAGTATGTACTATGCCTTGATTTGGATACTGTGCTTCTTGCTATCATAATTTATATGTTTGTATGACTATGTGAACTCTATGAATCATGCTAGTGATCTTGTGTAGGTGTTTATTCCCTATTTGAGCATGATATTTGCTATTGTATGGCGTATCCGCCTGATTTGAGATGTATTGTACACTCGCACATGCACACACCTTAACATGCTATCTTCTTTAGTCCATGAGTGTGTGATTTGATATCCGTTATTTGTATACATATATTCTTATATATATATTTTCTATGTGATGGACTGGTTTAGCAGCATGTGAGTGGTCCGTGTGGGTTGAGTTATTAAGGTACGTGAGATGTCCGTGTGTTTATTGTACGTGAGTTGTCCTGTAGCTTATGGATATTGATCCATCCCCCTAGGGTTAACCTTGCATATTTCTCTCTTTATGGTGCACACGCAGGCTGTGAGAATCCGACAGGTTTCTGGTTGATGCGGTTTATGGAAAATTGATCCTTGGTTGGACTTTATATCTCTTCTCTAATTTCCTTGGACATATGCATGATTTTACTCTATGTCTTTTCTATGCGCTAGATCTGGAATGTAAACATGCCTTTTATACATATCTTCTCTATATTTTGCTTTACTTGATGAGATGATTCACGATACATATTTTCTCTATATGTGGATCTACGTAACGTGACTTGTTCAATCATGCATATCTTCTCTATATGCAACAATAGAAAGATTATTTCGATATTTCATACATATCTTCTCTATATGAAACTGTTTTATTTGATATTTTATGCATATCTTATATATATATATATATATATATATATATATATATGCAACTATGGAAGGATTATTTGATATTTTATGGTATCTTCTCTATATGCAATGTCATGACGTGTTATCTGATATCAAATACATATCTTCTTTATATGATAAACTATTAAGTGACTTGCACACATCTTCTCTATATGCACTGATCCATTGTTCTTGTATTTCATGCTTAAATTCGATATTATTACCGGGTACATGCATATGTTATTGAGCTGCACAAGTTATGTAAAGTGTGTATCCCTTACTTGAGACCTTGTTACTATTTCACTGAGGTTAGTCAGGATACTTATTGAGTACATGGGGTCGGTTGTACTCATATTACACTTCTATACCTTGCGTGCAGATCTTAGAGATGAGCTGCTTTGGATGATGAAGGCAAGCATTAAGGATGTACCTGCGTTCCGAATATAGCTACCACTTGTTCTTCATAGTTTAGGATTTGTGTTTCTATTTATTTATATTCCAAACAGATGTTGCATTTATTTTCTTACTAGTTTTTTAATCCAAATGCCTCAGTGGCTCATGACTTGTATTACTAATCCTTGGGATATTATGGAATTCAACTATTCTATTCATTGTTATTGATGACCTTTTACTTGAGTTGTATTATTCATTATTGGCTACGTAGAATGTTGGGATTAAGTGCCATCACAACTAGGAGGAATTTTGAGTCGTGACAAGTTGGTATCAGATCTCTAGGTTCATAGGTTCTATGAGTCACGATCAAGTGCCTAGTAGAGTCTTGCAAATTAGTATGATGATGTTCATACATATTTTTAGAGGCTACATGGAATCTAGGATACTTCACCTTCTTTCTTTCCTTATCGTGCAGCCTTGATCCAGCTTGTAGTCTATATCTTCAATTTCTTCCATTCACTCGTACGTGATGTTGAGAACTTGATATTGTTTGTGCACTGAAGGCTTGTGATGTTGTGGATAAGGTGCGAGATATATTTTGTGTTGCGAATGTAGGATGGTTTGGAGGACTTGAGGCCTCATGTACCCCACAACTTGGCTCAGTAGTTTTAGTTGTGTGAGTATGTACATTTGGACTTGCATGTCTGGTAGTGTCTCTGGGAGTGGGATTGATGGCTCAGTGAGTGGCCAGATGGCTCTGTGATGAGTATTATGTGACTGAGGACTATGCCTATATGATCGGATATCACGAGAAGGATTTTGCTTGGGATGCAAGGGGCTATGGTTGCTTAATATTTGTACTGATGTGTTGTAAGTCTTAGGATGTGCATGTGTTGGTGGATCTTTCAGTTGTTCATTTGAGTAACAAAGCATATTTTTATATTTTGTAAACGCGTATAGACTCAGAAACATTAAGTGATTGCATAGTAGTTGTGACCATGGTAGGGTCATAGAGATATGTAGGTTTGAATCTAAGTATGTAGCTTATCTCATGCGAGAAGTTTTGAGGTTGTGTGATTCTTATGATGTTTCTATGAAGGGGATTCATTCTATTTAATAGGAGGTATGTACTACGATTAGTGTTTGGATCACTTGAGGATGTTTGCATAACTAATACGAGGATGAGTATGCACTTGGCAGATGATTTATAGTGTCTTATGACTTGTGCTACATGAGGTTATGAAGAATTTCGCTGAATAACAATGCGAGATCATGGTAGTTATGCATGAAAAGTACTTTGGGTTATTTGATGATGTGTTCTGTGACTTTAAGCCGAGTGGGGGAGTCTACTGTCGATGATTAGATTGCATGGTCATGTTTTATATTAGTTCTTGGACTAAGGGGACGTTTGTGGTTTAAATACGGCTTAAAGGGAATGACTTCAAGGATGACTCGTGCAAGAAAATTGCTAGATGCATGTACTATACTTTATGGGTATATGGAGATCATGGGATGATTCAAGTTTGATATTCCTTGTGGATGTATTGTTCAAGGAAAAAAGGAATAGCTTTGTTGCTTCTTTTTTGGTATTCAGGTGTTGGTAGAACACAAGTCGTTCGACGTATATTGGCCGTGCAATAGAGATTAGAGTAGAGTGAATGACTCTCGAGAAGGTTCTAATGGGTTCAAGATTCATGTGTGGTATTTAAGGATTTTCAGATTTGTGTGTGACTAATATCTGAGAATTGCATTGGATAGTGCTAAGACTTGCAATAAATCCATATCATTCTTGATTTTACATTGTAATATTAAAGAGATGAAATAAAAAATCAAGATTTATAGAAGGTCTTGTCAGAGTGGGAATTTCGGTTTGCGGCACTATTGGGTGCGTGAGAGGAAATCAAGTGACTTATGAGTCGTAGGATGATGTGGTTTCGCGTTAGGGTCACTTGGGGTGAGTTTTGATTAAGGTTTGTAGAGTAATGGGAAGGGAAGTGTTACCTTGAAGGTGAGTCAAGAGGAATCTGAAGAAGTTGGGTTAGCTTAGTAGTGGTTTAAATCAGTATAGTACTGGAAATGATCGGTTCCTTAGGTATGATAGGGCTTTACAGGCGTTTTGCAGCAATTCTTTTGGGTTTGGCTCCATGTTACTTGGTTGACTTAGAGGATTCATTTCTGATGGATTGGTTATATGCAAAGGTGTTTCGAAGAGTTTATGATGGTCTTGACTACGACCCGAGGTTGATGTTTTCTACAGGTATAGAAGGTTCGTTGCTAGTTGGGATGTTCTCCTAGATTAAGTTAAGTGGAAGGATTCTGGTTGATGGGGTGTCTATCCTACTTGTGATTCAGAGTTGATTATGAGATTCTCGTACTTTAATATGATATCATGATAGTTGTGGTGCGCCGTGTGGGATTGAGATTGTGTGGACAAGGTTGCGGTTTAGTTTCGTAATGAACGCCATCAGTTGTAGCCAATATGGGAGATTTTAGAAGTTTAGAAGGATGTTAGCCTATCTGATATCGACTGGGAAAGGTGCGTGTTGTGGAAGACTATTACGACCCAAAACTACCATAGATCAAGATTTTTCCTAATGCTTACTAGGCAAGCCAACACACATAAATAAATAAACTATATAGGATGTAATATTATCCAACAGATATAAGACATAAGATGAAATAGAAATAATTTCATATTCCCATACATCACCAACAAATCCCTAAGACTGATGTCACGAGTCAAAGAGAAACTAAGAATATATACAAGACTGAATCATAATACAAGTATTGTCTGAAGGAAAGTTTAGTAGACAAAAGAAAATAAAAAAGGCGCCATAAGCGGCAAATCAATCCATAGAACAGCTCACCAAGAGTCTTCACCAAAATCCACTTGGACTTCTATTGGGCCACACCAATAATCAAACTCAAACATGCACAAAATGTGCAGAAGTATATTATGAGTACAAAACCGCGCTACTCAAAAAGTATCAAGTCTATCCTTGAGGAAGATGTGGTGAGGGGTCTAAACTAACAACTACTAATAGTCCAATAAACAAGTGAGAACATAAATAGAATCAAGAATTAAGGCATGGTATCATCAAATAGTTACAAAGATAAAGGCACAGTAAATCCGGAATTTAGACATGCTTTTAAGGCAAAGGTGTGAGCACGTGATTTTTGCCCTATATATGAATAATTCCCAAAAATTCAAACAAAATAATTTTTTCTTTATTTTTACAATTTTTGTGAATTTTGGTGTCATTTTGTGTTAATTGTTTGCATTTTATTTGGGCATTTTTATTCATATGAAAATACAAAAATACGCATTTGCATTGAGGATTTAATTTCATATTTTAGTGATTAATTGGTAATTTAAAGTTGTTTCATATAAAGAAAATGTCAAAAAAAACAAAAATTGCGCACTTTTTAATTTGTAGAAATTGTTTTAATTTTAGTTTTACAAAATAGAATTTAGTTCATTTTGGAAAATCAAGTAATAATTTTAGTATTAATCTAGTCCATAAATTTTATTTGTCATTTTAAACAAAAAATATAAAAATTACAAAGTAAGGAAAAGGGAAAAAATAAAGCAAGAGGGAACAATTGATTTAAAAGAAAGGACAAAGAAGAGGGTTGTCTATATTAAAAGCCAATTGGGCTCAGTTGTGACCAAATTCCCAGCCCAAACCCACTCAACCGGCCCAAGTCTCTTCCCCTTAACCCGGTCCGCCCTCGTCAGAACCCAAACGACGTCGTTTTGGGGAGTGATCTCAACCGTTGGTTTTTGATCAGACGGTTGAGATCATCCTATGATGTTTTGTATTAATATGTCCGAACGATCCCCCCCACCCCCTCAATCGTCTCTCTCACCTCACGTTCTCACCTCAGAGACGAGGTCACCGGCTCCGCCCTAAGCCGCCGCCGGAAATCGCCCTACCGCGGCGTTCGAGCTCCAAATACACCCAAAATTTTACCATATACACCTATTCTCCCCCCTTCCTATATCCAAGCTCAATTTCTTTCGAATCACAACCCATCTCCTCGAATCTTAGATCGAAAATCCGGTCAAAAACCCTAACTCATCAAATCTGGCCCAAAATCACACCACACCATCCCCAGACTTCCCTCAACCCAAATCCATGACCATCTTCTTTCGAATCTCGTTGAAGCAGCTCGAATTTCAAATCTAAGAGTTTCCGGCCAAAAACCCTAACCCAAAATCTTTGTGATTTTGGACCGTAATATTCTTAACCATGTGTTCTCTTGTAAAAACACATGGTTAGGGATGTTATGTGTCAAAAATTTGGAAAGATTCGGACGTCAGCGACTGGCCGGAGTTTTTCGTGCTTCAGTGAGTTTTCTTGTTCATTCTTTTACTTGCATTTTTCTTTTTGCCTTTCTGCATGAGTGAAGTTTTAGTTACAGCTTTTTATTTTGATTTCGGTAAGTGTCTTGTTAATCTTGTGTTTATTTTGTGTATTAGTATAGTTTAATTTTCTTTCTTTTGGCTCTTCGTTCCACTTGTGTTAGTCAGTAAGCTTTTTTATCGCTAGTTCTAATTTGGTTTGAGTCACGCTTTATTTAGTAATCAATCATAGTTTTAATTTTAGAATCATCTTAATCGATTAGTTTTGGGTCGATACAATTTTGTCCATTAATTGTTAGCTAGATGTCTAGGTTAATTTCAATTTCTTTTTAGTTCTGAATTTGATGTTCGAATGGTCAATTATGAGCTTATTGGTTAAAAGTCAGTTTAATTTCATTTAATGTTGACTATTAGCTTAAGCTTTGCTTTGATTGATCATGGTCTCCTGATTTTCTAATTTGTTTGTGTGATTGAACAATTGGGATTGGTTAGTTCAGTTAGTTAATTTCTGAGTTCTAATTAAACAGTCCTAGTTAGTTTTGAATTAATTTAGGGGATTGGTTATAGCTTTTGAAAATTTAGGTAGAATCAGTAATTTTGAGAAGCTTTCAGGGGTAGTTTAGGCATGAAAAAGGGTAATTCTGATAAGAATAGTAATTTAAAAGTAAAAGAAAGGATAGTATAGGTATTGCATGGGTAGAAAAATACCCTAGGGCCTTCTAGAATAGGATTTTAGTGTACATTTCAGCACAATAGAGGTGCTTACTTGAGTAACAAGTCACAAATAAAGGGACTAAACTGAAAATAAGGGAGGGACTAAAAGAGAAACCTAAAATCTGATTCACCCTCTTGTGTCACCTATAAAAGGGCATCAAGTGCCTTGAGGAAGGGGATTCAACTTTCAGCCATAAAAATCACCCCTCACAAACATTCTCTTCATTTTTAGATTTGAAAACTAAAATTCAAAACTTCAAAAACCAAAAAACAAACAAAAACTTTAGAAAAATCCAAAACAAAAACTCACTGTTTCACTGGAAATTGTATGTTAATTTTGATGCTCTAGTTATTAATTCACATCTCCCTTGTTCTCTCTTTAATTGTTGAAAGTCCAGAGGTGTTCTAGTTTGATTTCGAGCAGTTTTTGGGTTCAGTCCTTCTGTTTTAGGTGTTGTTGCTGCTGCTGGGTTTCCATTCTGTTTGGTCTTGGTTGAGTTCTATTCCAGTAAAAATACAGAAGCATTTCAGTCAGTTTCGAGTTAGTTTGCGTGCATTCGAGTAATTTCGGGGTTTGATTATGTTGTTTGAGTCTTCTACTGGGTTATGGAGTTGTTTTGGAATCAAATGGTTATCCTTGCTGCTGTGTTGGTCAATTTTTGCTGGGCTGTGAAGCTGTTCTGAATTGCTACTGTTATATTGATTGTTGCTGACTCTCTCTTCTTCTCCATTGCATTTTGTATCTCCAGGTACATCTTCTGATTTCCTATAAACCATAGAAGAACTGATGTATCTCTGAGTCGAATTGAAATAAAAGCACCTGCCAGATCCGAGTTCATCTAAATGTTGTCAATAGTTGTTATTTAATTAGATGCTTAGTACTTGGTTTTTTTTGTGTTATGATAATGACTGTTTGGACTGTTAATGTGTAATGGACTGTTTGGATTATTCAAAATGCGTAATTTTGAAATCAGAATCTAGCTAGAATTTAGAAGTGATTTGGAAGCAACGAGCCTTATTTGTACTAATAACTGGAAACGGATTATGATTGGTGTTCATATTATTGTGTATTAATTCGAATCAGGAACCAAAATAGTTGAGATGCAATTGTGTTCAAATGTTCCAATCACCTCGAATTTGTTCTTCTCTTCAGCCTCATTAATTGATGAACTGTTAAGGATCAGTTATGTCCAAATTAACAATTATTTTGGAAATCGAATTAGGACTAATAAGCAATTTATTGGTAGTTTAAATTGATGATCATCACAAGCTTTCTCTGAGTTTGTTTAATTATGAATATTGTTTGAGTCTTAACTCACATTGGTTGAAATTGAAAGTTTGGGCCAACATTGGCCTGCTGAAAAGTAGCGGAGCCCTCTTCCCTTTTAGCTTAATTGATTTGAGGCCTCAAAGACCATAATGGGAGGTTTGGGCCCTCTTGATCTCTGGCTAATACGTCTGGCCCATATTTTAGTTAATTAAGTTTTCTTTGTTTATTTTGAAGACAAATAAGTAGAAAAATATAGTTGCTTCTAAGTTTTCCTTTAAAATAAAATGAGATGAGTCTCGCCAAATAAATAAATAAATTGCGAGGCCCTCAACGAATGGTTATTAAAATATTTAAAATTTGGGAGGGTTGTTTAGTGTATTTCACGACCTTCCCCAAAATAATAATACGTTAGAAACTTTAGGCACGATTTAATTAAATTACTCTCTTAAATCCAGGTGCGCATTGATGTGGCCCAAATCCAAATCCGGGTGCATTGATTGCGACGTGGTTCGAAAAGCGTTTTCATGATGTCGCAATTCTTTTAGAATAAACAATGATAAAAAGCGGTTTACGAATAAAAGGCACATAAGCTAACATGTATTAAAGTCATATAAAACCAAATGCAACAGTTAAGCGACCGTGCTAGAACCACGGAACCTGGGAATGCCTAACACCTTCTCCCAGGTTAACAGAATTCCTTATTCGGATTTCTGGTTCGCATACTGTAACAGAGTCATAAATTTCCTCGGTTCGGGATTCAACCGGTGACTTGGGACACCATCAATATCCCAAGTGGCGACTCTAAAATAATTAATAATTAAATCCCGTTCTGATTGTCCTTTAATTGGAAAAACTCCTTTACGCCCTTGCAGGTGTAGTGAAAAAGGAGGTGTGACAGCTCTGGTGACTCTGCTGAGGACCCGAACCCAGAATCTCTGGTTCAGGGTTCAGAATTCTAGCTTAGATAAATTGTTGTATTTGGTTGTATCTGATTTCCCTACATGTTTTGTGCTGAATGTGCTAAATGTTACCGCTTTGATATTATCTGAACTGTATATAAACTGTGCTGACACCCTTCTCTATTCACCTCCGGGGATGTGCTTACTGGTTGAGACTCCCTATTCTGTTAGTGTCATACCTTGAAATAAGAAAGAGGCCGAACAAGTTACGAAGCCGGATGGCCTTTTGGTTCCCGGTAAGTTGCCCCCTCCTCGACTTGAGTTGTCCGCTCGGGTACACAGTCTAGAACACCAACTCAGGATTTGAACATAGAATAACATGACTTCATGTCGGATCCCTAGTAGGAACGGTTATTTGCATCATGCTGCATTTGACTTAGGGGACTCAACACAGGGGTTGGGTCCGTCTAGGGCTAGCAACCTGAAATGAAAGGACCATCCTGATGCATCCTACTTGCTCTGTACATATATTTGTTTCGAACCTGCATGTTGACCGGTTTCTGAATCTTGGGAATGTTGAAAAATCGAGAAAAAAAAAAAGAAAAGAAAAAAGAGAGAAATAACAGAAAAACCAAGTACTGTCGAAACTCTACCGAAATTTTGAGAAAACGGAAAAAAGAGGAAAATAGGAAAAAAGAGTCTTTTATTTTCGGACAGTTGTTTGTTGAAAAAGAAAATGGAAAAGAGTCTTTATTTTAGTTTGGAAAAGTAGGTTGTTTTATTGTTTGTCGAAAATGAAAAAAAAAAGTCGTTATTTTGTCTTTCTTTCAAAAAATAGAAAAGGAAAATAGTTTGTCTTGCCATGAAAAATGAAAATAAAAAAGAGTCTTATTTTAAAATGGTTCAGTTAATTCGCCCGAACTACGCCGGTTTGATTCTCACAGGGTGTGGGATACGTAGGCAACCCTCATCGGGTCCAACCTTTCCTTTGCAAAAATAGCCAAAAAATGTCAAAATTTTTATTTTCGTCGTAAATAAGTTGGGTGATGCCGTTTTGTCAAAAATAGCCAAATGTTCCCAAACGGAACGCCGGAAGGCTGACCTTGCACAAATAGCCACCTTTGGTCATGTTTTCATTTTTTGACCCTCACAGCCTTAAGTTTTCGTCCTCGAGGCGTTGAAAGACCGTATTGCAATACCGGGTCTTTTATCTTAATTTGAAAAAAAAAACAAGTAAAGAGTTGTAAATAAGTCAAGTAGGGTCGTCTTGTCATAAATAGTCGAATGTCCCCAAAAGGAACGCTGGAAGGCTGACTTTGCAAAACGGCCATCTTGGTCAAATTTTGATTTTTGACCGGTTGACTTTCGCAGCCTTAAAATCTTTGTTCCCAAAGTGCTGAAAGGCCGCGTTTGAGAATCGAGTTCTTCATTTTTTAAATCTGAAAATATATAAGTAATTTTATTTTGAGTCAAAAATATAGATAGTTTTTTTTGAGTCGAATAACAGTTTTTCTTTTGCTTAATCGCCTTAATAAATGTGCAGCATTTATGAGGGGTGATTTTTATGGCTGAGCATAAATGTGCAGCATTTATTAGTAACTTGTTGTTACAAATGTGGATGACTGAGCATTTATGCCACCGCTCTCAGCTCTTGAGTTATGGTTCGTTTGAGAAAACTTGTATAGGAGAATTTTACACAAGAATCAAAGGGGCTAGTCTACCTGAAGGAGTCACGGCTTGGAAATCATTATTTCGGACCCTCACTGCCAGCCAGATACAGTGGGTGCTCGGATGGTTGCCTGTCGAAGAAGTCATATATATGCCAGCAGTCAGGCCGCATTATCTGTTGATGGGACTCAAAAGCATCCAGCCCTATACGCCATATCGGGTTCTGAGGCAACTCGAGAGGTATCAAGTAGTACCGAGAGATGAAGATCTGAGTACCCAAGTGGTCGAAATTAGTCCTGACGGTCGGTTCCCCGAAGAAGTAGTTTGCCAAATCTGGAATGAGTGTCAACATTTGATGGCGAACACTTGTGTGTTAGATAGGGCTAAAGGGGAAGTTGCCCCGGGGTATCATGATTGGTTCAGAGGTGACGTGGCATGCGGGAGACCGGCTAAAAGGCCTCATCTCGAAGATTTTGCCGAGTCGTCCCAAGAGCAGTGGGACTGGTTAGCAAAGGAAGAAGGCTATCGAGCTGAGATTGGTAAGCTGAAGCAGCAAGTTGAGAGTCTGAAATTCGAGAATAGTGTACAGGTTGCCGCAGATCAAGGTGAGAAGAACAGACTGGCTTGAGAAAACGAGACGCTTAGGGCCCAAATTCGGCAATTAAGAATAACTGTCGATAAGCAACCAAGGAGCCGATTAGATGAGCAATTGATAAAAAGGCTGGAAAATGAAGTCGGGGAATGTCGGGATGAGTTAGAAAAATCTGGGAATATCATGGCAGAGCTCAAAGCGCAGTTGGCTACAAGAACAGAGGAGCGTCGCCAGTACTTGAATCAGTTGAAAAGGGACCATGAGAAAATTGTTGCCGATTTAAAGAGAAAAGTGGTTGCCCTTGAGGATAAAGCGGTTAGGCAGGCTAGAGATTTTGGAATTGAAAGTGGACATTGTTATGACTTGTTGGCCCAAATGGATGTAGAAGTACAGCAGTTGCAAGATCAACACCTGCAGGACTCTCGAGGTTTAAAGACGTGCATCGATCAGATAAGACGCTTGCTTATAGAAAAGAAGCAAACAAAAGACAGGATTAGAGCCATTGCTCATGCCATTTTCAGGAGATTCCGGGTTTGTGAAGACATGACCTATACTACTTTTGTCTCAGCGGTAATGATCTATGTGAAGCGAACCATGAACGAAATAGAGCAGCTTGAAAGGGATTTGGATCCTAGGCCCGCGGCGAGGCCGAACGACGCCCCGCGGACACCTAAGTTTGAAGCACTAGAGTATGCATAGTCCGTGTCTGTAGTTTTCTACCTTTTGAGTCTGTCTTTTGTCTGTTCGTTATCTTTTCAGGTCAAGCATGTTTGCAGTCTTAGAGTCTGTGTTTGATTTTAATTTACGCCTGTTAGTTTCATTCCGAAAAGTGTTTAGTTTGTAATAGCTTGCTTTAGTAATGAAAATTGAAAATTTCAAAAAAAAAAATATTTTATTTCCACCCTTTATTTTTGCATTTATTTTCACGAACTACGCTTGGTCTGATTCGTGCGGGGTCACGATACGTAGGCAATCTCCATAGGATTCAACCGTAATCGTAAAACGGGAAAAGGAAAAAAAAAGAAACAAAGAAAGAGAGAGAGACAAATAGAAGGGAGCGAAAATAAAGAGAAAGAAAGAAAAGAGCGGAAAAACAAAAAGAGAAAGAGAAAAGAAGAGAAGAGTGGGAAACAAATAGAAGAAAGAAAAGGACACAAGAAAGGGATAGAGTGAGAAAATTGAAAGAAAGGTAAAAAGAAACAAAGAACGAAATGCTGGGATGACGCATGCAATCGAGCAAACACATAATAGAAATGATTAACTGTATAAGTGCATTCATGCCAACGTGCGGTTGTCAAATCTGTTAAAACTTAATCGCTAACAAAGTGGTTGTCTAAATGTGTGAGTCCAGCCGGTGGTTAGTTGATTGGCAATTCTGGCAACTCACCCATACAACACCCGGTCGAAAGATAAAGTAAACATGACATGACAGGACTCGGATATCAGTCTCGTAGACCCTTCAAATGAAGTTGAGGTAACAAATGTGGGTGCTATGAAAGAAGAGATGAGGAAACTAAAAGCGCAAATGGCCGAAATGTATCGGGCATGGTCTCAGGGACATCCGGCACCACTATACCCCGCTAATCCATCTTACATCCCACCTCTGGCTCAGGCTCAGGAGCCCACCACTCCCCACGCATCTTCAGCCTTCCCCTATCACACCCAGGGCTATGGTACCACTTCGTACGCCCCTCCAGCTCCACCACCCAAACAGAACCCTCCCCCACCTATGGGTCCAGTCTTCATGGCACCTCCCCCACCATGTTACATAGATCGTCCAGTCAGCCGCTATTCCAAGCTCACGAAACCCAAATTTACCCTCCTGAACCCACTTTTAAAACGCCTGAGCCATATACCTATACTCCCCATTTTGAAATCCCGGAAGAAGTTGAGAAACCGGTTAAGAATGCAGAACAAGAGGAAGTGATTCGTAAAGTCAAAAGACTGGAGCAATCCTTCAGGAACATGCATGGTTTAGGCAACCAAGTCAGCGTTGCATACAAAGTTTTGTGCCATTTCCCTGATGTTCAGTTGCCTGCGGGGTTTAAAATGCCAAAGTTTGACTTGTATGAGGGGCACGGTGACCCAGTAGCCCATCTGCGTGGCTTTTGTAGCAAGATGAGAGGTGCTGGGGGGAAGGACGAATTGTTGATAGCATATTTCGGTCAAAGCTTGAGCGGGTCCACGCTGGAATGGTACACGAGACAGGACCCCCGCCGATGGTATACATGGGATGATTTGGCACAAGCATTCATTGGCCATTTTCAGTATAACCTTGAGATAGTCCCTGATTGTTTGTCATTGTTGAAGCTGGAAAAGAAGCCCGGGGAAAGTTTTAGAGAGTTTGGTTTCCGCTGGAGGGAACAAGCAGCAAGGGTTGATCCTCCGATGAGGGAGAGTGAGATGGTAGATTACTTCTTGCAAACATTGTAGTAACCAGAGTGTTGTCTAACGGTGCATTGTATTTGACAGATGTAGAAGGAAAATGTATAGAAATGGCCATCAATTCCGATGCGGTCAAGAGATATTATGTATGATTTCTTTATTTCTGAATGTATCTGTTTGTATTCGGCATATCTTAAAGATTGAAATGACGAAGACGTTTTGTCCTGCTATCCAAACACTTTTATCCCTTGTCATCCCCTTTGAGCCTTACTTATTTTTCATACCCCTCTTTTGGAATCAATGGCACTATCAAGGAACACAGGTGCCGAACATAAAAGAAAGAAAAGAAAAGCAAAGGAAAAAGAAAAGAAAAGGAAAGAAAAGAAAAAAAAAAGAAAGAAGAAGGAAAAAAGAAGAGAAAAGAAAAAATGAAAAGTGAAGGAAAAGAGAAAGAGAAGAAAAGAAAAAGAAGAAAAGAAAAGGAGAAAAAGAGGAGAAAAGAAAGGAAAAGAAGATGAAAAGAAAGAAAAGGAAAAAAAAACACAACAACAAAGGTAATTATGATACCGTGAACTACGTTTGACTTGATCCCGAAAGGGTACGTAGGCAGCTTCTCTGAGGTTCAGTCATACCCAAAATAAAAATTCAAAAGTCTCCAAGCAAGAAACTGGGGCAGAAGTTGTGATTGTTGTGAGAAGTTGGATTCCGAAAGTTGTAATTTGAACCCATTTGAATTGTTTTGAGATTTTTATACCTTTTTTTCTAACCCAATCCAAAAGCCTACATTACGGTCCAAAGAAAGACCTTCTGATCAGTTTTGAGAAATGCCAAGTTGAGTAGGTAGGAGTAACTCACGATAGGGGCAACACTCTGGTTCAAGCAAGAAACAACAAAGTAAAAAATGAGAGTCTTATTGGTGAAAACCTTCACATGCACCATGAGGCGACGGGAGCTGAGAGAAAAATAAATGAGAGAGTCTTATTGGTGAAAACCCTCGCGGGCACCTTAAGGCGAAAGTGAGTGGAAAAATGGTTAATTGGAAAAAGGTCTATGGGTGGAAAACTGTTTCGAGGCACCGCAGGATGAACAAAGTTAAGGTTTGGGTCAAGTAATCAAGTGATGGAAATTCTGGGGCAACAAAGTATGGCAATTGAAAGTTGGTTAGTTGGACAGATTGGGCCGATTAATCCAAAATGCATGTCATGACCATTGGTACCGGCTGTTCTGCTCAGATAAGTTTCTTTTCCTTCTCTTTTTAAACAGTCATCTGGTTTTGGATTCTTCTTATCCTCAACCCCCAAAAAAAAATCATTGCATTTCATTTTCTTTTGAGGGTTTTTATCTAGCTAAGATGTTTCAGTGCCAGTTTTGTTCAATGCAAGCAAAAAGGACTTCAAAGCTCACTACCATCTTCCGAAAATGGTAAAGCATAATGTTGTTAGAGCATGTCAACAGCAACATGATGTAAAAATGGAATATGGGAAGTCGCAGGAAGTTTCATCGGCGGAGTAATTGGGAAATGTTGTGGGAAATGTAAAGGTTCAGACAAAGGGGTCAGAGGTATGAAACAACAGCACGGGTACAAAACATTCGGGTTGTCAGAGGTTGGGGAATTCGAAAGTCAGTCAGAAAGTCAAGCGGTTCAGAGTCAGTTCAAGGAAGTCAGTCAACACAAAGCAAGGCAGTGGAAGGATTTTTTAGCAAGAATGCCATCAACTAACCACCGTTTTGAGCTAACGAAATTTTCTTTGATTGAAACAGGGGCAGAAAAGTTAGCTGTTGAGGAGGAATTCTCCAGGAGGGAAAAAACAAGCAGTAATCAGGTTTGACCGCAAGGTGCGGTCTGATTAAATACAAGATAATCATGAATATCATAGGGGAATATAATTTGGTTGCAAAGTTTGCATGTTTAGGATAAAATTCAAGTTGTCAGGACCTTCCTAGATAATAGGACGTAATTCAAATACCCGGGTAAGATAACATGGTATAGTGAGAAGTAATACCTTAGGTTCATAATTGTTTGGAGTTGTCAGGATCTCCCTGGATAAAAGGATGTAGTTTAAACCCTTGTAGATAACATGATGTAGTGAGAGTAATACCTTAGGTTTGTAATTATGAGGAGTTGTCAGGACCTCCCTGGATAATAGGATTTAGCTTTCAATTCTTAGTAATATGTGATAATATGATTCAGTTTAACACTCACCCATACACCCAGCTTCCAAATTGGGGCAGAAAATTTTCGTCGGTTGATTATTTTGTTGAAGTCAGGAGTCCGCCTGGAGAACAGAGACATACTTTTCAAGTTTGATGTCAGGAGTCCGCCTGAAGAACGGAGACATACAGTTTAAATTTTAAAAGTCAGGAGTCCGCCTGGAGAATAGAGACATTCAATTTCAAATTCAGAAACCAGGAGTCCGCCTGGAGAATAGAGACATACCGTTCAAATTTTAAGCAATCAGGAGCCCGCCTGAAGAACAGAGGTGATACAATTCAAATTTTAGTTTTCAATCAATCTCTTGTCTAAATTCGAAATCAAGAGCCCGCCTGGAGAGTGAAGGTATTAAAATTTTTAAGTAGTTGAAGTCAGGAGCCCGCCTGGAGAATTGAGGTTGTTATATTTTAAGTTGTAGTTGAAGTTAGGAGTCCGCCTGGAGAATAGAGATATTACAATTCAAGTTTAGTTTTAAATTCTCATCCAGTAACATGTACCCAGTTTTCAAACTGGGGCAGAAAGTTTTCGTTGTTGTGTTTGTGTTGTGAAGTCAGGAGCCCACCTGGATAACAGAGGAATACATACAGTTCAAGTTTTAGAAGTTGGGAGCCCGCCCAGATAACAAAGGAATACATTTAAGTTCAAGTTTATTCAAGTCCCGCAAGTTAAAGGGAAGGAACGACATCTTAGTTAGCAATCTGGAGTAGCAACGATGGATTTCATCAGAGGAACGCAAGACGATAAGGAAGTACAAGAACAAGTTTGAAGATTTTAGACAGGATCTTGTAATTCATAGTTCATAGCTTAGTCTAACTTCTTTTATTTTTTACACGGTGTAATAAGGGAGGTCAGCAAGCAGTAGCAGCAGTAGTCGCAGTAAAATCACAGCTCCTGGTAGTCCCAGCTACCAGACATTCCCGAACTACACTAACCTGATTCCTGTTTAGCCCAGGATATGTAGGCAATCACTGAAGCAGGGTGCGGTCAAACTTTTCAAAAATGCTTCACATGGAATTTTCAAACGGGGAAAATCGCTCGTATTTGCTCACTTGTCTTTGCACGAAAACTCTTCGTGTTTCCGAGAAAAGAGGGACAGCTGTGAGCACGTGATTTTTTCCCTATATATGAATAATTCCCAAAAATTCAAACAAAATAATTTTTTCTTTATTTTTATAATTTTTGTGAATTTTGGTGTCATTTTGTGTTAATTGTTTGCATTTTATTTGTGCATTTTTATTCATATGAAAATACAAAAATACGCATTTGCATTGAGGATTTAATTTCATATTTTAGTGATTAATTGGTACTTTAAAGTTGTTTCATATAAAGAAAATGTCAAAAAAAAAAATTGCGCACTTTTTAATTTGTAGAAATTGTTTTAATTTTAGTTTTACAAAATAGAATTTAGTTCATTTTGGAAAATCAAGTAATAATTTTAGTATTAATCTAGTCCATAAATTTTATTTATCATTTTAAAACAAAAAATATAAAAATTACAAAGTAAGGAAAAGGGAAAAAATAAAGCAAGAGGGAACAATTAATTTAAAAGAAAGGACAAAGAAGAGGGTTGTCTATATTAAAAGCCAATTGGGCTCAGTTGTGACCAAATTCCCAGCCTAAACCCACTCAGCCGACCCAAGTCTCTTCCCCTTAACCCGGTCCGCCCTCGTCAGAACCCAAACGACGTCGTTTTGGGGAGTGATCTCAACCGTTGGTTTTTGATCAGACGGTTGAGATCATCCTATGATGTTTTGTATTAATATGTCTGAACGATCCCCCCACCCCCTCAATCGTCTCTCTCACCTCACGCTCTCACCTCAGAGACGAGGTCACCGGCTCCGCCCTAAGCCGCCGCCGGAAATCGCCCTACGGCGGCGTTCGAGCACCAAATACACCCAAAATTTCACCATATACACCTCTCCTCCCCCCTTCCTATCTCCAAGCTCAATTTCTTTCGAATCACAACCCATCTCCTCGAATCTTAGATCGAAAATCCGGTCAAAAACCCTAACTCATCCAATCTGGCCCAAAATCACACCACACCATCCCCAGACTTCCCTCAACCCAAATCCATGACCATCTTCTTTCGAATCTCGTTGAAGCAGCTCGAATTTCAAATCTAAGAGTTTCCGGCCAAAAACCCTAACCCAAAAACTTTGTGATTTTGGACCGTAATATCCTTAACCATGTGTTCTCTTGTAAAAACACATGGTTAGGGATGTTATGTGTCAAAATTTGGAAAGATTCGGACGTCAGCGACTGGCCGGAGTTTTTCGTGCTTCAGTGAGTTTTCTTGTTTCATTCTTTTACTTGCATTTTTCTTTTTGCCTTTCTGCATGAGTGAAGTTTTAGTTATAGCTTTTTATTTTGATTTCGGTAAGTGTCTTATTAATCTTGTGTTTATTTTGTGTATTAGTATAGTTTAATTTTCTTTCTTTTGGCTCTTCGTTCCACTTGTGTTAGTCAGTAAGCTTTTTTATCGCTAGTTCTAATTTGGTTTGAGTCACGCTTTATTTAGTAATCGATCATAGTTTTAATTTTAGAATCGTCTTAATCGATTAGTTTTGGGTCGATACAATTTTGTCCATTAATTGTTAGCTAGATGTCTAGGTTAATTTCAATTTCTTTTTAGTTCTGAATTTGATGTTCGAATGGTCAATTATGAGCTTATTGGTTAAAAGTCAGTTTAATTTCATTTAATGTTGACTATTAGCTTAAGCTTTGCTTTGATTGATCCTGGTCTCTTGATTTTCTAATTTGTTTGAGTTTGTGTGATTGAACAATTGGGATTGGTTAGTTCAGTTAGTTAATTTCTGAGTTCTAATTAATCAGTCCTAGTTAGTTTTGAATTAATTTAGGAGATTGGTTATAGCTGTTGAAAATTTAGGTAGAATTAGTAATTTTGAGAAGCTTTCAGGGGTAGTTTAGGCATGGAAAATGGTAATTCTGATAAGAATAGTAATTTCAAAGTAAAAGAAAGGATAGTATAGGTATTGCATGGGTAGAAGAATACCCTAGAGCCTTCTAGAATAGGATTTTAGTGTACATTTCAGCACAATAGAGGTGCTTACTTGAGTAACAAGTCATAAATAAAGGGACTAAACTGAAAATAAGGGAGGGACTAAAAAAGAAACCTAAAATTTGATTCACCCTCTTGTGTCACCTATAAAAGGGCATCAAGTGCCTTGAGGAAGGGGATTCAACTTTCAGCCATAAAAATCACCCCTCACAAACATTCTCTTCATTTTTAGATTTGAAAACTGAAATTCAAAACTTCAAAAACCAAAAAACAAACAAAAACTTTAGAAAAAAAAAAAAAAAAACTCACTGTTTCACTGGAAATTGTATGTTAATTTTGATGCTCTAGTTATTAATTCACATCTCCCTTGATCTTTCTTTAATTGCTGAAAGTCCAGAGGTGTTCTAGTTTGATTTCGAGCAGTTTTTGGGTTCAGTCCTTCTGTTTTAGGTGTTGTTGCTGCTGCTGGGTTTCCATTCTGTCTGGTTTTGGTTGAGTTCTATTCCAGTAAAAATACAGAAGCATTTCAGTCAGTTTCGAGTTAGTTTGCGTGCATTCGAGTAATTTCGGGGTTTGATTGTGTTGTTTGAGTTTTCTACTAGGTTCTGGAGTTGTTTTGGAATCAAATGGTTATCCTTGCTGCTGTGTTGGTCAATTTTTGCTGGGCTGTGAAGCTGTTCTGAACTGCTACTGTTATATTGATTGTTGCTGACTCTCTCTTCTTCTCCATTGCATTTTGTATGTCCATGTACATCTTCTGATTTCCTATAAACCATAGAAGAATTGATGTATCTCTGAGTCGAATTGAAATAAAAGCACCTGCCAGATCCGAGTTCATCTAAATGTTGTCAATAGTTGTTATTTAATTAGATGCTTAGTACTTGGTTTTTTTTTGCGTTATGATAATGACTGTTTGGACTGTTTGGATTATTCAAAATGCGTAATTTTAAAATCAGAATCTAGCTAGAATTTAGAAGTGATTTGGAAGCCACGAGCCTTATTTGTACTAATAACTGGAAACGGATTATGATTGGTGTTCATATTATTGTGTATTAATTCGAATCAGGAACCAAAATAGTTGAGATGCAATTGTGTCCAAATGTTCCAATCACCTCGAATTTGTTCTTCTCTTCAGCCTCATTAATTGATGAACTGTTAAGGATCAGTTATGTCCAAATTAACAATCGTTTTGGAAATCGAATTAGAACTAATAAGCAATTTATTGGTGGTTTAAATTGATGATCATCACCAGCTTTCTATGAGTTTGTTTAGTTATAAATATTGTTTGAGTCTTAACTCACATTGGTTGAAATTGAAAGTTTGGGCCAACATTGGCCTGCTGAAAAGTAGCGGAGCCCTCTTCCCTTTTAGCTTAATTGATTTGAGGCCTCAAAGACCATAATGAGAGGTTTGGGCCCTCTTGATCTCTGGCTAATACGTCTGGCCCATATTTTAGTTAATTGAGTTTTCTTTGTTTATTTTGAAGACAAATAAGTAGAAAAATATAGTTGCTTCTAAGTTTGCCTTTAAAATAAAATGAGATGAGTCTCGCCAAATAAATAAATAAATTGCGAGGCCCTCAACGAATGTTTATTAAAATATTTAAAATTTGGGACGGTTGTTTAGTGAATTTCACGACCTTCCCCAAAATAATAATACGTTAGAAACTTTAGGCACGATTTAATTAAATTACTCTCTTAAATCCGGGTGCGCATTGATGTGGCCCAAATCCAAATCTCGACGAAGTCGAAATGTGTCGACAACCACGAGTGCATTGATTGCGACGTGGTTCGAAATGCGTTTTCACGACGTCGCAATTCTTTTAGAATAAACAATGATAAAAAGCGGTTTACGAATAAAAGGCACATAAGTTAACATGTATTAAAGTCAGATAAAACCAAATACAACAGTTAAGCGACCGTGCTAGAACCACGGAACCTGGGAATGCCTAACACCTTCTCCCAGGTTAACAGAATTCCTTACTCGGATTTCTGGTTCGTAGACTGTAACAGAGTCATAAATTTCCTCGGTTCGGGATTCAACCGGTGACTTGGGACACCATCAATATCCCAAGTGGCGACTCTGAAATAATTAATAATTAAATCCCGTTCCGATTGTCCTTTAATTGGAAAAACTCCTTTACGCCCTTGTAGGTGTAGTGAAAAAGGAGGTGTGACAAAAGGGATACAATACGATGTCAAATTCTCAGTTCTTATCATAATCTAGGTATGAGTCAATCAACGCTTATATAAAAGCTTCTGCATGAATCTAGGATGCAAATGCATGCCCATGAACCACTCTCAATACCTCATAGCACAAATCCATATACCTGACACTGGTCAAGTATTCAAACTAAGCACCAATCTAGGTGCTTGTGCTCATATGGCCAAAGGTACGACGACCCGATCTACAAATAATAACAATACCGCTGCGGCGTGCAACTCGATACACATATGCTACCGTTGTAGCGTGAAACCCAATTCATATATACTACTGTTACATCGTGCAATCCGATTCACATATTGTACCGCTAAAACATACAAACCGATCCACATAATCTACCGTTGTGGCGTGCAACCCGATCTACATAACATCATCAATGACCAATATCTGCTCATGTTATCCATGTTGACGATCAATTTTGACACTCCTTTTTAAAATTAAATTCTCTATGCTTAATAATTTGCAATAAATGTAGTAAAATATTTTCTAATTAATAGTACGTATGTTTCTTAAAATATAATAGGAAATAATAATTAGCAATGTTAAATTAATAATTGGTATTGAATATTTATGAATTATATTACTCCTACTATTTTGGAATTTATAAAATAACCTTTATATTTTAATAAACTAGTTTTAAAATTAATTTAATAAATTAACCTTTGATTTTTAATATTATCACTTTATTACTTTAATTAATCCAAAATTAGTTTCATAGTTTAATGAATGAAGTGTTTAAATAATTAATCATAGTAATTTATAATATATTTGATGATTATATTTTATCATATTTAATTAAAATTTATTAAGTTTAATTAAGCTAATCTTTTAAAGGGGTTAAAAGTTAAAAAAGCTACAATTGTAATTAACCAATTAAACTCAATGTGACTATGTATTTAAGTACATTTAAGCCATTTTGGCCCAAAACACATAAGCTCAAACCTTTGACCCGGTCTAGACCCACCTCCTCTATCCCATTTTGGCAATCCATGCCATTACATCTCAGCCAATAAAATCGTGCCATGTCGCCTGTCTTTTTCACTCACAAAAAAACACAACGGAGGTCCAGATCATCAACGGTCCACATTAATTCCTGTTTTCCTTTATTTTAAACCTTTTTCCAAACTTTATCTCGACCATTGGATCAAACATATCCAACGGTCCCCGTTTTTTCCTCTAATAACCGTTTTTATCACTCTACTCGGCCACCTCTCTTTTCCAATTTTCTCTATTTTCTCTCATCCCTATCAACCCCGTCAATCACAATTTGTGCAAGGTTACAAATTCAAACCCCAGATCACTCAGTCTGTCCCCTAATCTACGAATTTAGCCGATTATTTCCATTATCATTACTAAATTTCAAATCCCCCAAATTAAACCCTAGACCTAAAAGATGCTACCGAAAATCGCCTGTTCTTCCTTTGGTCTTTCAAATCCATTGCATGCATGGTTGTTTATATCTGATTTATCATTTTTTATTCTTTATCCAGAGGTCAAATGCAGTGACGTCTGGATATTAAGGCTTGAGCTGCAGCCCAAAGGCTCCTACAGTCGACCCTCGTTCCCAAGTAATCTTAGTGAATTTTCACCTCTGTTCTTTACTGATTTCACTTCTATATGCTATCATCATTCGACTGTCGTCACCTCCCACTGTCAATTTGAATTCAATCGGAACCCTAAGGCTTGAAGGCCACAATAAATAGGGCCTTAAATGTTCTCACCTACCAGACATCAATACACCTAACAACGACTAAAAAGACAAAGAGCATTAAAGGTTTAAGTTTTTATGCTGAGTATAAGTCCAATAGTTCCTCTCTAATTTCTCTTTTCTTCTTTTCATTCATGTTCGAATTTAACCTCTGGGAGCTGCTCATTGTTTGTTTTGGGTTCTTAAATGGCTAACAATCGATTCCTACTTGGTTTGCTGCTCAATAGAAGGTAAGTGTGCACTGACCCTCTTTCTATATTTAATTATCTATGCAATTTTGTGTTTATGATTTTTCTCTATTGATCACCTTTTATTTATGACATACATCAGTGGTGTAAGACTATGTTTGTTATGTTCTGCTTTTACACGCTATTTTCACTGATTGAGTTGATAATTTTCTGATAAATTATGTTGTTGTGGTGCTGCTAATAAATCTAAGTTGTAAATTAATTGCATCTCCCATAACTTACCTAGATAAAAATGTTTTCTGTAATGTTGATACACTTATGGATAAATCCCGCCGACCCTTTGTCGTCAGTTGAGCTAAATCCTTATGTTGATCCTGTGTGTATTCCATCCCTATCAGATAAATTATGATTATACAACCATGTTAGTTAAATCAATATAGTCATACTCTTAAGCTTCTCTTGATGTTTTGTACATCTGTTACACTGTGCTATACTGATCCTTATTTGTTTTATGTTATGCCACATTATTTTAGTTCAAAATAAAAATGATCCTCACTACAGCTCATGCCTTGCATTTGATCTATCTACTCTGAAGACTTTAGTTGACAGTTTTGTTATTGAAGTCACATATGTTCTATGCATTTAATGATTCATGGAAGGATGTCATTATAGAAGAAACTATGTAATGAACCTTGCTAAGTATGTTAGGAAAACTGTTCTCTATTGATTCCTGTAATGAACTTGACACTTGCACTCTCATGACTACTTGAGTTTTCTGCTACTATATTAAGGATCTTATGCACCTGAGTTTACATTTGCCATGTTAGTCCGCGATGTGTTCATATACCATTATGTGATCTTGGTTAGAGAGACTTTATGTTCACCCCCATGTGTTGACTCTCTTACTTGCCTTGGTTTTGACTCTACTGTGGTGGTGTATTTAGTTTGAATTTATAGTTATTTCAGGGGTTTGTTCCTATTTTCTTGTGATGATCTATTCTATATGACCCTAACTGTTAGTTTCTACCGTAACGTGACTCTGTCCTGATTCTTACATGTTTGACATGTTAACTTATATATATAAATCATGTATTAGACCATGTTGATAAGCTATGCTGATAAACCTGCCTATATATTCAAATGTCAGACCATCATGACTTGTTTGCCTTATCAAGATAAATGTTATCACCCATTGCTTTATACCTAATCATGTCATCTCCTGAAGGGACTCAATCTGAATCTGTTTAAATCTGATGGTTAGAAACCTTGATGACCTATGTGTTGCATAATCAATCCATTAGTTTGGAGTAAGACTAAGATTGATCCTTTCCTGTTGAAAGACTTTGCTACCCTGACTTATTAGCATGTCCTCCTAAAAAGTTCTAAATGAACATCATTAGTTTAACTGTTAGAAGTGATGAATGCCTATTGTTAACTATACTAATGCTTTAGAAAATACAAGAGAATGGTCCTTATGCTCTGAACTTACGTAGAAGGATTCCGAAACATTAAACCTACGGTGGAATCAATAGAACTTGTATTTGAGCTTTTCTCTGTTAAATATTAACATGTTAACACCTTAAATCTAAAATCCCTAAGAAATGAATATGCCTACTATTTCTATTATCCCGATACTCACAGTCGATACTATGTCCTTAGTTGCTATTATGTCTTGATGATAAACTGCAATGCCTTGTCTGTACACTATTACCATTCTTTGTGTGTGTTGAACTTTAAAAATATTTGCCATGTCACCTGCAGCTTTTGTTTAAGTGTTAGCAGTATTAATTCATTCTGCTGACCTTTTTATTTATGGTTAAGCCTTTGAGGAAGACTAGAAGTAGGTTAGTGGTATTTGGATGCAAACTAGTTGTTGCGATCCGTCTCCTTGACACAAACATTGCTCAGGGTCCCACACCCTGATGAACTCTGAATTGGCAAGGGTTCGAAGGGGGTTCATATCAATAAATAAGGATCTATACCAAACCCTTATTACGATTAGCACAAATAAAATCTAGCTCACTATAGCTCCCAACTCTTCATTACGATTCACAACTTTAATCTTGTTTAGTTTTTTGTACAACTGATATGAAATTATTCTCTTTTCTTTATATGCATGAATTCAACCTGGGTATGTTGAGCCCATCTGGAGCTCAAGTCCACCTTTAGATCTGGGTCATCGCATTCCCGTTGCGTCTGCTATTCGTGCATATAATATTGGGACTGTTTAAGCACTGAGCCTAAATCGCCAAGAGTCCATCCTCTTTTCCCTTTCGTATGTTAATTTACGTTCGATGTTGTTTAACTTGTATATGTGAATGACTAACTCTATCATTCGATCTTTGATATCCTCATTTTCTTTAGGAAGTAGGCAAGCTAAGGCGCATAGGTAAATATATGGAAAACCATGTGTTTGCTTTAAACCCTATACCATTTAGTCATTTATTAGTTTCAAAATTATTTTTAACAAAATGAAGAACCTCATCTTGTTGTTATTGACAGTTTTGAATAAGATTGGGCTTTTTCACAGATTCAAAAGCGAAACAAATTCTCCCTGAAAAGATTAGAATCACGAGAATAATTATGAAGTGTTATAAATATATTATATTATGGATGTTCATTTAGTACTTCGTTGTAAATAATCTTCATGAAGAAGCTTACCCATATGGGGCTCTACCGTAAATATGTTTATTTATTTAGTACTCTATTGGAAATAAGCTTCCTGAAGAAGCTTATAACTTCGGTACCCGGTTAAGGATAAACATTATCCTAGGTAGAAGATTATCCATACCGGGTATAATAAGCTTATCCATTCAGTACTCCGTTATGGATAAACATTGCTCTCAGTAGAAGATTATCCATATCTGGTATAGTAGCAGCTTACACAGTAGCTTGCAGTAGCAGCTTACACAACAACTTCCTTTCTTCTATAAATAGAAGAGATTACAGTTCATTATGTACATAAGTTTGAATTCGAATAATATATCAGTTTCTCTCTATACTTGTCTTTACTTTACAGTCTTTATTTTATAACACGTTATCAACACGAGACTCTGACATCTCGAGGAAATACTTTGAAAGTATTAGAGGTAAGAACTTTTTTTTCCTAAATAATGTCAAATCTTTCTGAACTTGAATTTGTAGCCCTGGATATATCGGGCAAAAGCTACATGTCTTGGGTGTTTGATGCTGAAATTCATCTTGATGCGATGGGTCTGGCAGACACCATAAAGGATAAAAATCAGACATCAAACCAAGACCGTGCCAAAGCAATGATAATCCTACGCTATTACCTTGATGAGCGCCTAATGGAATATCTCACCATTAAAGATCCAGTCATACTGTGGAATAATTTGAAAGATAGATATGACCATATGAAGATGATCGTTCTTCCACAGGCACGTTATGATTGGACTCATCTAAGGCTACAAGATTTTAAATCTATAAGTGAGTATAATTCTGCTATGTTCAGAATTATTTCCCAATTGAAATTATGTGGTGATAATATTACTTATCATGATATGTTGGAGAAAACTTTCACCACTTTTCATGCCTCGAATATGCTCCTGCAACAACAATATCGAGAGATGGGATTTAAAAAGTATTCTGAACTTATCTCACATCTTCTTATAGCAGAGCAACATAATGGGCTATTAATGAAAAATCATGAAAGCCGACTTATTGGTTCTTGTCCATTCCCTGAAGTGAATGAGACGAACTTCCACCAAGCTAAACGTGGAAGAGGTTGTGGCCTCAGTCGTGGTCATGGTCGTGGTCGGGGAAGAAACCCCAATCATGGTAATAATAACGCACCAAAGAAGCCTCCTTACCACCAGCAGTGGAAAAGGAAGGAACAAAAACATGAAGAGCGGAAAATGCATGCTATAGATGTGGAGGAAAAGGGCACTGGTCACGTACCTATCGTACGCCAAAGCACCTGGTTGAGCTTTATCAAGCCTCCCTGAAGAAGACAGAAAAATGCTGAATTTTTTTTTATTTCTGAAGATAATTTAGACTTCATGCATTTGGATGTAGCTGATTACTTTGCACTCACAGAAGGAGAAACAAGTCATGTAATCGGTGGTGAATCTGTAGAAATGTAAATATTTTAATTTTTGTTATTTGTAATAGATAGTATGGTTATGTAATTGTTGTACATAAAGAAAAATTATGATTTGATAATGATGTTTACTATAATATATCTTGTTTATGTCATTTTGAAGAATATGGATAACATTATTAGATCAACTTAAACTCTAGCAGAGTTTGCAAGAAATATACAACCACAAGAAGTGGTTATATTTCGTATATCTCATTGTAATTATATTTTGTTAACTACCAGAAGTGGTTATATCTCATTGAAATTGCCTCCTGAAGTGGAAAAATATTATGAAGAGGAGTTTTCGTGTACTCAAACAATTGTTTTACATTGTTTATTTGATTGTGATTTTCTCTCATGACACCAGTAGTGTCTGAGCAATAGTTGATAGTACAAAATGTATCAACAACTCCTGAAGAGCTAAATGTTTGCCTAAATAATACATGACACCAGTAGTGCCCGATAAATATTAGATTGTGGATAATAAATGAATGTTCTCGAAGAACTTATATACAAATATGTCATTTATATTATATGATTATGGTCAAAACATATGTTGTAGTAAACCTAAAGTTTACTAATACAAATGACTATCATATTGAGACTACAAATGATTGGAAGATTGATAATCTTCATGTTTCCACAATCATAGGGGGTAAAATAATGTATGTGAGAAGTTACCCGCCTTATTTTTTAATTTGTACTATATCATGTATCACAGTAAATCAGAAGTTTACTAAAGCAAAAGTTTATGCCATAGTATACCAGAAGTTTACTAAGAGATAACACATGACATGATAAACTTGAAGTTTTCATTTGCCATTTTTAAATAAGCTATTTGAGAATTCAGATAAGCATATACTAAAGAACTAGAAGATTCTTCAGGAATTCTCATGTGTTGCTTGTTCTCATAATGAATTGATTATACCAGCTAAAGTTGGGACTAAGACCCCTGATTCTAAAATATATAAAAGGTGAATATGGGCCCGTTCACCTATCATGTGAACCACTTATAGGTGCATATATGAGATGGTTACATGTGTAATTATTGTCAACCTGCAGTTTGGCATTTGGAATTGCTTTTCTCGATTAAGAGCATAATTTTCAGATTATGAAATCAAGACAGTTCATCTTGATAATGCTGGTTTATATCCAAGCTGGTTTAGCATTGAATACCTCCTATTAATGGCTAAATCATTGCTTATGAGAACAAAGCTTCATGTGTTGGTCTAAGATTTTCTAAATTGCATATAGCAGCACTTGTATGCATCAGATCAACAATATATGATAAGTCCTCCCTTCACAATTGGTTTAGGATCAGAAACTAAATATTTTTACTATCTTTTGTTGCGTGGTATATGATTAATTTCTCTACCATAATACACAAAGATATGTTTCCCAAAGATGATTGGGGATATATGTTAGTTTTTCTAACATTTGGGGGATGAAATAAACAGTTGAAAAATATGCTATATGAATCGAATTATCATGATCCTCACTTAGAAGATAATTCAAGTCGAATGCCAGAAGCATTTGCTGATCCAAAATTAAATATCATATTTCAGCTACAAATGCTCCTATTAAAATTAAAGTCCCTGAAGGATAGAGTTTACTGTACGCATGAAGCGTGATAGACCAATCGGTTCCAAATGTAACAATCCTTGAAAAATAGTAGGAGCTAATGATCAAAATGATCATAATGAGGAGGAAATAAGCTCTAGAAGAGCCCACGACATAACATTTCATGAAACTCCCGAAAAAGTTCAGGTACCTGAAAATAAAGAAAGTGATGAGATCCCCACAAGTTATGTCGCTTCGGAACTGACACAAAATGATCGTCGACGATATATTTAATACAATATAGTGCACAATATTGTAAAAGATTACGAGGATCGGACTAGCAGTCCAGACACTTGAAGATGTCATACCATTTAGATACAAGTCTTAACCTATATGACTTATTTGACTAAATCTATATGAAGATCCTTGAAGGATTGAAAATGCCTGAAGCATATAATTCAAAGTCTTGAGAAATGTACTCGATCAAATTATAAAGATCTTTGTACGGTTTAAAAAAATCTGTGCGTATGTGGTATAATCGCCTCAGTAAATATTTGCTGAAAGAAAGTTACATAAATTATGTTATTTGTCCATGTATTTTTATAAAGAAAATGTCATCAAAATTTATTACACTTGCTGTTTATGTTGGTAACATAAATTGGAACTCCAGAAGAGCTCCAAGAGGGTCTTAAAAATGCTTTTACATGGACAAAGTGTACCCATTAAGTACACCAATGAATATTCAATCACTTGAAGTGAATAAGAATCTGTTCCAACCTCTAGAAGAGGATGAGGAGCTCCTTGGTTCTGAAATACTCTATCTCGGTGTAGATGGTGCACTTATTTATCTTCCTAATGCTAACAAAAGTGGTGCAGATCGTATTGGTAATGCAGATGCAGGTTATTTATCCGATACCCATAAAGCTCGATCTCAAACCGGCAAGCAGAGAGTGAATATGATTGAGATCAGTGATTCATTCGAGAAACATGTGGGTTGGAATGTGGATAAAGACCCACAATATTATACGAAGACAATGTACATGAGCATCGTCAATATTTTTCCCAATTTTCCATATTTGTAACGATTTTTAATCAATTTATTCCCATATTTTATTGTATAAATAATCAATAATTGCATCACAAATAATTTTTATGATGATTTTTTCACCTAAGTTCATAATTTATATCCATATTAAGCCTTAAATATTAGATGGGGTCGCCTTTTATGCAGTCAAGATCATGCAAGCAACAAAAATAAGAGAAAAGTGAGCAGGTCCATTGTACGCAGTCACCGTACAAGTCCAAGATGGCAATGCAAGAGATGATGAAGTACCAACCTATGACTGGGCTGGGATTTCGATATGATCGGATACAAAAACAAACCTAGTATATTCCTAATAGGTGGGGTCCGATCAGATTGGATAATAGAACCAATTGAACCGAAAGGGCAGAAAGGTACTGCCAGATTGGGGTATCCACCTACAACAAGAAAAACCTATAACGGTAACCCTGGAAAGAAGGTTTTTGTACTAGAGCGTGTTTCGGTCTTGGTCAGAGCTCACCACTAGCGGATGACATCATTGACAGGATGGAAGACTGTTCGTGACCAAGATCAAGGAATGTTATGGCAAGAGTTGACATCAAGTCACCGACCATTCGGGATACCAAACTAGGAGAGACTTTGCAGAATGTGACCGTCAGTCCATATCTGCTTCATCGGGAGTATTGGTAGCGTGGAATTGTAGTAATTTTGAAAAATGCATAATTGAGGCCTGAACCGTATATGCACCTTTTTGTTAAACTACCTCTTTGAACACTGAGATGTTATTTTTGACGTAATAAAAGAATTATTATTCCTGAAATCATTGCAAATACATCTTTGCATTTATTTATACTTAGTTATCCTTTTAATAATCAAATCGATAAAAACTCGTGTTTCGCGATTATGACATTTAACGAAACACTTCCAGACTATGGAGAGTACGATGAGAGTATGATCCCTGAGAACCTCTCGCAAGAGATCAAGCAGGTAGAGGGCCAGAAGAAACCCAACCTCGAAGAAACAAGAGTAATTAATTTGGGAAGTAAAAAAGATGTGAAAGAAACCTGAATCATTATCCATCTGAAGACATAATAGAGGGGAGAATTAGTAGAGCTCCTTCAATAATACATCAATGTATTCTCATGGTCATATGATGATATGCCCGGGTTAAGTACTGACATGTTCTCGCACTGATTACCCACCAATCCCGCCAGACCTCCAATAAAGCATTAACGTAGAAAATTCAAACTAGATTAGAGTATAAGGTCAAAGGAAGAAGTCACCAAGCAGATAGAAGCGAAGAAGTCACCAAGTAGATAGAAGCGAATGTGGTGAGAGTCACCAATTATCCTACATGGTTGGAAAACATCGAACCGATACCGATACCGAAGAAGGTTGAGAATATTAGGATATGTGTGGACTACCTAGACCTTAACAAAGCCAGTCCCAAGGATGATTTTACACTACCAAATATCCATATCCTTATCAACAACTATGCGAATCATGAATTGTATTCATTCGTGGAATATTTCGCCGGATACCACCAGATTCTATTGCACGACGAGGACGCAGAGAAAACATTGTTAACCACACCATGGGAAGTTTATTGATATAAGGTTATGCCATTTGGTCTCAAGAACACTGCTGCTACATGAGGGCCATAATGACCCTCTTTGACGATCTAATCCATAAAGAAATTGAGGTGTATGTGGATGATGTCACCATCATGTCTTAGAAGAGTGTATATCATTTGAGTGGCTTAAAGAATTTCTTTGAACGATTGCGGAGGTACAATTTAAAGTTAAATCCTGCACAGTGTACATTCAGCGTCCCTGCGGGAAAACTATTACGATTCATCTTTAGCAGAAAGGGGATAGAGCTGGATCCCTCAAAGATTAAAGCCATTCAGGACTTGCCTCTACCCAAAAGCAAGAAGGATGTGATGAGCTTCCTCGAGATACTAAACTACATCAGTAGGTTCATAGACCAATCAATAAAATCTGCGAGCGAATTTTCAAATTGTTGAATAAAGATGCTGCTACAAAGTGGACAGAAGAATGTTAGAAAGCTTTCGACAGGATCAAGGAGTATTTGTGGAATCCACTAGTGTTAGTTCCTATGAAACCCGGGAAGTCGTTGCTCCTATTCTTGTCCGTCTTGGATAATGCATTCAGATGCGTGTTGGGAAAACATGACAAGATTAAAAAAAGGGAGCAAGCTATCTGTTACCTGAGTAAGAACTTCACACCGTACAAATCCAGATACACCTTATTAAATAGGAACTACTGCTCTTTAACTTGGACCGCTCAAAAGTTAACACATGACCTATTAGCATATACCACACATCTGATATCCCGACTCAACCCACTCAAGTATATCTTCCAGAAGCCAATTCTTTCAGGAAAGTTGTCCAATTGGCAGATTCTTCTTAGTAACTTGATATTGTGTACGTGACACAAAAAACTATCAAAGGACAAGCATTGGTCGATCATCCCGCAGAGAACCTGGCGGACAAGGATTACTAGCCACTCACGACATATTTCCTAGATGAAGAAGTGTTGTTCGTAGGGGAGAACATTTCAAAGTCATAACCAGGGTGGAAAATGTTTTTTGATAGAGTAGAAAATTTCAAAGGTGTGGGAATTGGGGTAGTCCTAATTTCTGAGCCGGGACAACATTATCCAGCTTCAGCCAAGATAAGATTCCCTTACACAAATAATATGGTGGAATATTATTTGCCTTACTGTTTTTGTAGGCTTTATTAATCTTGGAGAACTATAGGCAGGATATACACTACCTATATATTATTTTAGGTAGCTTGCTCCCTTACTGTTTGCCTTAATACATTATTTTAATATTTTCTGTGATTGAACAAAGCTGTCATCCTAAAATGTTAGCATATACACTTAGCCTAATTAGGCCTTTCATACTTTAAATTATTTAAAATTGTGTATTTGAGCATGAACAACTTTGCAAATCTTGCCAGTTTGCCTCTTTAATGCAATTCTACCTATATATTCTGTGTTTTAAACTCTGTCATGGTGGCTTTTCTAAAATCAAACCTGTTTTAAAATTTGTCCTTTACTATTGTCTCATTTTATATGCTGCTACTTTTAAACTCCTATTCTTAGGTCCTTTAGGTTCCATCCTTCACCTCCTCAGTGTGAGCACTTCTCGGGGTCCATGTGAGACTTTTGTGAACTCTGACTCACTAGTGTTTGGTTCCTATCCTCCTTTGAACTATTTCAAAGCATTTGGTCCTCTAGTGTGAGCATTGCCTGGGTCCTTGAAGCCCTTGGGAACTTTGACACACTAGAGATCTGGATTCTATGTGTGATTGTTCTGGACCTGTGAAAGTGAGCCTTGGAGCTACTATGGTTTGAAGGCCTGTGCTGCCCCGGTGTATTTAGGCCTGTTGTAGGCTCTCTATAGTTTGTTTCATTATTATATAATTCATTCATTAATTCGGTATGTAATAATTTTGTAACAAATAACTCTGGGGTATTTAGTAAAATCGGGATGGATTTCTTATTTTCATTTGCTAAATCGGGTAGAAATCCTGCTATAGGATCTCATTTGTGCTTTTTTATATCATGCTTATAAGTCCTATGTTATGTTTACATACTAGAGATTCTTCCTATAGGAATGACATTATGATTTGTTGAGAATCCTGTCTTTAGGTGTATTAATCGGTCCAATAAACGTGTGTTAGCAATCATACCTATAGGATCAATATTTGGATTAATTGTTTTCTGGCTCAATGTGTATAAATTCATGCTCATATACTGCTTAATTCTAGAAATCATGCCTATAGTATTAAAATTAGCTCAATGGTAGAAATCATGCCTATATGATTCTATTAATTGATTCGAATTTTGAATATCATTCTTAATCACTTAGACAACATGCCTATAGGATTGAACAATAATTCCAGACTTATGATTGTGATTTACTATTATTCATTAACACAAGAAACACCCTTACATTGTACTAAATTAAAATTAGTAAGCAAATATATGTAGGCCCTAACACTCGCATTATGAACTAACTCTACATACTACTGCTCACCTGTTCATCACATAGATATCCTGCCTATAGTTCTCCAAGATTAATAAAGCCTACTAAATCAGTTGTGTGCATTTGCTATTTACATGTGGAGGTTAACGTGAGCCCATATCCGTCTTTATTTGAAAAGTCCTAATTGTTTTGCTTGTCGCCTAGTATTTTACAATTTTGAGAACCTTAGGCATAGTCTAGGACTTTCCTAAATAGAGGTCCCAATCCCTCCAGAACCTTAGGTAAGGGACGGGTAGTGCATGCATATGACACTAGTTAGAATCAACTAGAGCGCTTTAGGTAAAAACTCAAAGATAGTAATTGGGTAGTAGGAGATAATAATATGTGCCCGCTGGATAATATGAGTAACACCCTCGTCCTGGGGGAGTTATGAAGTATTATTTATGTTACACGGGGTGATCCTATAGGCTAAAAAATTTCGGACCCCTATCCTTATTAAATAATTTATTCCTTCCTTAGACTAATTCGCATAATTTAAGTTCGGGCGGGATCCACCGTTGTGGACCTCGAGGGGTGCCTAACACCTTCCCCTCAAGGTAATTTGAGCCCTTACCCGATCTCTGGTGATGAAAATTGGTATAATCTGAGTTATTTGCTCTAGGTTCCCTAACGCACCTACTCTCGCAAAAAGAGTTGTCAAATGTCGAAACCCAAATTCGCGAGAAAAAGGGGGCGCGCCAGCAGATATTTCACAAGATTTTGCCCACTATCTCGTCACCACCGCCATGCATCAATAGGTGGTCCCACAGTTGGTTGACCATATGTTACCGTCACTAGAGGATGACAATCAAGTGATTGAGTATATACAGATTGAGTTATAAAAAGAGCTAGAGAAGGATCCCAAGGAGGAACCAGAGTATAACAATGACGAAGAGAAAGTTGAAGAGGACCCTGAAGAGGAGCCTGGAGAAGAAAGCTTGGGAGGTGACTCCGGGGACGATTATTAAGTGGCTGGTTGATTTACCTTTTTCTTGTATCCTTTTTCATTTTCCTAAGGACGAACCTATGATACCATGTGATCTTTTGTGAACATTGAAAACAATATTGTAACGACCATTCTAATCTTATTTCCATCCAAGGTCTATCAATGAAAATTAAAAGTTTGCTCCAGATTTGTAAGGATTTTTCGGCAAATGCTTGTGATATAGTCCTACCTCCAGCAAGGAGAGGTCCTTTGTATCTGAGGAAATGCACTTATCTGAATACGTGAATTAATTTCTCTATGTGCCAATATTTGTACAATCTTTGAAGCTAACTTCTACTTTTCTTTATTTTATCCTCGAAAATAGAGGTTGGTTTGTGTTGATACGTAAAACTGGTTGAGCTACTGTACAATTTAAGGTCTAAGGGAAAGATGTCTGCAAAAATTGTCCCGATCAGAATGCTCTAACAGTAGCCAAAAACCTAGGGGGATCAGGGGAAAAGTTCGATACCTAGAATGACGAACACCTCACCAGAATGGAGCAAGAAATGTAGTCACTGAGAGAAGACGTACAACAGATCCGTGAGCTAGCACACTTGGCCGTCACGATGCTTCTACAACCACCCCACTTCCCTTCCTTATATTTAATCCTTGATCATTTCCCTTCATAAACCTGACAAACAACTAGTAGCCCAACTGCTGTTACTACAAATCCCGCAACTCAAGTTATTCCACCAGTAACCCATGCAAATCCACGAAACCCTCCTATAAACGGACACTATGTCCTGAATTATGTCCAAACACTAGAAAATCCACCAGCCACCACAAATCTAGTTCACATCCCTCCTCGTGACATCGTCACTTTTGCCAACAATCACACTTAACATATACTTGCGGCACATACCGCCACATATGAGCGGTATGTTCCACAAGTATATGCCACCTCTGAGCCTACATTTACCGTGCTTGTCACGGTTAGAGTGCCCTATGAGATCTACCAATATGTTGAGATGGATAAAGAAGCAAAATACAAGGAAGAGTAGTCAGTGTTAGAATAGTTGCGAGTATTGAGTAAACATATGAAGAATCTACAGGTTGCTCGAGGGAAGGAGAGCCTGGATTATGAGGACCTGTGTATTGTTCCTGATGTTGACATGCTCGCAGGGTACAAGCGTCCAAAGTTCGACATTTTTAATGGAACGGGTGATCCCCACGCTCATTTGAGGGCCTACTGTGACAAGTTGGTCGTAGTGGGAAGAAATAAAAAGCTGAGAATGAAGTTTTTTATAAGGAGTCTGGCAAAAGACGCACTTATGGACCGCTTCGGATTTAATACCAAGATCACTCTAGACAGGTTCACTTTGGTGAATTTGAAAACAAAACCCTCGGAATCATTTCAAGAGTACGCTCGCCGCTAGAGATCAGAAGCTACCAGGATCCAACCTCCATTGGATGATAATGATCTAACCAAATTTTATCCGGGTCCAGGGAGGGATTTATTTTGAAAAGATGATGGGTATAATGGGTCAAAAATTTTCCAAGCTGGTTAAATTGGGAGACTTCATGGAAGAAGGTATCAAGTTAGGAAAATTATAGTAAATGGCCGCACTGCAAGTTGATAGCAAGGCTATACAATCTAGTTCCATAGGTAGTGGGAAGAAGAAGGAGGAAGTAACGACAATCATCCCCTACTATTAGTCAAATCCTCCTCGCTGAACCAACTGCTACCCAACAAACACTCAACACCCACATCAACCCATCTATGCCCCAGTATATAACACCTAACCATACTGCAATGCTCAACCCCACTAGAACCCGCCATAGGCCAATATGCATACAAACCCACAACGACCATATACCCTAGTCCAAATCACCACCTATTAAAATAGACCTGCCTATGCACCCGGGGAATGCCCAAACATTGAAGAAAAAATCCAAGAAACATCACTCCAATCGCTGAACCTTTAGCCCAATTATTAAGGTTGAGGAGAGTCGGACTTATATATCTAGTAGAAGGAAGAACTCCCCACCAACCCTCTAAATATTTTGATGCAACCACGCATTGCACCAACCATTCTAGTGGTCCTAGGCATAACACTAAGGATTTCTATAGATTGAAGAATGGGATAGAACTGCTAATCAAGAGTGGAGCTATCCAATGTATCCTAGCCCAACCAAATGTAAACCGTAACTCGTTTCCAAACCATATGAATGAAGGGGCCAACACGATTACATTGGACGAAGACTATGACTTAAAAAGGAACGTTGTCACTAATGGGAATGCTGAAGCTGCTAGAACACCAACTCGGGTAACTCCACTGATCACTATACAATTGAAACCTGTTGCAATGGTTTAGACATACTAATAACGGTCCACCACCACTGCTAGAGATCTGGGGAATTGATGATACAAAGCAGTTCCATGGACTTACCAATCAAAGGGAAAGGGCAAATTGACAGGCACCACAACTGCTCATGAGATGACTAGGTCAGGAAGGTGTTACGCTCCAAAAGAGGTGAACCGAGAGAACCCGAGTAGGGAATTGAACCGAAGAAGAAACATAACAGATGCTGAGGTGGCAAAGTTTTGGAGGAAGACGCTTATTAAAGAATATTCCGTAGAGGAACAGTTTAGGAAGACCCCCGCCCATATATCAATCATGGATTTGTTGATGAGTTCTGGCAGACATAGGGATGCTTTGCTAAAGTTACTAAGCGGAGTAAGTGTGCCGAGAAATACTACCAGTGAGGCATTAGTGGCAACTATTGGGGAGATTGTCGAAGCAAACATGATTTCCATTCGGAGGAATGAACTTCCTGTGAAAGGTATGAATCATAACAAAGCTCTACACATCACAGTCAAGTGTGGGGACAAAGTTGTGTCTCAAGTGCTTGGCGGTGGAGGATCTGGAGTAAACATTTACCCGTTATCTACTCTGCGAGAATTGGGTATTTATTTGAAAGAAGTGAAAAAAGCCATGTAAGAGTGAGGGCTATTGATGGGTCATAGAAGGATGTCATTGGAGAGATCTACTTAGCCTTACAGATTGGACTAGTTGAGTTCCCAATATTTTTCCAAGTGATGGAGATTTCGTCTTCATGCAATCTGTTACTAAGAAGGACATGCAACACATGGTAGACAAAATTCCTTCCATTGTCCATCAGTGTATTAAATTCGAGTGGGATTTACAGGAGATTGTGATACACAGAGAGTGGAGCCAGTTAGCTCACTAGGAGCATGCAGTTCCATTCATGGAAGGATTAGATGGGGTCGCCTTTTATGCAGTCAAGATCATGCAAGCAACAAAAATAAGAGAAAAGTGAGCAGGTCCATTGTACGCAGTCACCGTACAGGTCCAAGATAGCAATGCAAGAGATGATGAAGTACCAACCTATGACTGGGATGGGATTCCGATAAGATCGGATACAAAAACAAACCTAGTATATTCCTAATAGGTGGGGTCCAATCAGATTGGATAATAGAGCCAATTGAACCGAAAGGGCAGAAAGGTACTGCCAGATTGGGGTATCCACCTACAACAAGAAAAACCTATAACGGTAACCCTGGAAAGAATGTTTTTGTACCAGAGTGTGTTTCGGGCTTGGTCAGAGCTCACCACTAGCGGATGACATCATTGACGGGATGGAAAACTGTTCGTGACCAAGATCAAGGAATGTTATGGCAAGAGTTGACATCAAGTCACCGACCATTCGGGATACCAAACTAGGAGAGACCTTGCAGAATGTGACCGTCAGTCCATATCTGCTTCATCGGGAGTATTGGTAGCGTGGAATTGTAGTAATTTTGAAAAATGCATAATTGAGGCCTGAACCGTATATGCACCTTTTTGTTAAACTACCTCTTTGAACACTGAGATGTTATTTTTGACGAAATAAAAGAATTATTATTCCTGAAATCATTGCAAATACATCTTTGCATTTATTTATACTTAGTTATCCTTTTAATAATCAAATCGATAAAAACTCGTGTTTCGCGATTATGACATTTAACGAAACACTTGAAAAATATAATCCAGACTATGGAGAGTATGATGAGAGTATGATCCCTGAGAACCTCTCGCAAGAGATCAAGCAGGTAGAGGGCCAGAAGAAACCCAACCTCGAAGAAACAAGAGTATTTAACTTGGGAAGTAAAAAAGATGTGAAAGAAACCCGAATCATTATCCATATGAAGACAGAATAGAGGGGAGAATTAGTAGAGCTCCTTCAATAATACATCATTGTATTCTCATGGTCATATGATGATATGCCCGGGTTAAGTACTGACATGTTCTCGCACTGATTACCCACTGATCCCGCCAGACCTCCAATAAAGCATTAACGTAGAAAATTCAAACTAGATTAGAGTATAAGGTCAAAGGAAGAAGTCACCAAGCAGATAGAAGCGAAGAAGTCACCAAGTAGATAGAAGCGAATGTGGTGAGAGTCACCAATTATCCTACATGGTTGGAAAACATCGAACCGATACCGATACTGAAGAAGGATGAGAATATTAGGATATGTGTGGACTACCTAGACCTTAACAAATCCAGTCCCAAGGATGATTTTACACTACCAAATATCCATATCCTTATCAACAACTATGCGAATCATGAATTGTATTCATTCGTGGAATATTTCGCCGGATACCACCAGATTCTGTTGCACAATGAGGACGCAGAGAAAACATTGTTAACCACACCATGGGGAGTTTATTGATATAAGGTTATGCCATTTGGTCTTAAGAACACTGCTGCTACATGAGGGCCATAATGACCCTCTTTGACGATCTAATCCACAAAGAAATTGAGGTGTATGTGGATGATGTCACCATCATGTCTCAGAAGAGTGTATATCATTTGAGTGGCTTAAAGAATTTTGTTGAACGATTGCGGAGGTACAATTTAAAGTTAAATCCTGCACAGTGTACATTCAGCGTCCCTGCGGGAAAACTGTTACGATTCATCTTTAGCAGAAAGGGGATAGAGTTGGATCCCTCAAAGATTAAGGCCATTCAGGACTTGCCTCTACCCAAAAGCAAGAAGGATGTGATGAGCTTCCTCGAGATACTAAACTACATCAGTAGGTTCATAGACCAATCAATAAAATCTACGAGCGAATTTTCAAATTGTTGAATAAAGATGCTGCTACAAAGTGGACAGAAGAATGTTAGAAAGCTTTCGACAGGATCAAGGAGTATTTGTGGAATCCACTAGTGTTAGTTGCTCCGAAACCCGGGAAGTCGTTGCTCCTATTCTTGTACGTCTTGGATAATGCATTCAGATGCGTGTTGGGAAAACATGACAAGATTAAAAAAAGGGAGCAAACTATCTGTTACCTGAGTAAGAACTTCACACCGTACAAATCCAGATACACCTTATTAAATAGGAACTACTGCTCTTTAACTTGGACCGCTCAAAAGTTAGCACACGACCTATTAGCATATACCACACATCTGATATCCCGACTCAACCCACTCAAGTATATCTTCCAGAAGCCAATTCTTTCAGGAAAGTTGTCCAATTGGCAGATTCTTCTTAGTAACTTGATATTGTGTACGTGACACAAAAAACTATCAAAGGACAAGCATTGGTCGATCATCCCGCAGAGAACCTGGCGGACAAGGATTACTAGCCACTCACGACATATTTCCTAGATGAAGAAGTATTGTTCGTAGGGGAGAACATTTCAAAGTCATAACCAGGGTGGAGAATGTTTTTCGATAGAGTAGAAAATTTCAAAGTTGTGGGAATTGGGGTAGTCCTAATTTCTGAGTCGGGACAACATTATCCAGCTTCAGCCAAGATAAGATTCCCTTACACAAATAATATGGTGGAATATTATTTGCCTTACTGTTTTAGTAGGCTTTATTAATCTTGGAGAACTATAGGTAGGATATACACTACCTATATATTATTTTAGGTAGCTTGCTCCCTTACTGTTTGCCTTAATACATTATTTTAATATTTTCTGTGATTGAACAAAGCTGTCATCCTAAAATGTTAGCATATACACTTAGCCTAATTAGGCCTTTCATACTTTAAATTATTTAAAATTGTGTATTTGAGCATGAACAACTTTGCAAATCTTGCCAGTTTGCCTCTTTAATGCAATTCTACCTATATATTCTGTGTTTTAAACTCTGTCATGGTGGCTTTTCTAAAATCAAACCTGTTTTAAAATTTGTCCTTTACTATTGTCTCATTTTATATGCTGCTACTTTTAAACTCCTATTCTTAGGTCCTTTAGGTTCTATCCTTCACCTCCTCAGTGTGAGCACTGCTCGGGGTCCATGTGAGACTTTTGTGAACTCTGACTTACTAGGGTTTGGTTCCTAACCTCCTTTGAACTATTTCAGAGCATTTGGTCCTCTAGTGTGAGCATTGCCTGGGTCCTTGAAGCCCTTGGGAACTTTGACACACTAGAGATCTGGATTCTATGTGTGATTGTTCTGTACCTGTGAAAGTGAGCCTTGGAGCTGCTATGGTTTGAAGGCCTGTGCTGCCCCGGTGTATTTAGGCCCGTTGTAGGCTCTCTATAGTTTGTTTCATTATTATATAATTCATTCATTAATTCGGTATGTAATAATTTTGTAACAAATAACTCTGGGGTATTTAGTAAAATCGGGATGGATTTCTTATTTTCATTTGCTAAATCGGGTAGAAATCCTGCTATAGGATCTCATTTGTGCTTTTTTATATCATGCTTATAAGTCCTATGTTATGTTTACATACTAGAGATTCTTCCTATAGGAATGACATTATGATTTGTTGAGAATCCTGTCTTTAGGTGTATTAATCGGTCCAATAAACGTGTGTTAGCAACCATACCTATAGGATCAATATTTGGATTAATTATTTTCTGGCTCAATGTGTATAAATTCATGCTCATATACTGCTTAATTCTAGAAATCATGCCTATAGTATTAAAATTAGCTCAATGGTAGAAATCATGCCTATATGATTCTATTAACTGATTCGAATTTTGAATATCATTCTCAATCACTTAGACAACATGCTTATAGGATTGAACAATAATTCCAGACTTATGATTGTGATTTACTATTATTCATTAACACAAGAAACACCTTAACATTGTACTAAATTAAAATTAGTAAGCAAATATATGTAGGCCCTAACACTCGCATTAAGAAATAACTCTACATACTACTGCTCACCTGTTCATCACATAGATATCCTGCCTATAGTTCTCCAAGATTAATAAAGCCTGCTAAATCAGTTGTGTGCATTTGCTGTTTACATGTGGAGGTTAACGTGAGCCCATATCCGTGTTTATTTGAAAAGTCCTAATTGTTTTGCTTGTCGCCTAGTATTTTACAATTTTGAGAACCTTAGGCATAGTCTATGACTTTCCTAAATAGAGGTCCCAATGCCTCCAGAACCTTAGGTAAGGGACGGGTAGTGCATGCATAGGACACTAGTTAGAATCAACTTGAGCGCTTTAGGTAAAAACTCAAAGATAGTAATTGGGTAGTAGGAAATAATAATATGTGCCCGCTGGATAATATGAGTAACACCCTCGTCTTGGGGGAGTTATGAAGTATTATTTATGTTGCACGGGGTGATCCTATAGGCTAAAAAATTTCGGACCCCTATCCTTATTAAATAAATTATTCCTTCCTTAGACTAATTCGCATAATTTAAGTTCGGGCGGGATCCACCGTTGTGGACCTCGAGGGATGCCTAACACCTTCCCTCAAGGTAATTTGAGCCCTTACCCGATCTCTGGTGATGAAAACTGGTATAATCTTAGTTATTTGCTCTAGGTGCCCTAACGCATCTACTCTCGCAAAAAGAGTTGTCAAATGTCGAAACCCAAATTCGCCAGAAAAAGGGGGCGCGCCAGCAGATATTTCACAAGATTTTGCCCCACTATCTCGTCACCACCGCCATGCATCAATAGGTGGTCCCACAGTTGCTCGACCATATATTACCATCACTAGAGGATGACAATCAGGTGATTGAGTATATACAGATTGAGTTATAATAGAGCTAGAGAAGGATCCCAAGGAGGAACCAGAGTATAACAATGACGAAGAGGAAGTTGAAGAGGACCCTGAAGAGGAGCCTGGAGAAGAAAGCTTGGGAGGTGACTCCGGGGACGATTATTAAGTGGCTAGTTGATTTCCCTTTTTCTTGTATCCTTTTTCATTTTCCTAAGGACGAACCTATGATACCATGTGATCTTTTGTGAACATTGAAAACAATATTGTAACGACCATTCTAATCTTATTTCCATCCAAGGTCTATCAATGAAAATTAAAAGTTTGCTCCAGATTTGTAAGGATTTTTCGGCAAATGCTTGTGATATAGTCCTACCTCCAGCAAGGAGAGGTCCTTTGTATCTGAGGAAATGCACTTATCTGAATAAGTGAATTAATTTCTCTATGTGCCAATATTTGTACAATCTTTGAAGCTAACTTCTACTTTTCTTTATTTTATCCTCGAAAATAGAGGTTGGTTTGTGCTGATACGTAAAACTGGTTGAGCTACTGTACAATTTAAGGTCTAAGGGAAAGATGTCTGCAACCAATATCCCGATCAGAAATGCTCTAACAGTAGCCAAAAACCTAGGGGGATCAGTGGAAAAGTTCGATACCTGGAATGACGAACACCTCACCAGAATGTAGCAGGAAATGTAGTCACTGAGAGAAGACCTACAACAGATCCGTGAGCTAGCACACTTGGCCGTCACGATGCTTCTACAACCACCCCACTTCCCTTCCTTATATTTAATCCTTGATCATTTCCCTTCATAAACCTGACAAACAACTAGTAGCCCAACTACTGTTACTACAAATCCCGCAACTCAAGTTATTCCACCAGTAACCCATGCAAATCCACGAAACCCTCCTATAAACGGACACTATGTCCTGAATTATGTCCAAACACTAGAAAATCCACCAGCCACCACAACTCTAGTTCACATCCCTCCTCGTAACATCGTCACTTTTGCCAACAATCACACTTAGCATATACTTGCGGCACATACCGCCACATATGAGCGGTATGTTCCACAAGTATATGCCACCTCTGAGCCTACATTTACCGTGCTTGTCACGTTTAGAGTGCCCTATGAGATCTACCAATATGTTGAGATGGATAAAGAAGCAAAATACAAGGAAGAGTAGTCGGTGTTAGAATAGTTGCGAGTATTGAGTAAACATATGAAGAATCTACAGGTTGCTCGAGGGAAGGAGAGCCTGGATTATGAGGACCTGTGTATTGTTCCTGATGTTGACATGCTCGCAGGGTACAAGCGTCCAAAGTTCGACATTTTTAATGGAACGGGTGATCCCCACGCTCATTTGAGGGCCTACTGTGACAAGTTGGTCGTAGTGGGAAGAAATAAAAAGCTGAGAATGAAGTTTTTTATAAGGAGTCTGGCAAAAGACGCACTTATGGACCGCTTCGGATTTAATACCAAGATCACTCTAGACAGGTTCACTTTGGTGAATTTGAAAACAAAACCCTCGGAATCATTTCAAGAGTACGCTCGCCGCTAGAGATCAGAAGCTACCAGGATCCAACCTCCATTGGATGATAATGATCTAACCAAATTTTATCCGGGTCCAGGGAGGGATTTATTTTGAAAAGATGATGGGTATAATGGGTCAAAAATTTTCCAAGCTGGTTAAATTGGGAGACTTCATGGAAGAAGGTATCAAGTTAGGAAAATTATAGTAAATGGCCGCACTGCAAGTTGATAGCAAGGCTATACAATCTAGTTCCATAGGCAGTGGGAAGAAGAAGGAGGTAGTAACGACAATCATCCCCTACTATGAGTCAAATCCTCCTCGCTGAACCAACTGCTACCCAACAAACACTCAACACCCACATCAACCCATCTATGCCCCAGTATATAACACCTAACCATACTGCAATGCTCAACCCCACTAGAACCCGCCATAGGCCAATATGCATACAAACCCACAACGACCATATACCCTAGTCCAAATCACCACCTATTAAAATAGACCTGCCTATGCACCCGGGGAATGCCCAAACATTGAAGAAAAAATCCAAGAAACATCACTCCAATCGCTGAACCTTTAGCCCAATTATTAAGGTTGAGGAGAGTCGGACTTATATATCTAGTAGAAGGAAGAACTCCCCACCAACCCTCTAAATATTTTGATGCAACCACGCATTGCACCAACCATTCTAGTGGTCCTAGGCATAACACTAAGGATTTCTATAGATTGAAGAATGGGATAGAACTGCTAATCAAGAGTGGAGCTATCCAATGTATCCTAGCCCGACCAAATGTAAACCGTAACTCGTTTCCAAACCATATGAATGAAGGGGCCAACACGATTACATTGGACGAAGACTATGACTTAAAAGGGACCGTTGTCACTAATGGGAATGCTGAAGCTGCTAGAACACCAACTCGGGTAACTCCACTGATCACTAAACAGTTGAAACCTATTGCGATGGTTTAGACATACTAATAACGGTCCACCACCATTGCTAGAGATCAGGGGAATTGATGATACAAAACAGTTCCATAGACTTACCAATCGAAGGGAAAGGGCAAATTGACAGGCACCACAGCTGCTCATGAGATGACTAGGTCAGGAAGGTGTTACGCTCCAAAAGAGGTGAACCGAGAGAACCCGAGTAGGGAATTGAACCGAAGAAGAAACATAACAGATGTTGAGGTTGCAAAGTTTTGGAGGAAGACGCTTATTAAAGAATATTCCGTAGAGGAACAATTTAGGAAGACCCCCGCCCATATATCAATCATGGATTTGTTGATGAGTTCTGGAAGACATAGGGATACTTTGCTAAAGTTACTAAGCGGAGTAAGTGTGCCGAGAAATACTACCAGTGAGGCATTAGTGGCAACTATTGGGGAGATTGTCGAAGCAAACATGATTTCCATTTGGAGGAATGAACTTCCTGTGAAGGGTATGAATCATAACAAAGCTCTGCACATCACAGTCAAGTGTGGGGACAAAGTTGTGTCTCAAGTTCTTGGCAGTGGAGGATCTGGAGTAAACATTTACCCGTTATCTACTCTACGAGAATTGGGTATTTATTTGAAAGAAGTGAAAAAAGCCATGTAAGAGTGGGGGCTTTTGATGGGTCGTAGAAGGATGTCATTGGAGAGATCTATTTAGCCTTACAGATTGGACCAGTTGAGTTCCCAATATTTTTCCAAGTGATGGAGATTTCGTCTTCATGCAATCTGTTACTAAGAAAGCCCTGCAACACATGGTAGAGGAAATTCCTTCCACTGTCCATCAATGTATTAAATTCGAGTGGGATTTATAGGAGATTGTGATACACAGAGAGTGGAGCCAGTTAGCTCACTAGGAGCATGCAGTTCCATTCATGAAAGGATTAGATGGGGTCGCCTTTTATGCAGTCAAGATCATGCAAGCAACAAAAATAAGAGAAAAGTGAGCAGGTCCATTGTACGCAGTCACCGTACAGGTCCAAGATGGCAATTCAAGAGATGATGAAGTACCAACCTATGACTGGGCTGGGATTCCGATCAGATCGGATACAAAAACAAACCTAGTATATTCCTAATAGGTGGGGTCCGATCAGATCGGATAATAGAGCCAATTGAACCGAAAGGGCAGAAAGTTACTACCAGATTGGGGTATCCACCTACAACAGGAAGAACCTATAACGGTAACCCTGGAAAGAAGGTTTTCATACCAAAGTGTGTTTCGGGCTTGGTCAGAGCTCACCACTAGCGGATGACATCATTGACGGGATGGAAGACTGTTCGTGACCAAGATCAAGGAATGTTATGGCAAGAGTTGACATCAAGTCACCGACCATTCGGGATACCAAACTAGGAGTGACCTTGCAGAATGTGACCGTCAGTCCATATCTGTTTCACCGAGAGTATTGGTAGCGTGGAATTGTAGTAATTTTGAAAAATGCATAATTGAGGCCTGAACCGTGTATGCACCTTTTTGTTAAACTACCTCTTTGAACGCTGAGATGTTCTTTTTGACGAAATAAAAGAATTATTATTCCTGAAATCATTGCAAATACATATTTGCATTTATTTATACTTAGTTATCCTTTTAATAATCAAATCGATAAAAACTCGTGTTTCGCGATTATGACATTTAACAAAACACTTGAAAAAGATAATCCAGACTATGAAGAGTACGATGAGAGTATGATCCCTGAGAACCTCTTGCAAGAGATCGAGCATGTAGAGGGCCAGAAGAAACCCAACCTCGAAGAAACAAGAGTAATTAACTTGGGAAGTAAAGAAGATGTGAAAGAAACCCGAATCATTATCCATCTGAAGACAGAATAGAGGGGAGAATTAGCAGAGCTCCTTCAATAATACATCAATGTATTCTCATGGACATATGATGATATGCCCGGGTTAAGTACTGACATGTTCTCGCACTGATTGCCCACCAATCCCGCCAGACCTCCAATAATGCATTAACCTAGAAAATTCAAACTAGATTTGAGTATAAGGTCAAAGGAAGAAGTCACCAAGCAGATAGAAGCGAATAAGTCACCAAGCAGATAGAAACGAATGTGGTGAGAGTCACCAATTATCCTACATGGTTGGAAAACATCGAACCGATACCGATACCGAAGAAGGATGAGAATATTAGGATATGTGTGGACTACCTAGACCTTAACAAAGCCAGTCCCAAGGATGATTTTACACTACCAAATATCCATATCCTTATCAACAACTATGCGAATCATGAATTGTATTCATTCGTGGAATATTTCGTCGAATACCACCAGATTCTGTTGCACAATGAGGACGCAGAGAAAACATTGTTAACCACACCATGGGGAGTTTATTGATATAAGGTTATGCCATTTAGTCTTAAGAACACTGCTGCTACATGAGGGCCATAATGACCCTCTTTGACGATCTAATCCACAAAGAAATTGAGGTGTATGTGGATGATGTCACCATCATGTCTCAGAAGAGTGTAGATCATTTGAGTGGCTTAAAGAATTTCTTTGAACGATTGCGGAGGTACAATTTAAAGTTAAATCCTGCACAGTATACATTCAGCGTCCCTGCGGGAAAACTGTTACGATTCATGTTTAGCAGAAAGGGGATAGAGCTGGATCCCTCAAAGATTAAGGCCATTCAAGACTTGCCTCCACCCAAAAGCAAGAAGGATGTGATGAGCTTCCTCGGGAGACTAAACTACATCAGTAGGTTAATAGCCCAATCAATAAAATCTGTGAGCAAATTTTCAAATTGTTGAATAAAGATGCTGCTACAAAGTGGACAGAAGAATGTTAGAAAGCTTTCGACAAGATCAATGAGTATTTGTGGAATCCACTAGTGTTAGTTCCTCCGAAACCCGGGAAGTCGTTGCTCCTATTCTTGTCCGTCTTGGATAATGCATTCAGATGCGTGTTGGGAAAACATGACAAGATTAAAAAAAGGGAGCAAGCTATCTGTTACCTGAGTAAGAACTTCACACCATACAAATCCAGATACACCTTATTAAATAGGAACTAATGCTCTTTAACTTGGACCGCTCAGAAGTTAACACACGACCTATTAGCATATACCACACATCTGATATCCCGACTCAACCCACTCAAGTATATCTTCCAGAAGCCAATTCTTTCAGGAAAGTTGTCCAATTGGCAGATTCTTCATAGTAACTTGATATTGTGTACGTGACACAAAAAACTATCAAAGGACAAGCATTGGTCGATCATCTCGCAGAGAACCTGGTGGACAAGGATTACTAGCCACTTACCACATATTTCCTAGATGAAGAAGTATTGTTCGTAGGGGAGAACATTTCAAAGTCATAACCAGGGTGGAGAATGTTTTTCGATAGAGTAGAAAATTTCAAAGGTGTGGGAATTGGGGTAGTCCTAATTTCTGAGTCGGGACAACATTATCCAGCTTCAGCCAAGATAAGATTCCCTTACACAAATAATATGGTGGAATATGAGGCATGCATCATTGGAATTAGGAGGGTAGTCGAAATGAACATCAAGTAACCTTTTGTCATAGGGGATTCTGATTTGCCGATACATCAAGTTCAAGGTGAATGGACCACCAAGAATGTCAAAATCCTTCCATTTCCCAAATTTGAGTCGGTAGCTCCCCCGAATTGATATTGGCGACATTGGGGATCTCCCGAGGTCCTTTGATTTTATGAGTTATGTGGGAGCCTGAGGTGATTCTGCCAGTGCATTCCCCAAAGAGAAGGTGACGTTAAAGCAGCCAGAATTAATTGGCCTTATTTGGCAATTGAACAGTTGTTGTATGGCCCATATATATTTGTCTATCTGCCCTTCAAGCAACGATTTTGCAATCTTTGATAAGCCTATCTCCTATGCAGAGCCTGGCTATTTGTGCGAGTCCTTCCACCTCTTTGCTCTAGGAAGTTTTTTCCTGGATCTTCCTCTTCTTCTTCTTATTTTTCCGTAGTCATGGTCGCTGCTTCGACACCTGATTCTCGGATAAAGGGGAGTTCTTCCCATGCTCCACCTTCGATAGACGCCAGTGGCTCACCCCCGATGCCGGGGGAACGAGGCCCGGGGTGTGCTACTCCAAAAAGGGTTGCCACATCGTGGAAGCCTCCCAATGTTCCAGGCCATCGGGAGCACGTGTCGAGGATTGTTTCATCGGTGAGGGAGGAGAAACGTAGGGTGATCAGGAGAGAGTATGGATGGGGGAAGGCGTGATTCTACAAGTACCTTCCCCCAAAAGAGCGTCATGATGTATGTTGAGGGTTTCTTGAGCGTGTATACCCATGTTCGGCCCCGGGTTCCCCGAACCGGGTCGTGCTTGATTTCTGTAGAAGGTATTAAGTAACGTTGGCGCAGGTTCATCCCTTTCTGTGGAGGATAGTGCAGTCGATGAGATATTTTGCTGATAAGGCCGGGATAGAGTTTACCCTTAGTCATCTCATAAGGTTGTACCGGCCATTATGTTACCGAGGCCTAGTTTCTCTTTAGCGTAGTTCCACTCGAGATTCTACGATCGACAGCGAGGAGGATGAGGACCGTGGATGGATGAGTCAGTTTGTTCGAGTTTGGACGACCGACATTATCCCCGGAGAATTCTTACCTTTTCCTGAGAAATGGAACTCCGCACGTAAGCACTCTGTTCGAACTTTCTTTTTATTCATATGAGGTTGGCCCTCATAATGATGTCCTCCTATCCTTTGTTTATAGCAACTCATTGGTTGCCCAGTGAGGTCTCTGATCTAGCCGAATGGTCTCGTAGGCTGGCAGCTTGCTGGGTTCACGATAGGTGCCGGTGGCGAGATCTTTCAAAAGGGAGATGGGAGGCGAAGCATTATGGTAGGTTCCTGGCGTCCCCCCTTTTTTAGGGACGACTTCCGTTTTGCTGATTCACCTGATTCCTCTGTCGCAGGTGCCGGGAGTTCATTCGAGGCGAGACTGGGTTCCCGAGGGAGAAGGAGAGATTGCTGGCCCAAGAATCAAGGAGAGCTGGCAAAAGGAAAGGTGTTCCGTGGTGCGGGAAGGCTTGCGGTGAGGTGCCTTCTCTACAGTTGTTGAGGGGAAGCGATTCGGTCGGCCGGTAAGCTTCCGGGACTGATGCACCATTGGACGTTGCTTCGGCCCTCAGCGAGGCTCATCGTCTTGGCCTTGTGGTAAGTTTTCGGCCATGGTAGGGATGTTCTAGCCCTGTGCTCCTTTCGCTTCCCTTTACTCACCTGGCTTTTCTTCTTCAGGCTTTTGATAGGCTCAAAGCCGAGCTGCTTCATTGTGAGGCCTTGTCGAAGGGGGCTTGAGAAAGGGAAAAATCCCTCAAACTTCTCTGTGCGGCAAAGGAAAATGAGCTCGTTTCTTTATAGCGTGGAGCGGACCGAAGCCGTGCCCGGGAGGCCCTCTTGGAGAAACAGGTATTCTGCATTTCACACTGGCATGTATTCCCCCTTTTGTCTTGTCGTCTTTGACGTGTTGCCATTTCAGTAGAAGGACAAGGCAAAAGAGCTGGGACAACTCTGGGGAGAGGTCGGCAAAGCCAATCGTGAATTACTGAGCTGCAAGCGCGTGTTAGTGACCATTTTGAGGCCAAAGAGAGGGCTCAGGCCGCGACATCCGTTTTGGAGGCGCAAATTCAAGCCGCTCGTGCGAATGATTCCACTCAGGTAGAGATTATCGCGAGACTCTCATCCGAGCTATCTAGGGCAAAAACCGAGGTGGTCAACGTTCGGGCCGAGGTTGTAATGAATAATACCATGGCGGAGCAAAAAATGGCGGCTCATTCAAGGAGTGTTGCTGCCGCTAAGGCTGAGCTGAAGAAGGCCCTCGATAGTGCAAACAATAGTAGGGAGTATGAGAGGTGCAGGTCCCAGAGGGAGACCCTCGAGGAGATTCATGCTAGAGGCTTCGATCTTTAGGAGGAGATCGGACAAGCCAAAGGAGAGGAGTTTGATGCCAAATTCCTGATATCCGATGATGAGGATGATGAGGAGGAGACCGCCAGCCCGTAGCCGCTAGAAAAAAAAGAGGGAACGAATATTCCCTGCCTTCTTTGTTGTGTATATAGCTTTCATTACATGAGAAAGCCGAGAGTGCGCTTCGTCATCTATATGTAGTAATAAGAGGGGAAACCCCGCAACTTGTATCTTCTTGTATTTTTGCTTGTTAGAGTTTCCATTGGGTCGATTCGATACCGGATTTGCCCTTAGGCTTGCATGCTTTGACTGTCTTTGGGTTCAGTCTCCGAGTCGGGATCTGACTCGAGCTTAATATACCCTCAAGTTTTGCGTTTGTTTGGGATGGCGATAATGGTTTTTATTTCCTGCCCTTGGGCGTTTGGTTGTTTCAATCAGCTTCAGGTCTAGTCTCCAAGTCGTGTTGCGACTCGAGCTTTAGTTGACCCCAAAGTATTTTTGGGCTGGCGACAGTGACCCTCATGTCGTGCCCTTAGGCATGTTGCAGTTTTCGGATCCAGTCTCTGAGTCGCGTTGTGATTCGAGCTGTAATCGACCCTTAAATTTCATTGAGTTTCTAGCTGGCGACAATGGAACTTATGCCGCACCCTTAGGCATATTGCAATTTTGGGTCCAGTCTCCGAGTCACGTTGCGATTCGAGCTGTAGTTGACCCTTAAATTTCCTTGAGTTTCTGGGCGGCGATAGTGGCACTTATGCCGTGCCCTTAGGCATATTGCAATTTTTGGGTCCAGTCTCCAAGTCGCGTTGCGATTCGAGCTGTAGTTGACCCTTAAATTTCCTTAAGTTTCTGGCCGGCGATAGTGGCACTTATGCCATTTGGTCGTTGAGACCTTTTAGTATGTGGCTCGGAGGCTTGCATAGTTAACTATTTTGGATCCGGTCTCCGAATCGGGTTATGATTCGAGCTCATTTTAATCCTCAAGTTGTTAATTTTCAAGCTGGCGACAATGGCTCTTACGCTGTTTGGTCGTAGAGACCTTTCAATTTGAGGCATGTAGGCTTGCTTAGCTTTCGACAATGGCTCTTATGTTGGTTTTGCCCGTAGGCTTTTTTGTAGGCTTTGTTTCCGCTCGTTAAGGTCTTTTTATAGTATTTTTCCTGACCCGTTGTCGATTCCAAAGGAACCTCGATTTCAAGTCGTTGTCGGCGATGTTTCGAGCACCTCATAAGGCTTATAGCTCGTAGGTCAAGTAGATCGACGCTCTTGCATTTTGGAGCTGACATGGTCAGAGCTCGTTTTTTCCTGTTGAGGGAAGCCTATTTTAATCGGTTCTTTCCGAAGTATATTCGGAGTAGTGGCCTGTGATTTTTAGCGATAGTCGGGCGTCCCCGAGTCGCGTTATTTTGGCTATATTAGCCGTTTTGACCATAGTCATATGCGATTTTTAGCGATAGTCAGTCATCCATCCCAAGCGATAGTTTAGGCATCTACATCGAGGGTATGACCTTTAGGGATTCTTACAAATACGTTGTATAGCCTAAACTTTGGGGTTTTCATGCCTGTTGAGGTCTTACAGTTTTGTCATGCCTGTTGAGGTCTTACTGTTTGCCATGCCTATTGAGGTCTTATAGTTTGTCACGCCTATTGAGGTCTTACAGTTTGTATAATGTAGAATAGACCTGGTTACGCCGAGGCTGCCCGCTAGGGGTATTACAGTTTCGGGTTTTTCAGCGTATGGAGAATAACGATAATCTCCGAGTCATCGAGTTTGTTTAAGCTTGATGTCCGCTTCTCGTGAGCTCGGAGTTGCCTTATAGGGGCATGATGAGCCTGCAGTTTCGACCCTGGGGTCATGTGGGCGCTGAATTGTTTAAGTCTCCGAGTATCTCGGGATGTATTTGGCGGAGAGGCCTTTGCCGTGAATATGCCGAAATAGCCTTTTTCTAAGTATGAAATGCCGGAAAGATATTCTTTATTGCTTGGCATAGATATAGGCCATGAATACATATTGTCTCTTTGCTGCGAGCTCGGCCCACTTGGGTACGGCTCCCCTGATCATCTGATCCGTTTACATGATTTCGTTTTGAAACTTAGCATGCCATTTATTGGCCCTTCCGAGGGATGGTGCCCTTAAGAGGAGGTCATCGCATGTCGTCTGACTGTATAAGAAAGGACTGCGATCTCATTGGATCCCTTTCTGGGAGTACGCTGCTATGCTAATAATCTTGCTCGGGGGACCTTCTTTAAGTTGGAATCCCAATCGAGGGAAAAAAGCTCGACAGGTCCTGCAAAGGCCCCGGATCTCTGAGTGGAGTTCAGAACTTCTGAATGCCTCAGCTGATTGCCTGCATATAGGTTAGTAAAAGAAAGGAAACAACAAAGGAGCGGAGTAGTTCTTCCTTGTTGCGGGATGCATATGCGACGTTTCGAGGCATGAGCCCTGATACAGCTTTCTTCTATGTTCAACTAGGCTTGGCCGAAGATATGGTTCTGCTTACCCTTTGATCACTTCGAGGGCGGAGGCATTGATGCCGGCGATGGGTCATGTGGTGAGGAATTTCCTCTCGTCACGAGTAGCTCCTTGTTGAATGCTTTAGTCCCACCTTTGTCGGGGAGTTTCATCCCTTTGGCGAAGTGGGGTCGAAATCGCCTTTGGGGGGTATGCTCGTTGTCATTGAATGGAACGACCGTGGTTGGCGGGCTCGGTGTTCCAGTTCGAGCTCAGGCGGGCTGTATAGAGGGAGCGGCCATCCTGATGGTTGTGGCGATCGACATCTGGAATCCATCAAAGATTCGAGGTGTGGGGGTGATTTGGTTCGTTAGTCTGAACTAGCCTATTGGTTTTGGCCTGACACCATCGGTATAGTTGATCGAACCACGTATACTCATAAACACATGCTGTACTTAAAATAGGTTAAATGAGAGAGGGGGTTACCAACGCGTTAATACGAGGTCGAGGCGAAGACTCGGCGTCCCTTTCCTTGGATGCAAGGGTGTCCTTTGGGAATATCCCTGAACCCGTCTTTTCCTGACGATGAGCACTTTCACTCTGCATTTTATGGATCTTTGAAGGGTGCCACCACCCCTTTACTATTATGGCAATATGTCATGCCTTATCAGCTTCGTTTATCCCGATCTCCTTCCTCCTGGGAGCTGGCTTCGAGTCTGACCGCTCAATGATACTTGATGGCGACCTCTATTGAATAGCATAGTTGTCGTTCTTTTGAGTCGGTGACCGTGTGCACCCTGCGGTTCCTGTGCCGGTCCATAGTTCTCTTGAATGGTTTTGGTCGAATAGGTCCGAGCCACCTGACATTCCTAAATTCGTTTATGGTGATCACGATGTCTGGTATAACAACGCTGAAATCGTACTCGGCTGGGCAGGGTTTCTCTGCCAGCTGTGCCTTGTTGAATCTGGTACCATTGGAGGTTCCTCGAGGGTGCTGTCCTCGGGCTATTTCCCTATTGTTGCGAGGTAGGTTGCATCTCGAGTCTTTCCTTCCATTCGCAACACACGGATGATACCTCTATCCGTTTGGCATCAATTTCTTTATCGGTAGTCTGCTTGGATATACCGAACCCGAGGAGGTTCCCAGATGGTTGTCCACGAAAGTCGGTTGCTGTAAGAGTTTCCACAAACCTGATTTGATCATTTCGAAGCGATTCCCAAGCATCCTCACTGCGGCATAGTCGGCTACCGATCCGTCGCTACTTGATCTCTTAGGTACTAGCTCGACGTAAGGAAATGTTTCTGGCGCTATTGCACTGAGAGTCTCTGGGCGAATTTGTAGCCGAGTGATAGCCAACTGTCGTGCCTACAACATTTCAAAAATAACATGAAGAATAACTTCCTGTTCTACTCGGGCCGGGGGTTTTTTGAGCTTCCTGTTGGTCAACACGCTGTATGCTATCATTGGTGCATGAGGCTTCATTGACCTGTTGTGCGCCTTGCAAGCCCGCGTACGCTTGAATCGATCTAAATGCGTTATCGGGGTCCTGCGGTGTCGCGCCAACCTCTGGAGCAGCCATACTGTCTTCGCTGTGACTTTCGAGGTAGCCATTCTCGATTTTGCTTACCGAGCTGGGCGTTATCTTGAAATCAAAAGATCTTGGGCAATAAAAAGTGTGAAATATAACGTGTGTTTGTGTGACGAAACCAGCAAGAAAATAATCACTATTATTTTTAGCCCCACGGTGGGCGCCAAACTATTTACCGTGAATATGGTAACAATAATTAAATTTGTAAATGGGATTCTAAAAATACATGATCTATTTCTGAGCTAGTTTTTAGAGCAGTTGATGCTAAAAATATTAAGTTTAACGATGGAGCTCGAGTTAAAAAGAGGCAGTAACCAAACTGAAGGGGGGCTATTGCCCAGGTGTATAGATAGTCAATAGGACCTCGGGGTCGACGTTAGTATCGATCTCGAACTATCGGGGGCAGTCAAGAATAGGGTAACATGCAAGGATATGATCAAGCAGGGATCTATGTTACCAATATTGAGCAAAGTAGTGAAGAACAAATAAGAGAATGATAAATTCTAAAGCGGCCTCGGGCCAGTGGTAGCGAACAACTTAGAAGAAAAGGGAGAGAGAGATATTATTGCACTTGTGGAGAGAATGAAGCAACATCAGCCCTCTACAAAATGGTATGGGTTCCCCTTATATAGGCGAGGGAACACGGTATGGTACAAAATGTATTAAATGTAAAGATACGGGGATGAGACGACTAGACAAGACACTAGAGTTTATTGATTCTAGCTGTTTGCCTCGGGAGTACCCCATCTTCGTAACTCTTGCTAGGCCGCAGACATATCCCTTAACCTCAGAGCCACTGCAGGGCCGCGTATGATCCTCGAGATAGGGAGCCCAATCATGATCCCACAGCCTCCAAATGCTATCATGACATTCCAAATATACCTTAATGGCGGGAAATGGATTCCCCTGACTTCACTGCATACAGATAATGAGCTTCTGCACAATTTAGGACTAGTTGAGACCAATGTAGTTGACTTCACTGCCTTCCAGATTTAGGGTCATGCCAAGAGGTGGTGTAGATTTATAAGATGATTCCACCAGTAGGATCATCTCCTCTTACATGGGCTCAGTTTTCCATGGTTCTTTTGGAGCAATTTGTGCCATGCACTAGGAGAGAGAAGCTAATGAGGCAATTAGAATACCTACAATAGGGTCAAAATATTAGTTACTAAGTGTAAGATGAGGCTAGTTTATCATCCACCACCAGCTAGCCCAGGAGTTTTAGTTCAGTCCTCATTTGGTGTACTCCCAGCTCATAGCTCTTACCCCTTCCCATCAGTTAAGGGTTCATCTGTACCAGATTTTTCTAGTGGTTATTCTAGTTCACGAGGTTTGAATCAGGCCCCAAAGTCATTTTCGGTTAGAGGTTTCTATGAGTGTGGAGAGCTAGGGCATGCCAAGAAATACTGCCCCCGTTTTTGCGGAGGTTTCGTGTAGCATGGGGGTAAAAGTATGATTCCAGCACCAGTTGCTACATCACCCGCTCAACAAACTCAGGGTGGAGGTCATTCCGGATGTGGTCATCCTAGAGGGAAGCTTAGTCTAGTTAAGGTCAGGCCAAATTTAATGCATTTCCAAGGAGGATCGAGGCTGTTGCTTCTAATGCAGTGATTACAGCTTTTGTTTCTGTGTGCCACAAAGATGCTTTAGTATTGTTTGATCCTAGTTGTACTTATTCATATGTTTCATCATACTTTGTTTCTTATTTGGATATGCCTTGTGGTTTTCTCGATGCTCTTGTATGTGTTTCTACAACTGTTGGTGTTTCTATTATGGTGGATAAAGGTTATCGATCATGTGTGGTTTTGAGACTAGAGTGGACTTCTTATTATTAGATATGATTGATTTTGATATGAACTTGGGTATGGATTGGTATCTCCGTACCATGTTATTCTTGATTGTCATGCTAAGACCCCGACGTTGGCAATGTCAGGGTTGCCGAGGTTGGAGTGGAAGTGTTCTCTTGGTTGTACTCCTAGTAGAGTGACTTCATTCTTAAAGGCTCAACGGATGGATGAGAATGGATGTTTGGCGTATCTAGCTTTTATCAGATATGTTAGTGCTGATACTCATACTATTGAGTCACTCCAGTAGTGAGGGAATTTTCGGATGTGTTTCCTGCTGGCCTACTAGGCATGCCACCGGAGAGGGATATTGATTTTGGAATTAATTTGGCACCAGACATGCAACCTATCTTTATTCCTCTATATTGTATGGCTACAGTAGAGTTGAAGAAATTGAAAGAACAATTTCAAGATTTGTTGGATAAGAGGTTCATCAGATCTAGCTTTTTGCCTTGGGGTGTGCCGGTGTTTTTTGTAAAGAAGAAGGATAGTTCTATGAGAATGCGTACTGACTATCGGCAGTTGAAAAAGTTGACCATCAAGAACAATTATCCACTACCACACATTGATGATTGAAAAAGTTGGATTAGGGGTGCCAGAGTGTTCTCAAAGATTGAGTTGAGGTTGGGGTATCACCAGTTGAAAATCAAGGCTTCAGACATCCCTAAGACTGTTTTTTGGTATCGTTATGAGCATTATGAGCCTTTGGTGACGTCGTTTAGGTTGACTAAATCCCCAAAAACCTTCATACATTTGATGAACAATGTGTTTCAACCTTATTTCTATTCATTTTTCATTGTATTCATTAATGATATATTGGTATATTCCCGTAGTTAAGGATCGTGCTCCAGACTTTAAGGGAGAAAAAGCTATATGCTAATTATCCAAGTGTGAGTTTTGGTTATACTCATTGGCATTCTTTGGTCATATGGTGTCTAGACATGGGATCAAGGTGGACCTAAAAAAGATTGAGACAGTTCAAAGTAGGCCTATACCTTCTGCCGCTATAAAGATCAAGAGCCTCTTGGGTTTGGTTGGTTACTATTGTCGCTTCATAGATGGATTTTCATCTATTGCAGCCCTATTAACTAAGTCGACTCAGACGGGCAATCTATTCAGGTTGTTCAATGAGTGTGAGAAAAGCTTTCAGAAGCTCAAGATAGCTTTGACTATAGCTCCATTGTTGGTTTCTCCTTCGAGATCAGTGTCATTTATTGTTTATTATGATGCTTTATGGGTTGGCATTGGGTGTATGTTGATGGAAAACAGTAGGGTGATTGCCTTCGCATCACGCCAGTTGAAGCCCCATGAGAAGAATTTTCTAGTATATGATTTGGAATTAGTAGCTATTTTTCACGTGCTCAAGATTTGGAGGCATTACTTGTATGACATGTCTTCTAAGGTGTATTTAAATCATTGGAGTCTCCAACATTTATTTAAATAGAATGCTTCGAATTGGAGGCAACAGAGGTGGTTGGAGATGTTGAAGTATGACATCACCATTCTTTAATCATTTGGGGAAGGACAATGTGGTAGAAGATTCCTAGAGTGGAAAGACAAAGAATATGGGGAGTTTGGTATTTATTCTACCTGGGGAGAGTCCTTTAGCTATGGATGTTCAGGCTTTTGCAAAAGATTCATAAGACTGAATATATCAAAGCCTAGTAGATTCCTTGCTTATTTTGTATCACATTCGTCCTTGGTTGAGCGTATCAAGGCTCGTTAGTATGATGATCCCCATCTGCTTGTCCGTAAAGACACTATGCAGCGAGGTAGTGCTAATGAAGTGACTATTGGTGATGATGGTATTTTGCGGCTTCAAGGCCAGATTTGTGTTCCTAATGTGGATGGGTTGAGAGCGTAGATCTATGAGTGTTAGGCCTCGTGAATATTTCTGCTCAAAAACCCGAATCTCGTAGTGCCAAGTTAGGATCATGTCTTAGAAATTCATAAAATTCTTCTGGACCCTTTGGATTGATCTGTGCATTAAAAAGTTAAGGAATTATATTTTCCAGAAAAGCGCATTTCTCCGGTCCATTATGCGGTCGCATAATAGCTATGCGGACCGCATAATTGCCGCAGAGTCAGGCAATTTGATTGTTAATTTGAGGAAAATTATGCGATCGCATAATCAATATGCGGGCCGCATAGTCATCACATAATCCCCTTGGGTTTTTTGTGAGAAGCAGTTTTGTGGTGCATTATGCGACCGTAAAACAGGAATGCAAACCGCATTTTTGTCGCATACCCAGATAGTTTGTTTAGATTTTTGGACAATTTTTGCGGTCCATTTTGCGGGCTGCGTGTCCATTAGGCGATCGCACATGCGATCATTGATTGTGTCGGGGCTCCTATTTTCTAACTTTTAAAACCCAACCCCATCCCATTAAAAAAGACCCATTAGACCTCTTTATGTTATTTTTACTGCAAATAGAGTGAGAGAGGGAGCTCTAGAGGGAGAAACTAACTCTCAAACCTTTCCAAATCTTTGAAGACTTTCAAGCAAAATTTGCTAGATTTTTACCCCAAGAGGTAAGAACTTGAGCCCTAATCTCTGGTTTCGAAATTCACACTAGATTGAGTAATTAGCTGTGGGTTCATGGGTATAAAAATGGATTTTTTTCTTGCATGCATAAGAGATAACAAGGTATGGGGAAGTTGTGAGCTAAAAAGATAGCAATTGGGGTAAAAGATGATGACAATCTCTTACAAGAGGATCCTAAAATCACAATGCACACTTAGTGCTTGATAGTATACCTAAACGAGCTAGAATCTTAATCATGTATCTAATTCTTGGTTCAATTTGTAATTTTCATAAAATAGATTGGAGTTGCTAAGAATCCCAGAATTTTGTAATAATTTAAGGAAAGCTCTATTGAGGTACGTATGGCTAAAACCCCTTTTTATTAGAAATCGAGCTCCGTTGGTGTATGTGCAAATGTGGTAAGACTGAAATTGGATTGATTGTTATTTCCCATGAACTGGTTTTGCAACTGTATATATGTGTTAGGGGTGCCTCAATATGTTTAATATACTATTCTTGCTAATTTAAAGATGTGTGAAGAATATAAACTATGTGTTGGAATGCCTAGACCTCAATGTCAGGATTTAAACTGAGATTGTCATGCCAACTATGTGAAATCTTATCTATGTTTACACTTGAATTGCTCTTGTTTGTACTTGTTATCCTAAATTGTAATGTTTGTATTAAAAGTGGACATGATGTGGAAATTGTGGCCCTAAGTGCCAATTAATTGATATGATATATGTGAAATAAAGATTCAAATGAAATGATTAATGAGAAAGGAACAACGCCTAGGTAAGGCGGCCTAGCCGATCGGGCCGTGATCGGACACCATGCCGCTCACATGGTGGTAATATGCTGATATTGAATTCCGAAAAAGGAAAATGAGATGGTGATTGAGGTATATGTCTCAAATGAGGCAACCTAGCCGATCGGGTCATGATCGAACTCCGCTCAAGACAGCGGTGGTATTGCGAACAATGATGAACATATGAAATTCCCCAAACTAAAGTTGTGCAAGTCATGTGGAAGTTGTATGATTCTTTATTTGATGATGTGGTGTTCGATTAAAGCTTTGATTGACTCTTGTGATTTTTTTGTTCTTGTATGATAGTTCTTTCTAATCAAATGGTGTTTTGTTATATATACTAGTACTATTCCATGGTACTAACGTCCTTTTTGCCGGGGGCGCTACATTTTTAAATGAATGTAGGTGGCTCCATAGCAGACAGTGCCGATCGCGCGTAGCGGAGTATCCTTCTCTCATAGTCTTGGTGAGCCCCTTTTTCCTTCAAGGGGTTATGTTGCACATCTTTTGTTGTAGATTTCCACTTTTGAGGTATAACCGGGGCCTTGTTGGCGGCGTTGTCATACTTGTCTTTTGTATCTTTGGAGGCTTCGTAGACGATTGTGTGGGTTATGTATGGGTGCTAGATGGGTCTATGAACTAGGTTGTAATCTTAAACTCTTGTTTCTCTAAATCGTAACTTTATGGAATCTTGGAAACTTAACTACGGTTTAAGGTTGTGTTATAAATGATCTAACATTATTGAATATACAATCTTTCCCATTGTCTAAATAAACGAAAGAATAGTTTCCTTAATCATATTGAGTTGGGTAGAAAGTGTTTGATAAGTCTTGCTCAGTTGGGTTCACTCGATTGAGCGCCGGTAACGCCTCCCGTGTTGGGGCATGACAAACTTGGTATCAGAGCCTAAGGTTTTAAAGTGTTCTAGGATGTCTCGGAGCCGTATCTAGTAGAGTCCTTCTTATCGGTGTGTAGTCGACCATATCTATAAGTTGGAGGTTACTTGGGCATTTAGGAATAACACCCTTCTTTGATATTCTGGATTGTGCGGCAAGACTTGTTACGAAACTATTCCCCCTCTAACTAGTGGATTGTTCTACTTTCATTAAATGACACCTAAGAAGAAAGAGAGAATTGGCCAAGAAGCCAATGCCACCTCAGGAGTGGCTGATGACTCACTGCTTGATACTGCAGAGCAGAATACCTCCGTTCCTACATTGCGGAGGGTACCACTTTCCCTCCCATTGATACTCCTGTTCCGCCACCAGCCCTAAGCTTCCGGTCCTGGTATTTTTGATGGGGATCTTAGGGGAGCTATTTAGATGTTGACCCAACTAGTGGCCTCTCAGGCCCAGATATCAACTATTGCGCCCAGTTCATCCAGCCAGCAAGGAGATTCCACAAGTTCCAGGGTGAACAAATTTCTTCAGTTAGACCCTCCAGTGTTTACAGGTGCCAATCCAGAAGAAGACCCTCAGAATTTTATTGAGGAGATGCACAAGACCCTCAGGGTTATGCCTGTAACTGAGATACAGGGAGTAGAGTTGGTTGCCTACCGTCTGAAAGGAGTGGCCTATTCGTGGTTTGAGTTGTGGAAAGATTCCCATGAGGAGGGTAGCCCTCCGGCGAGGTGGAGCGAGTTTGCCATTGCTTTATAGACCATTTCCTGCCTGCTGAGACAAGGGCAGCCCGTGAAGCAGCGTTTGAAAATCTGAAGCAAGGTAGTAGAAGTGTGTGGGAGTACCACATGGAGTTTGCTCGCCTGTCCAAGTATGCAATTCACATGTTTCCCACAATGGAGGCCAGGGTGCACCGGTTTGTTCAGGGCCTTAGTCCTTTAACTATTAATGAGTCTTCTACGGCTGCATTGAACTCTGACATGAATTATAGGAAGATGGTAGCATTTGCTCAGGCCACAAAGAACCATAAACTGAAGAATAGAATAGAGAGAGAGGGTAACAGTAAGGCCCGGTCTACGGGCAACATGGGAGAGTCACTAGGTAGGGGAGGATCAACTTTCAGGGGAGGATCATGGGACGGTCCCAGTCTGTCACTAGATTGTTAAAACTGCTTAATAAACAACCTTCTCCATGTGCATAAGAGATCCTGTTTTTAGGACTATACGTGCATTTGCTTCATGTTGCTCAAATAAAATGGGTTAAAACAGTTTCACACATAGGTATCATATTCCAGCAACAATCTATATAAAATCACCTGTTCACTTAGATCAGCATGCCTGTAGGTTGAAACAACTTCAAATTGTTTAAACATCCCCTATAACTATGATTGCATATAACCCATGCCTAGGCAAACCTTAGGTGATTAATGTCCTTGTAAAAACTAAGAAACTATGCTCTGATTATTTATAAATTGCTCAGGTTTAACAGGTTTTTAAAATCAGTAGGCAAACTGATTAAGGTTCTGCCACTTCGTTTTAAGAACAATGTTGCATCTTCTGTGTTTTGATGCTCACCTAGATACCCTGTTCTAGGATTTCTATGAATTACCTAAAAATCTGTGTTTGAGATGTGCTGCTTATTTGCCTATGTATATGTGGAGGAAAACACGAGCCTTCTATCTGCTTCCTATGTGAAAGTCCTATGTGTTATTTGTTGTCGTCTAGATTTTTGCCCTTTTAAACACCTTAGGATTGTCTAGAACTGCCTAAGTCTAGAGGTCCTAAACTCCTCTGGGACCACAAGGAAGGGATAGGTAACAACACGCTTAGAATTCGTTAATCAAATTCGCTTGTATAACCACTAAGGGGAGGGTAATGGGTAGTAAAAGGGTATGATAACCTGCGGTAATGTCACGTGTATCCCCTCTAGTTGAGGAGGATTATCGGGCATTGCACAGATTGATCCTATAACCATTACTAGAACCCATACACATACCTTAAGGTTATGACGTCTCAGTTGGATCCTTCTCTTGAGGAGGAAATAAGTAGGAATATCTAGACTTTATATCTTCCTCGGCCTCCTAAGTCACTTTTTCCATATTATTGTTTCTTCAAAGTACTTTCATCTCGGTCTTCGAATCTGTCCGTCTAATATAGCAATGGGTGTTTCTTCATATGATAGTTGCTCTGTGACCTGAACGTCATAAACTAACACAATTCTACAAGGATCTCCGATACATTTACAGAGCATAGACACATGAAAGACTGGATGTACAGACTCCAAGTCCGAAGGCAAGTCTAATTCATATACTACCTGGCTTACTTTGCGTATGATCCTTTATGGTCCCATGTACCAAGGGCTACGTTTTCGTTCTTTCCGAACCTCATAACACCTTTCCTCGGTGATACCTTTTTGGAATACCCAATCTTCAACCCCGAACTCTAACTCTAGTCGCCACATGTCAGAATATGACTTCTGATGACTCTGAGCTGTCAATAGTCGATCCCAGATAAGCTTTACTTTTTCCATGGCTCGCTGAACTAGGTTTGGCCCATGTAATTTATATTCTCCAACATCAAACCACCGTATAGACGACCTACACCTTTGTCCGTAAGGAGCTTCATATGGAGCCATCTGAATGATGGAATGGTAGCGGCAGATGATCATCCCAGCTACCTTTGAAGTCTATTACATAAGCTCGTAACATATCCTCCAATGTCTGAATAGTATGCTCAGTCTGCCCATCTGTCTGGGATGAAATGTTGTACTAAGACTTACTTGAGTTCCCAATCCTTTTTGGAAGGACCTCTAAAAGTTAGCTGTAAATTGAGCTCTTCTATCCGAGATAATAGATACAGGGACACCATACAGTCGTACTATCTCCTTTATATAAAGCCTCGTAATCCTCTGAGGAATATGTAGTTCTAACGGGCAGAAAATGGGATGACTTTGTAAGACTACCAACAATCACCCATATCGAATTGAACTTACGCTGGGTATGAGGTATACCTACAATGAAGTCCACATTGATTACTTCCTATTTCCAAGTCGGAATCTCCATAGCTTGCAATAACCCACCGGGTTTCTAATGCTCAATTTTAACCTACTGACAATTAGGGCACTGAGCAACAAACTTTGCTATATCCTTTTTCATTCCGTCCCACCAATACACTTCCCTGATATCATGATGCATCTTTGTTGCTCCTGGATGGATAGAATAACCAGAATAGTGAGTTTCTCCCATAACCTACCGAAGTAGCCTTGCAACATTAGGCACACATAATGGACCTCAATATATGAGGACCCCATCTCTTGTAATTTCAAATGGCATCTTCTCTTTCTGAAGGGTGGTATCCCTATAATGAACTAACACAGGATCCTGGTACTAGCGTTCCTTTACTTCAGTTACTAAAAAGGATATTGACGTATCCTTAAGAGTAATTCCAGTATCACCCGAGTCCGGTAACTGAACTCCAAGACTAGCTAGCTGATGAACCTCATGGGCTATTCCCCTTTTTTCTGGCCGTAAGTACGACAGGCTACCCATAGATCTATGGCTGAGGGCATCGGCTACTACATTCACCTTCCTCGGATGGTATAAAATATCAACGTCATAGTCTTTAAGTAGCTCCAACCATCTCCTTTGACGTAGATTCCATTCTTTTTGCTTGAAGATGTACTGGAGGCTCTTATGATCTGTATAGATATCAACATGAATTCCATACAAGTAGTGCCTCCACATCTTTAGTGCATGAATTACCGCAACTAACTCTAAATCGTGGGTCGGGTAGTTCTTCTCCTGTTTTTCTTAGTTGTCTAGTAGAATAACCCACAACACCGACGGAGGTTCGTAGCTTCTCTATTTGGCAAGTAATTACAGGAAACTTGTTACAGAATTTTCTTCTCCTCTAAGCACCTTCGACCAAAATAGTATGTGGTGTCTCGCTTAATGCTCCGGAATAACATAAAGAAATTTATGATGCAAGTAAGTTGAAGAAAGGTTGCGAATAAGTATAAATAGATATGTGTAGGTTGCATAGCTAAAGTATGGTAGAGCGATAAGGTTTTAGGAAGACAGGAGGAAGGATAAGAAAAGATGAGTGAAAAGGTAACAAGAATAGATAAATCCTTGGGAAAAAAGTTCAAAAGACAGATGATGGTTTCTCTAAGTTATAGAAGGCTCAGTATAGCCCGAATGAACTCAAAGGAGGATAAGACTAGTAACGCTTAGAATAAGATGAAATACTGCCCTAATAGTGAGATAAGGGCGTAATTATGATGGATAAAGAATGAAGTTCGGGCCTTCGAAGAGGGGAATTTACTGAATTGTAAAAGATTAGGATACCCATGTAAGTTAACTTAGAAGGGAACTAAGTTTCAATGGACCAATCCTTGCAAACAGAGTTTCCAGGTATTGAAGGATAGATTAACTTCAGCACCAGTTCTACCACTCCCAGAAGGGACCGATGGTCATGTTATCTATTGTGATGCTTCAAGCGTTGGATTGAGTCATGTGCTGTATGAGGCCACTTTTGACACGGCCCAAACCGATGGACCGCGACAGGTGCCTGAGTCCTACTTGTCAAATACCCCTAAGTATGCGTCTAGGATATGAACATGTATAACATCTGCTGAATTATGAAAATAACATATATGAAGGAATATTTCCTTCAAGGTATATGTACGTATACATGCATAATACAGTGGGCGAGCCAGAAAGGTTGCTATAGACAACTACACATCCAAAAACTGAAAGCCGTCAAGGCCACATACAACCCAACTCGACATATTGTCTACATACCTCTAATAGAAACATAACTGTACAAAGACAGGACTGAGCCACGTCAAACCCATATACATACATACACATATACATAAACACACACACACACACACACACACACACACACACACATATATATATATATATATAAACATATCATACTAATATCAAAAGCAGTTCCGGATCAAGTGGAGCACGCCAACTCTCGCTGATCAGGGATCCTAAGAAGGGGGGCCGTCAACTTGCCTACCTGCACCTGTGGGCATGAAACGCAGCCCCCATGAAATAGGGCGTCAGTACGAAAAATATACTGGGTATGTAAGGCATGAAAATTAGTACGTAACAGACATTGTTGAAACATGGAATATAGAGACACGTCTTTTAATCTGAATAACTTTGTAAATTCTAAAACGTTTATAACGTTATGCACATGCATATAAATGTCGTGTCATGCATAGGTATGGGTGTATATAATATCACCAAGCCACTAAGGGCATCCCATCATATCGTCTCGGCCACTGTGGGCACATTATCAACATATACCAGCTGATCCGATGGTGGTGCGTATATAACACCATAACCTTTTCCTATATCCCATATACATATACATACATATATACGCGTATATAACACTGTCTAAGTCATATTTCAGCCATTGTGGGCAACATCATCATCATATACCAGCTTATCAAGTGGTGGTGTGTATATAACGCCGTAACCTTTTTCCCGTATCCCATATAAATATAATATACATTTATACGCGTATATAACGCCATCTGGTCATGGGTCAATGCACATGTATAAATGGGTGAAATGCATGAAAAATATGTAATAATCTCAATATTCCTTCCGGACAACCTTTTTCAACTGCGTATTATTCTGAGACTTATGAACAAAAGATAAATGGGGAATCAAGAATATAGACATCCCTACTATTTCTATGACTAGAGTAATTTATAGAAACTGTGTATTTGCTCGTTTCTTCAGTATAATTTGGATCATGCCAAAATAAAGAAGGGAGGGCCTTAACATACATGTTCTTGAAATTATTTGAATGAATCTGCTTCTGCGAAATTTGGACAAAATCTTCTAAAGAAGTCAAATTTATGTTCAAGGAATTTCAAATTTTTGGACGAAATGACTTCTGTTCTCACGTTTTTGGTTTGGATTTCTTTGAAATTGCAAGAATTGCATGCTTCTTCCTAACATGTTCTTGGCTTTAAGACAAAAGTATGTTGATGTTTTGAAGCTTTTACAAGCCAAAGCCTAGGCTGATTGTGTTAAAGAGTAATAGTCTTTAAGACTTTTACTTAAGTTACTACTTTGTTAATATTTCAAATGAGTCTTTGGTAGTCACCTCATTATAATTCAATATGAGTCATTTCTTAAGTAGTGGCCTTCTGCCACATTTTCTTAGGGGGGAAAGATTTAATCTTATCCACTTATTATTTAATCGGGTAATGTCATGTTATCCGGTAATTAATCAATTACCCGCATAATTTAAAAATTATCACAAATTACTTAAAATTCTACTTATTCTTAATATACATTATATATACTTTATGTATTATACTACCGTGGTCATATGTTACCTTGCATGGTGCTGGTTCATATTTTATCGGGTATTATTGCTCGACCCATATTTTATTCCAAATTGGCCATTTTCAACGAGACTCGTTTTCTTTAATCCGTGTACCCCTTTATCCTTCATAACACTTATTTATCGCTTGTTATAAATAGCGTAAGTACGTTAATTTTAAGATGATCTCATCCCCGAGTCTACGTCGGTTAACTAAAAGCAACGTACGAAAACGCGAGATATAACAGCCTAGCCATCATTGTGAGGATGAAAAACTTGTGCCTAATCCTTTCTGAAAGAACTTCTAAAAGTTCATTTTAAACTGAGCACCACGGTACCAAATGACAGACAATGGAGTCCCATGCAATCAAATGATTTTCTTAATGTACAACTTGGTATAATCCTCTACTGAATCTGTAGTTTTTGTTGGCAAGAAGTGTGCTGACTTGGTAAGTCGATTTACAATCATCCAATCAAATCATACTTTTAAAATGATCAAGATAATCCTGTTATAAATTCCATAGTTACCATCTCCACTCAAATATGTGTATTCTGTGGTAAAACACTAGTTTTTTTGCTCCTCGACTTTCATCTGTGACGTTCTTTTTCGTTTCATTCAACCAATAAATCTCCTTGGTCATGATTCATATCTGGGGAACCTGGATGGAAAGGATACCTAGAATTATGGGCTTCTAACATGATCTTCCCTCTTTAAGTCCATCTATGTCTGGAACACACAGTCTGTCTTGGTACTTTAAAGTACCATCATCTCCCCCTTATTCAAAATCCATCGTCTTATACTTGTGAATCTCCTCTTTCAACTGCAACACGTAGGAATCATCACATTGTTTCTCTTTCTATTCAGCTACTAAGGGGGAACAAGTCCTGTTCTAGACAACAACTCTGTCATCTTCGGAGTCCGAAGTCGAACTCCTCTTAGCTGGTGAACTTCTTTCACCAGAGTTCTCTTATCTACCTCAATCATGAGTTATACTTCCCACACATGATTATCTTCTTAAGCACTTCCTGAAAACATTTATAGTATTATTGTGAACTAAATCTTTGACATGTACTCTAAATTTTAGAGTCTCGTGCAATGGCAGTACCCTCGTAACACATAAACAGGCATGATTTTATAACTTTTTATGTGATCACTTTATCATCAATAACTAAGCTCAGTGATCATTCTACTCACTTTGTGTTCTATACACATGCTAGACATAATGCCTATGGTTATTATACAATTTTCCCTCATTGCCAAACTGATTTTCTTTTTCATATTCCATTCTAACTATTCGAGTTTCAAATCTCCTTCTGGACTTACTGATGGTTTTCATATCACCCCTTAGACTAAAGGTCTTATACTTGCAGATCCTTCCTTTTTTTTGTTGGGATCCAAATAACTTTCCTTATTTTCTGCAATTATTTACACTCTACATCAATGATGACTCATCTTCCAACTTACTTTTGAGAAATCTCTTTTTACTAGAAAAAAACTAAATTATTCACATAACGGAAAGCTAATGTATTCACAACTATCATACACAATCTTAATAATTTAACTCTGCTTATACTATCAATCTTGGAGAAATCACATTTCGATAAATCCTATGCTCTCTTACTACTAGCTAATTTTCCCCCCACTATCACTGTACTTTGGATTTAACTTAAACTCTTTGGGTTCTAACACACGTTAGATATTTCAAACTGTTATCTACTCACTAGAGTTAACCTGGCTAAGTGAATCAAATTGTACCTCTACTAGCTCTGCTGAAATTGCTAATTCAATGTATCAACTCAAAACTTACTTATTATTCTTTTATTAAACACCTGCTAGAATCACATTTTCTTGTTCTACTTTTGATATCGAAAGTGAGGCATAGGGTTATTTCTAACTTCTCTCACCATCCAACCCTGTTCTACGGTCGCATGCTTATCATTTTTTTGGACCATGTACATGGATCACACTTAGGGAAACTTCATCTGTCTAAAAAAATTAGAATATCTAACCCCAAACTTCCTATATAATACAAAATCCTATCATACTATAAACATCCACGGTAATCACTTAGTCACATAACCTAAGGGAGAATTGCCATATCGTTTATCTTACATCAATAGCTGCTTCTTATAGTAGCTTACTAATGTGGTACTTCTAGTTATGATTTGAATAAATTTGAACAACTTAAAATCATTCCCTGAAATTCACTATTAACTGTTCTTGGTTCTCATTGCATACATCATATCTTTTTGTTATTTGCATGAGTTGTACAAAATCACATCTTTGGTAATAACAAACGTTTCTGACTCCTAGGTACTTTACCCTTAGGCTCTTTTCTGTCCAAAACTATAATGACCTATTTTATGCCAGTTGCGTCTAATTCTTAACTTGTTGCACCGTAGGGTTTGACATATGAACTATCATCATCCAACCTGCAACCCCATTTCCATGAATAAAAACAAAATTGTTCTGTGAGGTAAAACACATACGGATACACTACCACACACAAACATGTCCTTCAGAGTATATCATTATCTGAAATATGCGAAGGTTTCGCTATAATCACTGTTACTTACATTTTCTTTGAGAACCCATATGCATCACTGTATACTCACAAGTCACCAAAAATATTAACACACTGAAAATGGGATATTTGGTAACCATATAACTGAATACAGGCATACTCAATAACCATAAACTTACTAACTGAAAGATTGTATAGCTGGTAACTAAGGTAATTTGATAACCATAAGACATGATAACTGCTTTTGTACTTTCTAATGAGGTTATGCTCTAATCTGTACTGCTATCCATTGCATCCCACTTTTAACATCCTCTCAAGTCTCATATTTACCAACCTATACTCCATAATTATATCTCAATGGGCAATTTTCCTCTCTAGGACCTTAGGTTTCTCCTGCGTGTCGCTTGGGCATCCAATACGTTTGGAATTCAATAGGAAGAGAAGGTTTATTGCTCTAAGCTTCATGGCACGATCTAGAGTAGAAAAAGATGAGACAATCCTGGATGTCTTGGTAGTTAATAGTTCATATGAGTGGCCAACACACACATATAAAAGAAACTCCACTGGACACGACTTTATAGACTCCCTAAACTCTTGAACCTAGTGCTCTAATACCAAGCTTTGTCATGCCCCAAACTGGGCCTGGACGTAACACGACACCCGGTGCCTGACTACATATGATCGAACGAACCAACTAGCTGGCTCAATCAACATGTGATATCATAACATACTGAATGTGGAAGATAAGCTAACACATGCTAATATACCAAAAGTCTGGATGATATAAATTAAAGTGCGGAAATACTAATACAATTCTGAAATATATTTGTAGCCAACATAGCTTAATATGAAAAGCCTGCGACTCTGTCTAGCTGTTACTCTAGTATATGAATCCTCTAATGAAGTACTGAAAACACTAACTATATGAAAATACTGAAGACTACAAGGTAATGATAATTCTCCAAAAGAACTGGGGATCACCAAATAACTGGTACGAAAATCCTAGCGTTCTGAATCGTCAACCTATAAATCATTACCTGCATCGTGAGATGCAAGCCTCGGGAAAAAGGGACGTCAGTACAATGAATTGCACTGGTATGTAAAGCAACTGAAAGAAATAATTATAAATGATGAAACTGAAACTAAGCGGATAATTGAGAATTGATAATTGATACTGAAATGATAACTATTGAAATTGAAACTGAAATGATAACTGATAACTAATAACCGGTAACTAAAATGATAATTGATAACTGAAATTATAAAGGAAGTAAGGATATGAATACTCCCTCTTCTGAATGATGAACAACCTATTTATCTGAACAAGCTATGGCCTCGGGCCCAATATATATGTGCACAAGCTACCGCCTCAGGCCCAAGTATACATATACATAACTATGACCTCAAGCCCAAAAATGCATAAAGCATAATCTACGACTTCAGGCTCAAACATGCATATAGCATAAACTATGGTCTCAGGCCGAAGTATGCATAAAGTATATAAACTACGGCCTCAGGCCCAAATATAAGTGTTCAACATTCTGGAACTGAGAATCATACTGAAGTACATGATACTAAAATACTGAACCATACTGGGTTACATGACACCTAAAATGCTGGATAGAGCTAGACTAAGACATGTATTCTTGAACTGATTATGAACACTAAAACTTCAACTGTTTATGGCATACTGAGTAATCTATACTAAGACTCGGGGGTATCAAACCCAAGTCTATATTGAATACGCACTGAGCTCACAATGTTTAGAATGAAAATCATGAACGAGTTATAAAGCTAAAGAATACAAGTTCTTCAACTATTCAAGGAACTAGGCTAAACTATATTTCTGAGGTAATTAATAACATCGTAAAATAAACGTAGTGTAGGGAGAATCATTAACATTCTCAAACATAGATATTTAGCCTCACATACCTTAACTTCCTGCTCTTGAGCATAATACAGCATTCGCCAACCCTTTCAACTTTAATCTATATCAATACAAGTCAAAGAGATTCCATATTAGCAATAATTCTCATGGTTTGGTTACTTAGGCATTTTATCAAACACTTGGTGAGAATAAAGCTTCATAGTCCTCATTAATGGTGTCTCTACACCCAATAACCCATTCTCTTGCTCCTAGATAAATTCTAAAGTCTCAAATGGTTATAATCAACATCATTCTTCTTCACCCATAAGATAAAAACACCCTTAACAAATAATCAACAATCAACAAGCCAAACCTATAATTGTTCATGCTTTTCTATCAAACCTATCAACACATATCTCATGAACTTGTGGTCTACAATCATTTATCCATCGCTATAATCAATTACAGGGCGAAGATATTACCTCCTTGACGTTCAATCTTCTTGAATTCGAGTTCTAGGATTCCTTCTCTCAACAACGATGTCCCAATCGAATATTTAATGATATGGAGGGTTTACCCATGTTAATAAGATATTGGAGAATTGAAATTAACTTAGAATCACCATTAGAACTTACCTTGGGTGGTGGAGGGACCCTTAAGGAGTTAGGTTTTTTAGAGTTCCCCTTTCTAGAGCAAGTTTTTATGTTTTGGGGCTGTGGGGGACGAAGTAGGGCTTTAAAATGACCCCCCAAGCGCGCCCTCACGTGCACCTGTAGGCCTGAACCTACACCTGTAGGCCTTACCATGCACTTGACCACGCAAAATAGCAGTAACACTGCCACAGGTGCGCGCCCGCGGTCGGGGCACGCTCAGTGTGCGCATATCGCACACTATTATGTAAAATACGCATAACATTTTGCACGGAGATCCGTTTGGGCTCCACATTATATCGTTGGAAAGTTATTTAAAGGCCTACAACTTTTGTGTTTTGAGTATTCCAAAACACCTAACACATTTTTCATTAAACCTCCTGCAAGTGTGACCTTTTGTAAACTTCGTAGATTTTATCGAATCTTATGCACCTCATTCTCCATCTTGATTCTAAAACAACTATTTTCACCCATACTCATCCCCCTTGGACTTCATATGTCTATAATATCATATTAATACCCATTTAACACATCCACACCTAGTCCGAATGTACGGGGTGTCACATCTCCCTCCCCCATTATAATTGAAAATCAAAATATCATTTTGTATTGTTCGGATACACCATGATTTGATTTCCCTTGACAGGAATATGTAGGCAATCCACATCGAATTCAGTCATCTGTTGTAATTGAACTACGTTGTGGCTGATTCTATTTGGTTACATAGGTATTTTTAGTTAGACTCGGCACTTCATTTCAATTTCTTACCAATTTGCATCCATTGTAATCGAACAAAGTTTTTGACCCGATTCCATTTAGATATGTAGGCTGCCTGAGTCAGGCTCCGTCATTCCATTATAATTCATTCATCATTCTATCATCCTCGAACTACATTCAGACCTGATTTCGTTTGGATACGTAGGAAACCTGAAAAGGTTCGCTCATAACCCTAGGAAAGCCTTTGTAATGCATTTGTTTAGATTGGGATATAGTCACGATGACAATAAGTTACATCATCAGGGGCATCTCCATAAATCATTATCAATGGGACATAATCATCCAAAATGATACTCGCGTCAGAGGGAATTTCTAAACATGTCATAATCTGGAACAACAATATTCACCATTATTGGTCATGTGAGTCCATTGTCGTTATTGATGGTTGTGGTCTAATGTGGCATTGAATTATTAAGTTTCTACAGGGAGAGTTGGTAGTGGTAATGTTACAGAGGCGACCCTACCAAAGATATATAGATCACGGGGAGTTAAACATTCGAGGACGAATATTTCTAATGGGGGAGGATATTACATCTCGCGTTGTTGTACATTGAAATTTTGCTTTCAGTTAACCGACATAGACTCAGGGATGAGATCATCTTGACGTTAACGTACTTACGCTATTTATAACAAGCGATAAATAAGTGTTATGAAGGATAAATGGGTACACGGATTAAAGAAAATGAGTTTTGTTAAAAGTGGCTAATTTGGAATAAAATACGAGTCGAGCGATAATACCCGATAAAATATTAACTAGTACCATGCAAGGTACCATATGACCACTGTAGTATAATATACAAAGTATATATGAAGTATACTAAAAATAAGTAGAATTTTAAGTAATTTATGATAATTTTTAAATTATGCGGGCAATTGATTAATTACCGGATAACAGGATATTAACCGGTTAAGTAATAAGTAGATAAGATTAAATCCTCCCAAGAAAATGTGGCAGAACGCGACTACTTAAGAAATGACTCATATTGAATTATGAGGAGGTGGCTACCAAAGACTCATTTGAAATATTAACAAAGTAGTAACTTAAGTAAAAGTCTTGAAGACTATTACTCTTTAACACAATCTGCCTAGGTTTTGGCTTGTAAAAACTTCAAAAAATCAACATACTTTTGGCTTAAATCCAAGAACATTTTAGGCAGAAGCAAGAAATTCTTGCAATTTCAAAGAAATCCAAACCACAAACGTGAGAACAAAAGTCATTTCATCCAAAATTTTGAAATTCCTTGAACATCGGTTTCACTTCTTTATCAGAATTTCGTCCATATTTTGTAGAATCAGATTCATTCAAATAATTCCAGGAACATGTACGTTAAGGGCCTCCCTTCTTTCTTTTGGCATGGTCCAAATTATACTGAAGAAATGGGCAAATACACAGTTTCTATAAATTACTCTAGTCATAGAAATAGTAGGGGTGTCTATATTCTTGATTCCCCATGAGAATGATTATTATCTTCTGTTCATGGGTCTCAGAATAATACACAGTTGAAAAAGGTTATCCGGAAGGAATATTGAGATTATTACGTATTATTCATGCATTTCACCCATTTATACATGTGCATTGACCCATGACCAGATGGTGTTATATACACATATATATGTATATTATATTTATATGGGATACGGGAAAAAGGTTACAGCGTTATATACGCACCTTCACCTGATCAACTGGTATATGATGATGATTTTGCCCACAGTGGCTGAAATATATGTGTATATATTTATGTATATGTATATGGGATATCGGAAAAGGTTATGGCTTTAAATACGCACCACCACCTGATCATCTGGTATATGTTGATAATGTGCCCACATTGACCGAGACGATATGATGGATGCCCTCAGTGGCTTGATGATATTATATATACCCATACCTATGCATGACATGACATTTATACGCATGTGCATAACGTTATAAACGCTTTAAAATTTACAAAGTTATTCAGATTTAAAGACGTGTTTCTATATTCCATGTTTCATCTATGTCTGTTACGTACTAATTTTCATGCCTTACATACTCAGTACATTTTTCATACTGATGCCCTATTTCATGGGGCCTGCGTTTCATGCCCGCAGGTGCAGGTAGGCAAGTTAACGGTCCCCCTTCTTAGGATCCCTGATCAGCGAGAGTGGGCGTGCTCCACTTGATCCAGAGCTGCTTTTGATTATATATATATATGGGTATGATGTGGCTCAGTCCTATCTTTGTACAGTTATGTTTTATTAGATATATATATATATATATATATATGTATATGGGTATGACATGGCTCAGTCCCGTCTTTGTACAGTTATGTTTCTATTAGAGGTCTGTAGATAGTATGTCTAGTTGGATTGTATATGGCTTTGTCGGCTTTCAGTTTTAAATGTATAGTTGTCTATAGCAGCCTTGCCGGCTAGCCCACTATATTCTGCCTGTATACGTACATATGTCTTGAAGGCAGGTTTCCTTCATATACGTTATTTTTGTAATTCAACAAATGTTATACATGTTCATATCCTAGACGCATACTTAGGGGTGTTTGACAAGTAAGACTCAGGCACCCGTCGTAGTCCATCGGTTTGGGTCGTGACACAGGCAAAGCACATATTCAAATAGTTGAGGATATGTCCTTGATGTTAAAAGTAATTGGGATGATCACATACCTCTCATTGACCTTTCTATTAATAACACCTACCATTCTAGTATTAGATGACTCCATGCAAGACTCTATATGGGCTAATGTGTAGATCGTCAATTGGTTGGTTCAATGTTGATGAAGCAGAGTTGTTGGGACCAAATTTGGTCTATCAGACAATGGAGAAAGTTAATTTGATTCAAGAGCATTTGAAGACGGCTCGGAGCCGCCAAAAGTCCTATTCGAGCGTGAAAAAAGTGATATTGTTCCTAAACTTCACAGCCTCTAAAAGATAAATACAGACGTCTCTGTACCGATCCTTCAGACTCTATTAAGTTTGCTCGTGACTCGAGAAACCTATATAGAATCTTGCGAAGGATTGGTCAATTAGCTTATGAGTTGGAGTTGCCACCAAAATTTGCGGCTATACAGCCAATATTTCACGTGTTATGTTATAACATTCGCATTTCCAGTACTCAGATACTCATGTCAGTTCAGTACTCAGATACTCATGTCAGTTCAATACTCAGCTACTCATGTTAGTCAAATACATAGATATTCATGCTAGCTTAGTACTCTGATATTGATGTTAGTTCAATACTTGAATATTCATGCCAGTTTAATATTCGTATATCCATGTTAATTCAGTATTCACGTATCCATGTCATACCAATATTTAGTCAATGCAGTAGTCATTAAGTTTAGTATCTTAATAGTTCAGTAATCATGTATTCATTCAGTATAGTATGCAAGTGTTAATGAAAGTTCATGTTTCCACCAGATCCATTTAATGTCCAGAGTTAGCAGAAGTTACAGTCAGGACAATCATTCAAGGATGAATGATCCCAAAGGGGAGATAATGTAACACCCCGTACATTCAGACTAGGTGTGGATGTGTTAAATGGGTATTAATATGATATTATAGACATATGAAGTCCTAGGGGGATGGGTATGGGTGAAAATAGTTGTTTTAGAATCAAGATAGAGAATGAGGTGCATAAGATTCGATAAAATCTACGAAGTTTACAAAAGGTCATACTTGCAGGAGGTTTAGTGAAAACTGTGTAAGGTACTTGGGAATACTCAAAGCACGAAAGTTGTAGGCCTTTGAAATATCTTTCCAACGATTTAATTGGAGCCCAAAGGGATCTCTGTGCAAAAGGTTATGCACGTTTTACAGAACAATGTGCGATATGCTCGCCCTGAGTGCGCACCGACTGCTGTCGCGTACCTGTGGTAGTGTTACTGCCATTTTGCACGGTCAGGTTCACGGTCAGGCCTACAGATGCACGGGGCGCACATGGGGGGTCATTTTAAAGCCCTACTTCGTTCCCCACAGCCCCAAAACATAAAAACTTCCTCTATAAAGGCGAACTCTCAAAAGCCTAATTCCTTAAGGGTTCCTCCACCACCCAAGGTAAGTTCTAATGGTGATTCTAAGTTAATTTGAATTTCCCACTATCTTATTAACATGGGTAAACCCTCCATATCATTAGATATTTGATTGGGACATCGTTGTTGAGAGAAGGAACCCTAGAACTCAAATTCAAGAAGATTGAATGCCAAGAAGGTAATATTTTCGCCCTCTAATTGATCATAGCGTTGGATAAATGATTGTAGAACACAAGTTCATGAGATATGAGTTGATGTGTTTGATAAAAAAGAATGAACAATTATAGGTTTCGTTTGTTGATTGTTGATTATTGGTTAAGGGTGTTGTTTATCTTATGGGTGAAGAAGAACGATGTTGATTATAACCATTTGAGACTTTAGAATTTATCTAGGAGGAAGAGAATGGATTATTGGGTGTAGAGACACCATTAATGAGGACTATGAAGCTTTATTCTCACGAAGTATTTGATAAAATGCCTAAGTAAGCAAAACATGAGAATTATTTCTAATATGGAATCTCTTTAACTTGTATTGATATAGATTAAAGTTGAAAGGGTTGGCGAATGTTGTATTACGCTCAAGAGCGTGAAGTTAAGGTATGTGAGGCTAACTCTCTATGTTTGGGAATGTTAATGATTCTCCCTACACTATGTTTCTTGTACGGCGTTACTAGTTGCCTTAAAAATATAGTTTAGCCTAGGTCCTTAAATAGTTGAAGAACTTCTATTCTTTAGCTTCATAAAATGTTCATGACACGGGGCCCCCGGTCCATCCCACGAAAAAGCTCCAAAAGGCCGATGCTCGATGCTCGGAAGCAAAAAAATAAATAAAAGGGAAAGCAACAAGAAGGACCACCAGAATAAAAGCTCCTTTTATATATTGACAAAAAGGAAAAACACCTTTTACTATTCGTCTCCCAGGAGGGAGAACACATGGAACAAAAAAGAAGGCATACAAAAAAAGGGCTCGGAGACTACTCCTCGCCGCTATCATCTTCACCCCCATCGGGGGCAATCAAGAGCCCCAGTCTTCCCTCCGTCATGCAAGCCTCCTCCAGGTCGGCAGACAGCTCGAACCCTCTGGCATTAAGTTCTTCCAAGACCTCCCTCTTCGCCTTCACTTTGGCATGCCTGACAGCTCGGACCAGTTTCTGCTCAGCCGATAGAGATATTTCATGAACCATTGCATGCGCTGTGGCCGTATCCTCCTTATAAGCGGCAGCATCTCATTCGGCCTCAAACTTAACCGCGGCCAAAGTAGCAATCTCCCTGTGAGCGTCCGAGAGAAAGTCCCGGGATGTCGCCAATTCCCCGGTCACAGTCTCGCTCCGCTCCCTCAGCCCGGAGACCTCCGCTTCTAATTGACTAATCTGCAAGCTACTCTGCTCGACCTACAATGAAAGACAAGACGATGAATATGTGAATACAGAACATGTGTGGATACAAAGTAAAAGAGCAGGTATGAGCAAGGCAGAATACCTGAGCAGCAAGAGCGGCCCTCTCCCGAAGCGCCTCCTACAAAAAGGCCTGAAACTCCCCCAACTCTTTATCTCCCTGGGCACGACGATCCTCCGAGTCCTGTAGTTTCGAAGCAATGTTATTACACTCCTTCTCATGGCAAGAAAGTTTCCTACGAAGACGAAAGATGTCATGATCATACATCTCTTTACACTACGGCGCAACGAGAAAGTTAATGAAGATGATGAATAATTCCCGTGAGCAAAAAAAAACACGCAAGGAAAAGTTATCACCTGCTGCAGGGACTTCTCCACCGGTTTGATGGCACCCGATACATTGAGATCAGCTCCGTCGATTACGCCATAAAAAATGTTGGCAATGAAGCCTCCCCCTCTGAAAAGAGTACCAACCGTGGCGCCGTTCATCCTTTCAGCGTCCCTCAGCTCTCCTGATGAGACTGGAAAGTTCTGAATAAGATCGTTCGGGTTGCCAATTTCTCCAAATAGCGACCCATGTTCTTGGAAAGCCCCAAACCCTGACCCATCAGGACCAACGTTCCTGCTAGTAGAAGCTACATCAAATCCGGCCGCACGATTCAAAGCTACATCAACGTCCTCTTCAAGGACCCCGGCTCCTTAGCCCTATCAGATCTAGCCGTCCCAGACTCCGAAGCCTCTGACTGGGGCACCTGTACATCTCTCGTGCTTGACCTCATTCTCCTTCTCAATGGACTTCCATCATCGTCCTCCTCCTCAACATCAGGGTTCAACTCAGAGGTTAGGGCAACAGTTCCATTAGGATGAGAAATGGCTGCCCTGTCTTTCCTTTTCTTGTTCATATCAGGCCCTAAGGCCTCTGCTTCACCATTGGGGGGTGGCCTCATCTGCATATTCTCGCCTAGGCCTGCACCAACACAATAAAAATGATACATTGTTGCTTAGAGCTCAGAAAAGAACACAAAATGCAGAGCACGAGCGGTAAAGAAACCTCACCGTGATTCTTATCCACCCAACGCTCCTTAGACATGACGGTCCAAGACCGAAGACGATACGGGAACCTCTTATCCAAATGCCTGATCCATCCCACCAAATCTGGGACTACCTCGGGATGCCAAGCAGCGGCTGGGGAGAGCACAAAGTGGTTATTGTGACAAACAAAAGGGTAATTGAGAAGTGGCTAGAGGGAAGTTCACTTACGTCGATCGTTCCATCGCTCTGGAAAGGGCATCCTCCGGGCCGGGATGATATCCGAAGTCCTCACTCGAATAAACCTGCTGAACCATTCCCGGTCTTTCCCCTCATCAAAACTTGTGAAGGTCTAGAAAAGGCTTGAAGACTCGATTCATAAGATCCATAAAAGATGCCAGGGCATTTGTTAGACCAAATGACATCACCAGAAATTTGAAGTGCCCATACCGAGTCCTGAAAGCTATTTTTGGAATATCCTGCTCCCTTATCTTCAATTGATGATACCCGGACCGTAAGTCAATTTTTGAGAAACATGTAGCACCTTGCAATTGATCAAAACAAGTCATCTATCCTTGGTAAAGGGTATTTATTTTTTATTGTGACTTTGTTGAGTTGCCGGTAGTCAATACACATCCGTAGTGACCCATCTTTCTTCCTTACAAACAAGACCGGTGCGCCCCATACTGACACACTTGGCCGGATGAAACGCTTTTCTAGCAAATCCTTCAATTGTTCCTTTAGCTCTTTCAATTCTGTCGATGCCATTTTGTAAAGTGGAATCGACGTAGGCTGCATTCCTAGCATCACATCGATCCCAAAATCGATCTCCCTGTCTGGTGGGATCCTAGGGAGCTCATTTGGAAAGACATCAAGAAATTCATTCACAACTGGCACGGACCTAAGGCTAGGCGCCTCGACATTGGTGTCCGTAACCTGAACTAAATGATAGTTACACCCCTTCTTGATCATCTTCGTGGCCTTAAGGTAAGAAATAAACCGACCTTTAGGCACTACATTATCTCTATTCCATTCAACAATGGGCTCATTAGGAAATTCAAGCCTCATGGTTCTAGTCCGACAATCAAGCTTGGCAAAGAATGAATAAAGCCAATCCATTCCAATTATTACATCGAAATCAACCATCCCTAATTCAATAAGAACGACCATGGTATCCCTACCACGCACCGTGACAACACAACCTCTATAGACTCGAGCGATCGTAATTGACACACCAATCAGAGTAGACACCAAAAATGGCTCATGAAGTTGATCCGGTTCTATCCCAAATTCCATAGCAACAAAAGGGGTAACATAGAACAAGGTGGAACTAGGGTCAATAAGTGCATACACATCACGAGATTGGACAGTTATAATACCTATAACAACATCTGGAGAAGCCTCTACGGTTTGGCGACCACTCTTAGCATAGAATCAGTTGGGTCCTCCTGAACTTTGCGCACCACCCCTAGCTACACCACGCCCTGCGGGTGCTGGGGTACCTTGAGCTGGAGAGGGGGTTAAAGATGTAGCAGCTGTTGGGCTGGCTGGCTATGTTGTGCCTCTACCCGATCCCTAGCGGGATACACGACAATGCCTGTGAATATGACCCCTCATCCCACATCCATAGCATATGGGTAACTTCAAATAACTACCTAGCGAATCTCCGGAATCTGCTGGACAGCTCTCAACCCTCGCAAGCAGGACCTGATGCGCCTGAATCTGCACACGAGGTGCAGGGAGTAAAGTGAATACTCCAACTCAGAGAGTAATAATAATAAATGCAGACTGAGTAATAAAAACCTACGTAAAGGCACAACAACAGACTATAAAGAAGCAGTAAAAGCCAGTAAAAATATTGAGACAATGAAAATATGTAAAGTCACTTAAGTTTAGTTTAAATTTCTTGAAGTGTCTTTTTAACAATTAAGCAAGTAAAGGACATGCAACTAGGAAAGATAAACACATAAGAACCGCCCCTCGGGAACAATACCAACAGAATCAGCCCCTCGGGCAACACATGAAACAATACCAGCCCCTCGGGCTATATCTCACATCACAATGGTTACCCGCGCTCACTGTGGGTGTGAAGACAACTAGAGGGGCCCCTTATGGCCCAAGCGCAATATCAAGCCATCTCGTGGCATAATCACTAGGCTTTCGGCCTCATATCAACAATCCACCTTGTGGCATACAAATCTCAGGCCCTCGGCCTCATAATCATAATCAGTGTTTCCTCACAACATAGGCCCTCGGCCTTACTCAGTCAGAATCTCACATGCCACTCGGGCAACAGTAAAAACATGATGCTCAGACCAAAATATCATTTAAAATATCATTTTAAGTGCTAAAGCAAAATAAACATTGCTGAGTTATGAAAACAGTAGAATATAGCATGATTGAGTATAAATATAAAGTCAAAACCGTGAGAAAATATCAATAAAAATCCCCTAAGGGTTCAAATAATTGGCACAAAGCCCAAATATGGCATTCATCCCAAAAACATGATGATAGCAAACAGTTTTCAGTCAAATACGCAGTAAAACAATCATTCAGGATGGACTAAGTCACAATCCCCAACAGTGCACGATCCCACACTCGTCATCTAGCATGTGCGTCACCTCAATATAGAACGACGATATACAATCCGGGATTTCATACCCTCAGGACAACATTTACAATCATTACTCACCTCTATCCGGTCCAAATCTCTAGCTCGCGATGCCTTTGCCACTCGAATCGGCCTCCGGAAGCTCCAAATCTAACCAAAATCAGTGCAAAACTATCAAAATATGCTAAGGGAACAAAGCCCACTCAAAAGAAATCAAATTACAACATAAATCCCGAAATTGGCCAAACCGACCCCCGGGTCCACGTCTTGGATTCCGATAAAAATTACATCAATGGACTCCTTATCACTCCTCGAGTTCATTCATACGAAAAGCATCAAAATCCAACCACAAATGACCCCTCAAATCCTAAATTCTAGGTCTCTAATTAGAAGCCCTAGTTCTTCAGTATTAGGCTTAATTTCCATGATTAATTAGGTAGAATTCACATTAGAATCGAGTATTAGGTCTATAAATCTAAGCTCCAAGTGTTTCCCCTTAAATCCCTCTTCAATCCTCTTCAAAAAGCTCCAAAATCACTCAAAAATGGTGGAAGTTAACCCCAAAATTGCGGACAAGATGACTATTTAAACATTCTGCCCAGGCCTCAATTCCTTCTTTGCGAACACGGTCAACGCCTCGCATTCGCGAAGCACAATCTAACTTTGACAAAATTTCCTCTTACACGAATGCGTCCAGTCCCTCGTGAACATGATGGTTCCTCAGCCCGACCTTCGCGAACGCGATGAACAAATCAACCTCAAACCCAGCTACTCAACTTCCTCTACGCGAACGCGGCACAGCCTCGCGAACGCAATGCACAATATTCCATCCCCTTCACGAACGCGGAGCCTTCCTCGCGAATGCGAAGGCTAAATCCTCAGCCTCACCAACTAACCTTTCTCAAAAGCGAGGGCCTACTCGCGAACGCGAAGGTCATTTCTCTGCAACACTGAACAACAGTTTTCTGCATTTTTCCAAAACATGAAATGGTCCGATTGACCACCCGAAACTCACCCGAGGCCTCCGGGACCTTAACCGAACATGAAAACATATCCCATAACGTCATTCAAAGTTTTTCCAACCTTCAAAACGCTCAAAACGATATCAAAACACCAAATTCGCATCGGATTCAAGCCTAAGAATTCCAAAATCTTCTAAATTACGCTTTTGATCAAAAGCCCAACCAAACCATGTCAGAATGACCTGCAATTTTGCACACACATCCCAAATGAAACAACAGAACTAATGCAACTCTCGGAATTCCATTCCGACCTCTATATCAAAATCTCACCTAACAACCGGAAAATGCCAAAAATCCAATTTCGCCAATTGAAGCCTAAATCTACTCCGGGCCTCCAAAATACATTCCGATCATGCTACTAAGTCCCAAACCATTTCAAGAAGCTATCCGAACCATCGGACCTCACATCCGAGCCCTCTAACACATAAGTCAACATCCGATTGACTTTTTCAACTTACGCTTCCTCAAAAGAGACTAAGTGTCTCAGGCCTTACCAAATCCTTTCCGAACCCGAGCCAACTAACCCGATCACTCATAGAACCGATGAATAAAAGCAATAAGAAGCAGAAATGGGGGAAACAGAGGGGTAACTCATGAGACGACTGACCGAGTCGTCACAGATTTGACCATACATTTCGAAGACTTCAAGGTAAACCTGTTTGGCGTTTGCAGGCGTCAGAGTCACCTTATGTCCTTACTTCTACTATGGTATACTCCTTGTTTAGATGGTGTTGTGCTAGGGATTTTCAGTATATTTCTCTAGAGTATAAGACCAATTTCACCGGTTCTTGGGAATTTTGTCACAAAAGGTTTATTTTGGAGTTATTATAAGTTTTATCAAATTATCTTATTATCTTATTGTTAATTATGTCAAAAGATCAATGAATGTTAGGATTACCTAGTTTTAGACAGTAGGTGCTATCACGATATCCTAAGGTGGAAAATTGAGGTTGTGACATTATTTTATTATTATTGTTGATACCCAATTTTTTCCAATATATTTTTAATTCGTAAAATATTTCAAAATAGCATATGTATGCATATAAGTATGTCCAAATGTTTTATTATTTTTTCCTTAATTTTAAAAGATTTTTAAACCAATTTATTCCCCTATTTTATTCATAAAAACCCAATAATAATTCCCAAAATTATTATTCTAGTGATTCATTTATTGGATTCTCATATTTATACTAATATATAGCTAACATATGTTTTGCATTTTTTTACGAATTTATTTAGTACTTTTAAAGCTAAATTGCATATAATTGCAATATTAGCCCCTTTTAAGATTTAATTATATTTATATTTATAAAATTAAGTTCAGTATTTTTAAATTAATAATTATGTTTTACAAATCATTTTAGTACTTTTAATTTATTTCCAGGAATTAATTTACTATTGTTTATAAAATAAATGGGGAAAATGGCTATTTAAAATCTAGCCAGATTTCATTTCAATTGTAGCCTAATTCTACCCCAATTTAAACCCAATTACCCCGGCCCAAATCCTACTCATACCCAACCACCAACCTAATTAAACCGACCCACACCCGGATCCAAACCTAACCTTTTAAATCTCAGCCGTTGATCATTTAGATCAACAGCCACCGGCTGCCCTTACCTTAATTAATCCCAAACGACCACCCAAACCTTTTCATTTGTTACCATACGCCGCCTCTGAATCTCTACTCTCCCAAATCCTCTCTACAACACCCTCAAACCCTAACTGCCGCCACCCTAATCCACCCTAATCCATGGCTTTTCTGAGGTCATCGGAGACCTATACCAGCCTTCCAAGGATTATATGTGTTTGGTTCTGTGGTCTCATGACCAGAATCTGAAGGGATTTGATCTAGTCTTTGCTCGATGACCTTTCTTCGGTCATCCCTGACCTTTCTCCAGCCAGCCATGGCCATTCAAGTCAGACCTTTGACTCTCCTGGTTAGATCGGTAACTTTCAAGGCCTTTTTCGTCGCTTTTGGGTTCTTCTGAAGTCCTAATCTCTAAGACCTTTTCGACTTCTTTCAGATCTACCTTAGATCCATGCTTACCATGAGTTTTCAAACATTTTCTCGAAGCTTCTTTAACTTTGCTTTCATAAAAAAAGACTCTTCATCTTTTCCGATTAGGGTTTTTCCTTCAAGTTTTCCTTTCAAAATCATTTTCTCTGATTTTAATGTGTCTGTGGTTTTACTATGTTTTATTCATGTTATTCTCCTATCTGATTTAGCACATTGAAAACACTAGTTACTTTGGGTTCAATCGAGTTTTCAAACTGTTTGTTAGATAAGTGCTTGTCTGGTTAAGTTCTTGTTCGATTTATTTGATTATCATCTTTTAAGCTTGACTATTGTTGAAGGAACCTATGTCTTTGGGTTTGAAACTGTTCATTTGAATACTTGACTCTACTTGAGGTTCCTTGTTTTTGAATCTCTTTTCTTTATGTGATTCCTCTAATTGTGGGTTTTTACTATCTTTAAAACTCGACTATGCCTGAAACCCTAACTTTTCAAAGGGTTTCTCATCTGCTACTGTGAGACCCTTTCCATGCTTTTGATACTCTATTTTTTTTCTTATTAACTATTGATTCAATGTGACTCGACCTACTGGACTATCATGCTTTGAATGTTTGCTATCTACTGAACTTTGTGCAACTATTGCATGCTGTTTCTTTTGCCAATAGGTTTGGCTTCACATGTCTAGTGTTTGTGCACTTTATTTATATGCTGAGGTTCCTTCTTTAATTGATCTTCAATCTTGGTACTGATTTCAAATTTTTCTTTTGTGAAACTCTAATTTCACTCGCCTGTTAAAGTTAATGATTCTTTCCTTATTTTTGCTTTACTGAATCTTTTCCCGAAATTAGTGTATTTCTGTACTTAGACTCGATTGCTTACTTAATGTTTTACTACTTCTTTTATGGCAATAATCAGTCTACTTACAAACATATTTTCTTTCCTTATTTTGAATCTGTTAGCCCCGTTAAACAAGTGATTCCTCAATTAAAGGGAAATTATTTGGCTTATTGATTCTGATTGTTGATTATTTCCATATTTGTATTGAACTTTACTTATTACCTTATTTCTCACATGTTTTCAAAAGGCTATAATACCGTGCACCCCTCTTCTTTCAAGGATACGAACTACTTGAGTTCAAAACACACACTTCACTCAAACTCTCTCTCTCTTTTTCTCTGTTACTGCTTGTGTTGCGGCCTTGTCTAGCCAGCTGAAAGCCAAGGCTAGGATGTAGAAACTTGCTCACTTTTCTTTCTGCATTTGCTTCTTTACTGGTATGTTCTGATTAACATTCTAGCATCAACAACAACCTATTTTTTATGCTATTTCCTCACTCATGCCTAGTTCTGTTTGTGTTTTAATCAAGTTGCATTGTTAAGCATGTCGTAATCTGCCCCTTCCTTTTCTGAATTCATGTTTCCCCAATGTATGAACTCTATCAGTCATTTATGAAACCCAAACCCCCATATCCCCTATGTGTTTGTATTCCTTGGTTGGTTTGAGGGCATGCCAGCATTAGACATTGCTGTGCATGACCCAAACCTGACCCTCTCTGATCACATACTTCGTATCCTCTTTATGTGTGTATCCTCTGGCTAGTTTATGGGCATACCAGCATCACTTATTGCTGGGCATGTCCAGATTTTTTGACCCCTCTTAGGGTCATAAGCCACCTGCAATGTATTCCCAAACCCTTGCCCCCTTTGTGCTATTACTAATGTTGTATAACTTTAGCTTTTACTACTACTGCTTTCCAAACTACCCCTCTCCAATTTATATTCTCCACTCAGTTTTAAATCTCTAATCCTGCACTTCCACTATATTCTTAGACTTAGGTTCTGCCCCCTTTTATGTGAGCCTTGCCTTGGGACCCATGAGCTCCCTATGAACTTGGACACATAAGGGCTTGCCCTACCACACTACACTCATCTCTATCTGGTTATGCAACTTGGGTGTGAGCACTGCCCAGGGTCCCCCTGAGACCCTTACGGAACTTTGACACACTCAAGTCCAGGAAAGGCTTTGAAACAATGGCATTTGAGGTGTTTTATTCCATAACTCAGAGAGGAAGTCAAGAATCAGGCTTCCTCTAGTTGTAACTTTTCTTTTATACTTCTTTGATGTAATTCATTTTTTAGTTTGTAATAATTTGTAATAAACATTGGGGTTGGCTTGTGAAAAGGGCTGGGTAATTATGCATGCTTAAGGGTAGAAATCAAGCCTATAAGATCTGTTGTTTTAAATTCTGCATGTTTAACTCTGCATTTAGGTATCATACCTATAAGACCTGTTTGTTTAAACTATGCATGTTTAATTCTGCATTTAGATAACATGTCTATAAGACCTATTTTCACTAAATTTCTACACGTTCTACATCTAGGGAACCTGCCTATAGGACTTGCTTAAATTCTGCATGTTATTGTCACATTTAGACATCATGTTCTTAGGATCTAAATGGTTAGAATCAGATATCATGACCATAAGGATAAGAACCAATACCTTTTTTTTAGAAATCATGTCTATAGGAATAAAAGGAGTAATACTAGATATCCTGCCTATAGGATCTGAATAATTTAAAATCAGTTCGACTCTAAACCAGTTTTTAACGACCTTACACCTTTATTTAACACAGTTTAGAGAGCATGCCTATAAGATTTCCAAATCGTTCTTTTAAAACTGTTACTACTTTGCCACATGCTGAGTCAATAGTAGATACCATGTTCATAGGATCTCACCCTAGACGCTTAGGCAAGCTTTAGGTGATAATAAAAAAAAGGGAATCCGTCTCTGTTAAGTAGTAATTGCTACAACCAGCAGGCAGGCCTGATTCGAACTTCTTATCTGAGTTATGTAATAAACTAGTCTGCCTCAACAATTGAAACTTCCCTTTACCTTAGTATGTTAAATTCAGACCTTAGATGTATGTTTAAGTCATGCTATTTATGTGCTTTGTTTGAGGAGGTATACATGAGCCTTTTATTTGTTTACATGCTTCCACTAACATGCAGTATTATGTGTTTTGTATGTCGCCTTAGATTTTTACCTTTGAAATCCAAGTCAGCCTAATATCCCTCCCCTTTAGGAATAATAGTCCTAAGTTCCTCCGGGACCAATAGGAATGGGACGGATAATAGCATGCAGTAGAGATCGAGAGCAATCCGCTCTTTAAAACCTTGACGGGGTGGGAAGGGTAGATATGGATATGATGACCGGTGCGCTAATACCACGTGTATCCCCTCTTTTGAGAAGTGTTATACCGGGTATCGCATTGATGTGATCCATATTAAATATAAACCTAGGACCCCCTTTTCCTTTTATTTGCAAATTTCTTTTCAAAAGTTCTTTTAATTGTTCTTTCGAACTCTTATGTGTTTAAATTTAAATCCCATACTATTTGAGCCTATACTTGTCTATTCACTAAATTGCACAAATTCACAAGAAACTGTCTGGCTGGGAACTACACTAGTGGATCCTGAGGGGTGCGTATTACCTTCCCCTTAGGATAATTTCAAGCTCTTACCCTATCTCTGGTTATCAAGCAACCTAGAAGTGAACCCTAATAGGTGTCCAAATGCACCTTAAAATCATTAGGTGGCGACTCTTCAATTGCAAAACCCATTTCCCAAAAGGAATGAGTTGTCCTATGCCCAAAATGTCATAAACCCGATATCCCGATTGCATAAGAGGGAAAAAGGGGGTGCGACATCATGGCGACTCTGCTGGGGATATTTAGGCTTTTACAACTTCATATTGTTATTGTGAATTTTTACCCTCCTTTATGTGCAATTACTTGTTTAATTCCTTTAAGCATTTAATTTCCTTTTCAACTGCAAAAACTGACTTGTCTTCTTTGTTTCTTTCCTTTGCTACTGCTTTAAATTATGAAACTGTTGTATTTACTACTTTCTTAATGTGCAAATACATGTCAACATGCTTTTAATTATTGCATAACTATGCTCAACATCATACTCCACTCGTGCCAGATAAATACCATAGCAATGCTTATAATGAGTGGTTGCGCTCTTCTTATATTATCACCCCCTAAATTCGGAAAGGCATATTTGCGTTAAAACCAGTCGATTAGCAGTGCAATCAACAATTCCGTGCCTTCCCCCTTGAGTTGTCCGCTCAAGGGTACCAGTCTAGAACTCCATATAAACCTTACTCAGTTCGAATTACGCATGTATCATTGTCAAACCTAGCCGGGTCAGTTGTGTTGTCCATATAATGACCCTTTAAGATAGCCTTGTCCAAAGTCCACTAGGTTTCCCTAATCCCAAACGGACATCACCACGTTCTGTGCATTTATTTGGAGGACTAAATACTTCATGCTAATTGTTGGTATTAAATAATCGAGTCTGGTGGGGGTAAGGGCCTAACCTTATTTGTCTTGCAGAAATATGAGGCACGAAGTCCCTAAATTCGGCATGGTCACCAACATCCACCCAAGACTGCTAAGCTGGTGGAAAGATCTTAACTCTAGTGATCAAACCCTTGTCCGAAAATATTTGGTGAATCTACTTTCCCTCCTAGAAATCCAACCTAATAACAAGATCATAGAAGCTGATACTTTGTTTTGGGATTGTAAAAGGGTTGTATTCCACTATGGGGATATTGAAATGACACCCTTGCTAGGGAGATAGGAGGATTGATAGGGTTAGTATGGGAAACTCCAGGTCTACTGATGCCTGAGAACCACAAAGGCAGGGGCTTCCTCAAAATGATGGGTTTAAAGAAGAATTCAGAGTTGACATGTCTGAAGGAGTCCTACATCCCTTTTGACTATTTGTATGAAAGGTATGGTCACAACAAATCCTATCGTACCTACCCTGACGAGTTTGCCATCACATCATTGGGGCACATCCACCAAAGGGTCTTCGTATTCATGTTTTGTTTCCTAGGGCTGATCGTGTTTCCGGTGAAGAAAGCAAGAATCCACACCAAGCTGGCTATGGTAACTAAGACCTTAATGGAAGGGATCTGTGGATAGCCATTCAGCATTGTGGCCATTATCGTTGCCGACATATATCGAGCCTTGGAGAAGTGTCAACGAGGAGCAAAACACATCGAAGGCTGCAATTTATTACTTTAACTCTGGCTCATGGAACACCTCCAAAGGGGTGAATACCAACAAGAGATTCGGCAAAGTGACTGGGATGATCATATCGCTTTCCATCGTCCGAAGTGAATGAATTACATGCCCAATATGTTTGCTCAGCCAAAAGATGCCAAAGGATGGCTAGATCTATTTGATAATCTAACTGAGGACCAGGTACAATGGATGTTCGAGTGGTTTCCGACCAAAGAATTCATCACCTGATCCTAAGACGCACCTTACCTAATATTGATTAGGCTGAAGGGAACATACCCTTACATCCCTCTCCGAGTTATGAGACAAGCTAGTAGGAAGCATGTTATACCCAGGGTCGACAAGATGAGTCATTTCCGGGCTGTTTTCCACAATGATGATAGTCCTTACAAGTGCCAAGCTCACCATATGGTGGCACTGCAAGATCATAATGGGGAGAGATACCATCGAGTCAGACAGATATCATGCTGGTTGCGCTCCTTTCTACTCAGATTGGTTGGAAGACAATCATGATGGTCTGGTCTAGCCAGGGTTTGCTCAAGGTCACATGATCATAGATGAAAGGGCCGCGGTACATGTCAAATACAACCAACTACGCAAAAGAATTCGTGAGTGCGAAAGTGAACACCGTGAAATACAAGTGTCCAACCAGAAACTGATTGAGGAATAGAAGGACATGACTGTCAGTGCCAACAAGCGATTGGGATACTTGGAGCGAGGCATGGTGGAATTGGAAAGAAATTTTCTCAAGAGGGTCAAAGACTGCCAAAATGCTGAAGGAATCGAAGGCGGACATCTAGCCAGAGCCTACCTATTGCTGGGACTTCGTGAGTTTGGGAAGCTGTTCGACAGAGCCAAATATGCGGAATCTGGGGAAGGTCCTTCTAGATAGGAGTTTTTCTTTTTTGCTTTATAAAATGTAATAAGGTCGGTGGCCATTAGTGATTTTCATTTCCTGTTTATTTAGTGTCAATTTGTGATTCGTCTACTTTTATCAATAAAATGAGGCATTTATCATCCTAAGTTCTCCAAATCATTTGTCGCTAGGCCTACCTCGGGCACAAAGAGGTACCCCAAACTAGGACACGATTTATATTCCCTCACTATGTGTTTAAATATTGCAATACTTCCTATAATCCTCACTAACTTGGTTACCTTTTGTTTTTATTTTTATATTTGTTTTTATTATTCCCCTCCCCAAAGGTTAGTTTGTGCACTCTGGCAACATCATTCTATTCCACGAGATCCAGGGGCCCTCCACCCACTCATCCTCTTAGTCTTGTCAAAAACAAGAACAAAGGCAAAATAGAAGATTTGAACAATGTCAGAAGGGAGAATGCAACTGAACGGGTAGAGGCCACCAATCGTCATGGTACTCAAGTTCCTAAGGAAAATGTGTCCCAACTTGAACAGAAATTGCTGAAATTCCAGGAAGAACTCGATCAGGTTCGGAATCTGGCAAGCTTGTCATTTTCCCTCAGCACCCCGGATATCACCTTTCCTAATACTCAAAACCCTACACCACATCAAAAGATCCCAAAGCAATAGAATCATCCAGCTCCCCACACTGTTCCACCAAAGACCCAATGCAATACTTGCCATACCCCAAATAATACTTCGCTACTCATCTCAAAACTCTAAAACTCCACAAATGACCACTTTCATACCTACCATAACACTCTCATCTACGCGGAGACCATTCCACACTCCACCCAACCCATCTCAAGCACACGCGAGTCTGACGATAAAGACTTGCTCATCAGGAACCTGGCTGAGGAACTTAAGAAATTGACTAGCCGGATTCAAGGCGTTGAAGGAAGCAAGGGAATTGAGGGGATGAACTATGAAGATCTTTGCATACAACCCGATATCGAACTGCCCGAGGGGTACAAACCTCCTAAGTTCGAGATGTTTGATGGTACAGGGGATCCAAGGGTCTATTTGAGGACGTACTGCAACAAGCTAGTTGGAGTAGGTAAAGACGAAAGGATCCGCATGAAATTGTTTATGAGGAGCTTGAAAGGAGATTCTTTGTCTTGGTACATCAGCCAAGTTCCAAAGAAGTGGTCAAGCTGGGTAAGCATGGCATCCGACTTTATGGACAAGTTCAGGTTTAACATCTAGAATGGGCCAAATGCGTTCTATATTCAGAATCTAAAGAAGAAGCCTACAGAAACATTTCGCGAGTATGCCACTTGCTGGAGGTCCGAAGCTGCTAAGGTTAGACCTGCCCTAGAGGAGGAATAGATGAACAAATTCTTTGTCCGGGCTCAGGACCCGCAGTATTATGAATGACTGATGATGATTGAAAGCCACAAATTTTCCGACATCATCAAACTGGGTGAAAGAATTGAAGGTATCAAGAGCAGTATGGTTACAAACTTCAAGGCCTTGCAAGCTACGAATAAGGCCTTGCAGTCTGGTGGTGTGTCTAATAAAAAAAGGACGTAGGAGTCGTGATGGTTGCACAAAGGACCAAATCTCCTATCAAGTACCAAACTTACCTAACACCCCCACTCACATATCAGCCTACTCCGAACTACCAAGCACTCTTACCCTCTTACCAAGCTCCACCACCACATTATCAATCACCACCACCTCCACCTCCTACATATCAGCCTACTTCGCCTAGATATTCCCAACTCGCACATGTCTACAAAACTTATAATGCTCAACCATCCCACTATCAGTCACCTCCCGCCCGTCAAAACTTCCCTAGACCCCGGCCAAATTTAGATCGCAGACCTCCGAAATAATATACAGCCATCGCTGAGCCTATTGACAAGTTGTACGAGAGACTCAAAGCTGCTGGTTATGTCACCCCCATCCTTGCTGCAACTCCTGAGAACCCTTCTCAGTGGGTTAACCCAAACAAATCTTGTGCATACCACTCCGGCATGAAAGGGCATACCATCGACGAATGTCGTTCCTTGAAAGAAAAGATCCAGACTTTAATTGATAGAAGATTATTGTGGCAAATGAACCCGCTCCAAATGTCCGCAACAATCCTCTACCCGATCATAAGGGAAAAGGAATTCACATGATTGAAATAGAGGATGATTGGGATCCCGAGGGATCAATCGGGTTGATCGCAGAAGGCGATGACCCAAAGAAGCCAATAGTTACTATTAATCCAATCATAGTCCAGATTCAGCCATTTGGGGATGCCGAGGTAAATATGTCTGTGCCACTTGAGTTTGAAGCAACGTCATTTATAAAAACACCAGTGAAGATTGAGGTCAAATTCATGTCTCCAGAAAATGCACCCGTACCGTGTAAAGTTGCAATTTTACCACCCAAGGCGCATGCTCCGCTCGGAGTAAGGACAGCCACGTCAATCCTAGTGGCAATGTCAACGATGACACCATTCCATACAAAGGCTATACCATGGTACTATACAGCCGAGGCAAGGAGGAAAGGCAAGGTTAGGTTCGAAGAAACTATTGCAGCATAGGGCATGATAAGAATTAGTAGAGTTTATACCCCGGAATATCTGGCTGAGTCAAGCAACCAGGCTTCCAATCGGTCAGCCATAGTTGAGACAAGTTTAGACGATCTTTGGAGAAAGATATAGGCCAAGGAATACTCGGTCATCGACCAGTTGAACAAAATACCGACGCAAATCTCCATTCTTGCTTTGCTACAAAATTCTGATGCACACAGGAATGCTCTGCTAAAAGTACTAAGTGAAGCATACGTGCCAAGTAACATCACTGGCGAGGAAATGGATAATATGGTATGAAAAGTGTTGGAGAGCCATAAGATCACATTTCATGAGGACGAGCTACCACCTGAAGGGTTGGGACACAACAAAGCACTGTATATCACTGTGCAATGCGAGAACTACTTCATCACTAGGATCCTGATCGATGGTGGTTCCAGTTTCAACATTTGTCCATTAGTAACACTCAAGAAGCTAGGTAAAGGACTACATGAGGTAAAGGACGAAGCCATCAATGTGAAAGCCTTCGATGGATGCCAAAGGTCCACTATTGGGGAGATCAGCCTATGCTTGCAAATGGGACCAACCTGGTTCGACGTTGATTTCCAGGTAATAGATGTGCCAGCATCTTACAATTTGGTGTTGGGACGGCCATGGATTCATGCTGCTGGGGTCGTAGCGTCAACACTGCATCAGGCCGTAAAGTTCGAATGGAACCACCTGGAGGTGATCATTCACGGCGACAGTAGCAACCCTATATACAGTCGCCATACCATTCTGTCAATTGAAAGAAGAAGGAAGCTAGGTGGAGAGACTTACCACTACATTGAAAGGGTGAATGCTGTTGACAAAGACAAATGGTGGGATAACAAAATCGAGAGCATACTGAATTGGAGTGGGTACGAACCTGGCAAGAGACTCAGAAAGAACCTCCAAGGAATCGTTAAGCCAATAAAAATCAAGAAACATGGCGCCACTTTTGGTCTAGGATATGAGTACACCTAGGAAGAATTCAACAACTGGTTGCCACCATGGCGCGATCCTTACTATCCGTTGGAGCAGCCAATACCACATTTGGAGCAGACTTTCCAGCAGGCCGACATTGTTTATGGGACAGAAGAAGAAGAAGCACTTGCAGCGGTAAAGAATTTGTTCCTGGAAGACAATGACATGGATTATTGTGTTGTTGTCGAGGAGGAGGGGGAGGAAGGCCCTTCCATACAGGCTGTAAGAAGAGGGGCACACCTCAATAACTGGACTATCAGGACAACCAGAGCCCGACGAGCCTCGTGGTAGCAAGGCTAAAACAAGCACTATTTTTATTTGCTAAATAATTTTCATTCCAAATTTTAATTCCCGCAATAAGATCTTCAATGCTCAAAATAGTTACGAAATTTATCAAAGCATTACGATTTTTCTTATGAATCAACACTCATTATTATTATTTTTCTCATTACTTTACTTATACAACATTACTATTACTTATCTTGATGAACCAATGACTGTGACATGCAATAAGACAACGCAACAAACGGACATTGATTCAAAGGAAGATGACATACCAGAAGAGATTGTTAAAGAAGTTGAGAGTTTTGAAAACAGACCTAAGTCCAACCTGGATGAGACTGAGATTGTTAATGTGGGAGATGCAGAAAATGTCAAAGAAACACGAATCAGCGTTCACTTATTGCCATCAGAAAAGAAGGAATATAGAGAATTTCTAATGGAATTTGAGGACATATTTGCCTGGTCGTACGATGACATGATTGGTCTAAGTACATCTATTGTGGCTTACAAACTGCCAACCGATCCAACATGTCCACCGGTAAAGCAAAAGCTCAGAAAGTTCAAGCCTGATATGAGTCTAAAAATCAAGAAAGAACTTACCAAACATGTCAAAGCTAAGGTTTTCAGGGTAGTATAATACCCGACATAGTTAGCCAACATCGTGCCAGTGCCAAAGAAGGATGGGAAGGTTAGAGTCTGTGTCGACTACCAGGATCTCAACCGGGCCAGTCCAAAGGATGACTTCCCTTTGCTGAATATACATATCCTGATTGACAATTGCGCCAAGCATAAGCTACAATCATTTGTAGATTGCTTCGCTGGTAATCATCAAATCTGGATGGATGAAGAAGATGCTGAGAAAACGACTTCTATTATGCCGTGGGGAATGTACTGTTACAAGATGATGTCGTTCGGCCTGAAGAATGCAGGGGCCACCTACATGAGGGCCATGACTACCATTTTTCATGATATGATACACAAGGAGATTGAGGTATATGTAGATGATGTCATCATCAAATCCAAGAAAGACACTGATCACATGGAAGATTTGAGGAAGTTCTTCAATAGATAACGGAGGTACAACCTGAAACTAAATCCTGCAAAATGCGCATTTGGGGTTCCTGCTGGAAAATTGCTTCAGTTTATTGTGAGTCGCCGAGGAATAGAACTGGATCCATCAAAAGTCAAAGCCATTTAGGAACTACCACCATCAAAGAACAAGAAAAATGTGATGAGTTTCCTGGGGAGACTCAACTACATCAGCCGGTTCATAGCACAATTTATAGTTATCTATGAGCCAATCTTTAAGATGTTGAAGAAGAGTTCCACTACCAAATGGACCGATGACTGCCAAAAAGCCTTCGATAGAATCAAGGAGTACCTGTCAACACCACCAGTCTTGGTCCCACCTGAGCCAGGTAGACCCTTATTACTCTACCTTGCAGTCTTGGATGGAGCTTTTGGTTGGGTTCTGGGGCAGCATGATGAAATGGGGAGGAAGGAGCAGGCCATCTATTATCTCAGTAAGAAGTTCACCCCGTACGAGGCCTGGTATTCTCTGTTAGAGCGCACCTGTTGTGCTTTGACTTGGGTAGCTCAGAAGCTGAAGCACTATTTTTGTGCCTATACCACATACCTCATATCAAGGATGGATCCTTTGAAGTATATCTATAAGAAGCCCATGCCCATTGGCAAGCTATCCAAGTGGAAAATCCTATTGAATGAGTTTGACATTGTCTACGTAACTCAGAAAGCAATCAAGGGACAGGAACTAGCGGACCACCTTGCTGAGAATCCCGTGGATGGAGAATACGAACCCCTGAAAACGTATTTTCCTGACGAAGAGGTATCATTCATAGGAGAAGATATTGCAGAATCCTATGACGGTTGGAGAATGTTTTTCGATGGAGCAACAAATTTCAAAGGAGTTGGCATAAGAGCAGTCCTAGTATCAGAAATCGGTCAGCATTATACGGTGTCTGCCAAACTCAGGTTCTCATACACCAACAATATGGCTGAGTACGAAGCCTGCATCTTAGGGCTCAAGATGGCCATTGACATGAACGTTCAAGAGTTGCTAGTTATTGGAGATTCATACCTACTCATATATCAGGTGCGTGAAGAATGGGCAACCACGAATTCCAAGATACTCCCGTACCTGCATCATGTACAAAAATTAAGAAAGAGGTTCAGGAGGACGGAGTTCCAACATGTTCCCAGAGTCCAGAATGAGTTCGTCGATGCATAGGCTACCCTGTTATCTATGATACCACATCCAGATAAAAATTTCATTGATCCTATTCCGGTAAAGATCCATGATCAGCCAGCTTACTGTGCCCATGTTGAAGAAGAAGCAGATGGAAATCCTTGGTTTCATGACATCAAGGAATATTTGGCAAAAGGAGAGTACCCAGAGCTCGCAAACCCTACTCAGAAATGCACACTTCGGAGGTTGTCCAATAATTTCTTTCACAATGGAGGAATCCTGTATAGGAGGACTCCAGATCTGGGATTATTAAGGTGTGTCGATGCAAAGGAAGCATCCAGGCTACTAGAGGAAGTTCACGCTGGGACCTGCGGCCCACATATGTACGGTTTTGTCTTAACCAAGAAGATACTCCAGGCTGGTTACTTTTGGATGACTATGGAATCAGATTGCATCCAATATGTCCGTAAATGCCACCGCTGTCAGGTACATGCAGACATGATAAAGGTGCCTCCAAATGAGCTTAATGCAACAAGCTCACCGTGGCCGTTCGCCGCTTGGGGAATGGATGGCACTGGACCAATTGAGCCTGCTGCATCCAACGGACACAGGTTTATCTTAGTAGCAATCGACTATTTCACCAAATGGGTTGAAGTAGCATCTTACAAAGCAGTGACTAAGAAAGTCGTGGCAGACTTTGTCCGCGACCGCATTATTTGCCGATTCAGGATTCCAGAGTCAATCATTACTGATAATGGCTCCAACCTCAATAGTGACCTGATGAAAGCTATGTGTGAAACCTTCAGGATCAAACATAAGAATTCCACAGCCTACAGACCTTAGATGAATGGAGCCGTAGAAGCCGCCAATAAGAATATCAAGAAGATATTGAGGAAAATGATATAGAAGCATAAATAATGGCACGAGAAGTTATCATTTGATTTATTGGGATATCGCACCACAGTCCGCACATTAATCGGGGCACCCCCCTATATGCTGGTTTATGGTATAGAAGCAGTCATTCCCGTTGAGGTAGAAATTCCTTCCCTAAGGATCATACAAGAAGTTGAGCTTAACGACGCAGAATGGGTAAAAAGTTGTTATAAGCAACTAGACCTTATATATGGAAAGATAATGAATACAGTTTTCCATGGTCAACTCTATCAGAACAGAATGTCCAAAGCCTTCAATAAAAAAGTCAAGCCGAGACAGTTCACATCAGGGCAGCTGATGTTAAAGAAAATTTTCCCACATCAAGATGAAGCCAAATGGAAGTTCTCTCCCAACTGGCAGGGTCCATACATGGTTCACTGGGTTTTGACAGGAGGATCCCTCATACTTGCAGAAATGGATGGAGAAGTCTAGCCTAAACCAATCAATTTAGATGCAGTCAAGCGTTACTATGTGTAATCTTATGCTTTCCTTGTATGATGTAATTTGAACTACGCTTGAACTGATTCCCGTTTAAGAGGGGATATGTAGGCAGCCCTATGGGTTCGGTCATAATTCAATAAAATTTTCATATCCCCCGCAATTGGAAACTGGGGCAGAATTTTGAGGAGGACCCTCAAAATTCCGGAGTAATTTCAGCCGATCGTCGCAAACAATAGTCAGAAGCATCGACCCATTAAACTAGGGCAAAATTTTGAGGAGGACCCTCAAATTTTCGTAGCAAGAGAGGTCCCAAAGTCCCAAACTGTGTCATAGTCATCAGTTCATCTAAAAGTTATTACTTATGTCATATTTTTACGAAATCATGCATGTTTATTACTGAAACTACCTTGTTTAGCAACGCTACCCCAATGATACATGTAGTAACACCATATCAAACCTGAGCAGTCAAGCAGAGCCAGCGAGGATACAAATTAACCTCCCCCCTTTGAAACACTCACTATTTTTCCTTCGATGCAGGTACTTGGATTGCAAATTCACCAAACATACTATACACTCACGATACAAACATTGTTCAGGAATACAACTCTCAGAACTGTTGTATTTACCAACATTTGCTATCCATACACACCAGTGACATTCCGTGTGTCTCAATGTCCCCAGAAGTCACAGTATCGCAATCTTCTATCAGCTAAGAAAGCTTTTTTACCATCTGCCTTTTTATTTCTTGCATAAGGCTACTATTCTGCCTTCCGAGACTAAACGTCGTCTCCATCTGGATTTCTGCATTGCATAAGGCTACTATTCTGCCTTTCGAGGTTAAGCTCAACCTCCCTCTGCATCTACATGGCTGAAAGATCGCCACCTACTGCATTGCATGGCTGAAAGATCACCACATCTACATCTGCATGGCTGAAAGATTGCCACCTGCTGCATTGCATAGCTGAAAGATCGCCACATCTACATCTGCATGGCTGAAAGATCATCGCCTACTGCATTGCATGGCTAAAAGATCGCCACCTACTGCATTACATGGCTGAAAGATTGCCACATCTATATCGACATGGCTGAAAGATCGCCACATCTACATCTGCATGGCTGAAAGATCACCGCCTACTGCATTGCATGGCTGAAAGATCGCCACATCTACATCTGCATGGCTGAAAGATCGCCACATCTATGTCTGCATGGCTGAAAGATCGCCACATCTACACCTGCATGGCTGAAAGATCGCCACCTACTGCATTGCATGGCTGAAAGATCGTCACATCTACATCTGCATGGCTAAAAGATTGCCACATCTACACCGGCATGGCTGAAAGATCGCCACATCTACATCTGCATGGCTGAAAGATCGCCACATACTGCATCTGCATGGGCTGAAAGATTGCCTCAAACTGCATCTCATGGGCTGAAAGATCGCCAAATACTGCATCTTATGGGCTGAAAGATTTCCAAATCATCCAAAGGCATCATCGTTCGGAGGCATCATTTTCATAGCCCGAAAACACCATGCCATGGCATGAGGATCCCTTTTAATTTCGCATATCATTATTCAAAGGCATCATGGTTCAGAGGCATCAACCTCATAGCCCAAGAGCATCATTTCATGGCATGCGAATCCTTTATTGCACGCTTCATGGACCAGGACATCATGGTCTAAGGACGTCATCCTAACCGTCCAAAGAAAACCTTCATGGTCCGACAAGAATTTGCATCATGTTTAAATTTACGCACAATATATGCTTGTATTGCTTATTTGCAGGTAAACCGGAGAGCAACGGCCATCTTGGCAGGAGTGATCCCACTCCAGTTCCCGCAGCCATATCAGACCTTAACCATTCACCCTGTCGTGGATATTGCGTCCGTTTTTGGAAAATCTCCATCGGCATCCTTCGCCAACGAATCATGAACTACATGTGGCCTGATTCCTATAAATCCGGGGATATGTAGGCAGCTCAGAAGCCAGGGCACGGCCTAAACCTCTTCGAACCATTTTACTCGGTCAAATTTGGCCATCATATCTTTACCCGACAACTCTTTCATCCTTCCCGAGTATAGAGGGGCAGCTGTTGATACCCAATTTTTTCCTAAATATTTTTAATACGCAAAATACTTTCAAAATAGAATATGTATGCATATAAGTATGTCCAAATGTTTTATTATTTTTTTTTAATTTTTAAAGATTTTTAAACCAATTTATTCCCGTATTTTATTCATAAAAACCCAATAATAATTTCAAAATTTATCATTTTGGTGATTCATTTAGTGGATTCTCATATTTATACTATAATATATCTAAGATATTTTTTGCATAATTTTACAAATTTATTTAGTATTTTTTAAAGCTAAATTGCATATAATTATAATATTAGCCCCTTTTAAGATTTAATTGTGTTTATATTTATAAAATTAAGTCCAGTATTTTTAAATTAATAATTATTTGTTACAAATCATTTTAGTACTTTCAATTTATTTCCAGGAATTAATTTACTATTTTTTATAAAATAAATGGGGAAAATGGCTATTTAAAATCTAGCCAGATTTTATTTCAATTGTAGCCTAATTCTACCCCAATTTAAAGCCAATTACCCCAGCCCAATTCCTACTCATACCCGACCCCCAACCCAATTAAACCTACCCATACCCGGATCCCCACCTAACCTTTTAAATCTCAGCCGTTGATCATTTAGATCAACGGCCACTGACTACCCTTACCTTAATTAATCCCAAACGACCCCCCAAACCCTCTCATTTGTTACAATACGCCGCCTCTGAAACCCCTCCTCTCCCAAATCCTCTCTAAAACACCCTCAAACCCTAGCCGCCACCACCCTAATCCACCCTAATCCATGGCCTTCCAAGGTCATCAGAGACCTATACCAGCCTTCCAAAGCTTCTATGTGTTTGGTTCTATGGTTTCATGACCAGACTGTGAAGGGATTTGGTCCAGTCTTTGCTCGATGACCCTTCTCCGGTCATCCCTGACCTTTCTCTGGCCAGCCATGGCCATTCAAGTCAGACCTTTACCTCTCTTGGTTAGATCGGTAACTTTCAAGGCCTTTCTCATTGCTTTTGGGTTCTTCTGAAGTCCTAATCTCTAAGACCTTTTCGACTTCTTTCAGATCTACCTTAGATCCATGCTTACCATTATTTTTTAAACATTTTCTCGAAGCTTCTTTAACTTTGCTTTCAAAAAAAAAAAAGACACTTCATCTTTTCCGATGAGGGTTTTTCCTTCAAGTTTTCTTTTCAAAATCTTTTTCTCTGATTTTAATGTGTCTGTGGTTTTACTATGTTTTATTCATGTTCTCCTATCTGAGTTAGCACATTGAAAACTCTAGTTACTTTGGGTTCGAGTTCTGAAACTGTTTGTTAGGTAAGTGCTTGTCTGGTTAAGTTCTTGTTCGATTTATTTGATTATCATCTTTTAAGCTTGACTATTGTTGAAGGAACCTATGTCTTTGGGTTTGAGACTGTTCGTTTGAATACCTGACTCTACTTGAGGTTCCTTGTTTCCGAATCTTTTTTCTTTATGTGATTCCTCTAATTGTGGGTTTTTACTATCTTTAAAACTCGACTATGCCTGAAACCCTAACTTTTCAAAGGGTTTCTCATATGCTACTGTGATACCCTTTGCATGCTTCCGATACTCTATTTTTTTTCTTCTTCACTATTGATTCAATGTGACTCGACCTACTGGACTATCATGCTTTGAATGTTTGCTATCTACTGAACTTTGTGCTAGTATTGCATGCTGTTTGTTTTGCCAATAGGTTTGGCTTCACATGTCTAGTGTTTGTGCACTCTATTTATATGCTGAGTTTCCTTCTTTTATTGATCTTCAATCTTGGGACTGATTTCAAACTTTTCTTTTGTGAAACTCTAATTTCACTCGCCTATTAAAGTTAATTGATTCTTTCCTTATTTTTGCTTTATTGAATCTTTTCCCGAAATAAGTGAATTTCTATACTTAGAATCGATTGCTTACTTAATGTTTTACTACTTCTTTTATGGCAATAATCAGTCTGCTTACAAACTGATTTTCTTTCCTTATTTTAAATCTGTTAGCCCCGTTAAACAAGTGATTCCTCAATTAAAGGGAAATCATTTGGCTGATTGATTCTGATTGTTGATTATTTCCATATTTGTATTGAACTTTATTTATTACCTTATTTCTCATATGTTTTCAAAAGGCTATAAATACCCTTCACCCCTCTTCTTTCAAGGACACGAACTACTTGAGTTCAAAACACACACTTCACTCAAACTCTCTCTCTCTCTTTTTCTCTGTTACAGCTTGTGTTGCTGCCTTGTCTAGCCGGCAGAAAGCCAAGTCTAGGATGTGGGAACTTTCTCACTTTTCTTTCTGCATTTGCTTCTTTACTGGTATGTTCCGATTAAGTTTCCAGCATGCACAACAACATGTTTTCTTTGTTATTTCCTCACTCTTGCCTAGTTCTGTTTGTGTTTTAATCAAGTTGCATTGTTAAGCATGTCGTAATCTGCCCCTTCTTTTTCTGAATTCATGTTTCCCCTATGTATGAACTCTATCAATTATTTATGAACCCCAAACCCCCCATATCCCCTATGTGTTTGTATTCCTTAGTTGGTTTGAGGGCATGCCATCATTAGATATTCATGTGCATGACCCAAACCCGACCCTCCCTAATCACATACTTCGTATCCTCTTTATGTGTGTGTCCTCTGGATGGTTTATTGGCATACCAGCATCACTTATTGCTGGGCATGTCCAGATTTTTGACTCCTCTTAGGGTCATAAGCCACCTGCAATCCCAAACCCTTGCCCCATTTGTGCTATTACTGATGCTGTATAATTTTAGCTTTTACTACTACTGCTTTCCTAACTACCCCTCTCCCCTCTACATTCTCCATTTAGTTTTAAATCTCTACTCCTGCACTTCTACCATATTCTTAGACTTAGGTTCTGCCCCTCTTATGTGAGCCTTACCTTGGGACCCATGAGTTCCCTCTAAACTTGGACACATAAGGGCTGACCCTCCCACACTGCACTCATCTATATCTGGTTATGCAACTTGGGTGTGAGCACTGCCCGGGGTCCCCTTAAGACCCTTAGGGAACTTTGACACACTCAAGCCTGAGAAAGGCTTTGAAACAATGGAATTTGAGGTGTTTTATTCCATAATTCAGAGAGGAAGTCAAGAATCTGGCTTCTTCTGGTTGTAACTTTTCTTTTATACTTCTTTGATGTAATTCATTATTCAGTTTGTATTTGTAATAAACATTGGGGTTGGCTAGTGAAAAGAGTTGGGTAACTATGCATGCTTAAGGGTAGAAATCATGCCTATAAGATCTGTTGTTTTAAATTCTGCAGGTTTAACTCTGCATTTAGGTATCATGCCTATAAGACCCGTTTGTTTAAACTATGCATGTTTAATTCTGCATTTAGATACCATGTCTATAAGACCTGCTTTCACTAAAATTCTGCACATTCTACATCTAGGGAACCTGCCTATAAGACTTGCTTAAATTCTGCATGTTATTGTCACATTTAAACACCATGTTCTTAGGATCTAAATGGATAGAATCAAATGTCATGACCATAAGGATAAGAACCAGTACCCTTTTTTTAGAAATCATGTCTATAGGAATAAAAGGAGCAATACTAGATATTCTACTTATAGGATCTGAACTATTTAAAATCAGTTCGACTCTGAACCAATTTTTAACGACCTTACTTCTTTATTTAACACAGTTTAGAGAGCATGCCTATAAGATTTCCAAATCATTCTTTTAAAACTGTTATTACTTTGCCATATGCTGAATCAATAGTAGATACCATGTTCATAGGATCTCACCCCAAACGCTTAGGCAAGCTTTAGGTGATAATAAAAAAAAGGGAATCCGTCTTTGTTAAGTATTAATTGCTATAACCAACAGGCAGACCTGATTCAGACTTCTTATCTGAGTTATGTAATAAATTGGTCTGCCTCAACAATTGAAACTTCCATTTACCTTAGTATGTTAAATTCAGACCTTAGATGTATGTTTAAGTCATACTATTTATGTGCTTTGTTTTAGGAGGTATATATGAGCCTTTTATTTGTTTACATGCTTTCCCTAACATGCAATATTATGTGCTTTGTATGTCGCCTTAGATTTTTACCTTTGAAATCCAAGTCAGCCTAATATCTCTCCCCTTTAGGAATAGTAGTCCTAAGTTCCTCCTGGACAGATAGGAATGAGACCGGTAATAGCATGCAATAGAGATCGAGACCAATCCGCGCTTTAACACCTTGACGGGGTGGGAAGGGTAGATATGGATATGATGACCGGTGCGCTAATACCACGTGTATCCCCTCTTTTGAGGAGTGTCATACTGGATATCGCATTGATGTGATTCATATTAAATATAAACCTAGGACCCCTTTCCCTTTTATTTGCAAATTTCTTTTCAAAACTCTTCTTTTAATTGTTCTTTCGAACTCTTATGTGTTTAAATTTAAATCCCCTATTATTTGAGCCTATACTTGTCTATTTACTAAATTACACAAATTCACAAGAAACTGTCTAGCCGGGAACCACACTAGTGTATCCTGAGGAGTGCCTAACACCTTCCCCTTAGGATAATTTCAAGCCCTTACCCTATCTCTGGTTATCAAGCAACCTAGAAGTGAACCCTTATAGGTGTCCTAATGCACCTTAAAATTATTAGGTGACGACTCTTCAAATGCAAAACCCAGTTCCCAAAAGGAATGAGTTGTCCTATGCCCAAAATGTCATAAACCCGATCTCCCGATTGCATAAGAGGAAAAAGGGGGCGCGACAATGCCACATGACGAGATTTTATGATTATTCCCCACGCTAATAAATGATCTGTAAGACCAACATAATTAGAGGACGAGAGAAGAATATATTTTATTTTTTAAATTAATAAAAAAATATTTGTCTCTCGATCTAAATTTATAAACATTATCTCAATTCAAATATTTTTGTATATCAATTCAAATATATACAATATCTCAAAGCGATATAATATAATAAGAATATTAAAGATCGTATAGTTTTACTTTCAATTTCAAATACACACTTAACATTATAAATTATCTATACAAATCTATAATATAGAAACATACTAGAATTTGTCATAAAATCTAGTAAAATTTTTACTTTAAAGTGGGAAGTAGCACTTTCTCTATTTGACACTTGGTTTGACCTCATGTTTCACTATCATTCTTTTAATAAAATATATGAAGTTATATTATGTGTCGTCAACTTCCCAATTTAAAATAGAATAGTTTCAGAATATATAATTTTCACTATATAAAAATATTTGTTTCTGTTAAAAAAATTGCCAAGTGGCTTATTGTGATTGAAAAAGAGTAACTAATTATTAACAACAAATAATGCATAATTTAAATTCAAAAAAAAATTAATTATTACCTAACCTAACTAACTTTTTCCTAAATTGCCAAGTGGCTTATTGTGAGGCTGCCACATGGCTTAATGTGGAGGTTTTCCCTCTTCTTTTAATAGTATATTAATTAATATTAATATTTTAATATTTTTTCAACATTATATGGAATAAGCCATTAAACTTTTCTTCTATTTTATTTTTAACATAACTTTTTGAGTTTTTATTATGTTGCTTGTAATTAATTCATTAATATTTATCTTTTATTTTATGTGAATATATAATGATCTGCAAGACCAATATAATTAGAGGAATATAAGAGAATACATTTTATTTTTTATATTAATTCAAATATTTTTGTCTCTCGATTCAAATTTATAAGCATTATCTCAATTTAAGTACTTTTGTATATCAATTCAAATATGTACAAAATCTCGAAATGATATAATCTATAAGAATATTAAAGATTGTGTATCTAATTAGCTTTCAATTTCAACTACACTCTCAGCATAACAAATTGTCTATACAAATCTATAATATAGATATATATTAGATTTTGTCGTAAAATCTAGTAAAATTTTGCCTTTAAAGTGAGAAGTAGCATTTTCTCTATATGACACTTGGCTTGATCTCATGCTTCACTATCATTATTATAATATAATATATGAAGTTATATTATGTGTTGGCAACTTCTCAATTTAAATTAGAATAGTATCAGAATGTATAATTTTTGTTATATAAAAATAATTATTTTCGTAAGGAAATTATTATGTATGTTTAAAATTAATTTCAAAAAGAGTAAAAAATTATAAGAACATATAATGCATAGCGTAATTTTTTTAAAATTTATATTGAAATAGAAATCAATTATTACCTAATCTAACTAACTTTGTCTTAAATTTTCAAATGGCATATTGTGAGGCTGTCACATGACTTCATATGGAGGTTTTTTCCTCTCTTTTTTAATAATATACTAGTTTCTCGGCGCGTGCGTTGCACATGTATGCAGAGTTATGTAATACATAGTTTTATAAAATGATATCGATATTATTAGAATAAAGTTTTGCATAAATTAAACATGAAGAATAAACTACCAGTTTATATAAATAATCAATGTGGATTATCGTGTAGTGAGTTGTTTGTCGAGGTCAAGATAATTTGATATCGTTTATCTTACAAATGTAAAAAAATCAATTTTTGATTAGATATATGTAATTTTATTCTTATTTACTTTTATAAGGTACATATATTAAATAAAGTGTATTCACCTAATATGCAACATTTTTGACTTATTAATAGGTACATAATTTTGCTAACTCTACTTCGATTCTTGAGATGACAAAGCAAAAATACTACTATAAATTTGATAGTTCAAGATAAACTCTTTACTTTCTGTTATGATTAACATTTTTCTTTGAAATAGATAATAATTTCAAACAATTTTAATAAATTTAACATTTTGCACTGACAGTACCTATTTTTATTTTAGTTAGAATAGTAAAATAATTCCAAATAGTAAAAGTGAAAGTACGTATTACTTATGATTTAACCGAATAATTCAACTAAGTTGTAAGGAATATATAAAATAAATTTACATATGTAATAATAAATCTACGAGGAAAAGAATAATAATTTTCAAGAAAGTTCATTCCAAATAACCAAACTTAGAAGTTCATTCCAAACAAACACCAAACTTCTAAATATATAATTAAACTAAACTAATGAGTAACTCATTTACCAAAAAAACCTTCCCTATGTAGTTGTTTAGTAATTAACAAACACATCATCCATAGGATATTCTTTTCAAAAATACGGATGATATGTATTAAATAAAAAAAGAATTTAAAAACTTGAAAAAGAGAAAGAGATAATACTATACTTAGACGAATAACTTTGTGCAACAACAAAGATTTAGTACTGTCAAAGAAAAAAATAGGCTTAAACTCATTATATTCTCCAAATTTTATAAAGAATTGACTACCACAATATAGTTTACATAGCCTGCTAAAACACATCTACATAGGATACCAACAGGTATCTCGATTTGTCTCGTAAATAATCTCAATTTATTATGAATATATAATTATATGTTTAGGGAAATCACCAAACTCAGATTATTCACATTTTCTGTCGTCAAGCATAATGTACAGCGTAAAAATATATTATGTTTATCCCAAAAAGACCTTAATATTCACAATTATCAAACTTTTAATTGGTCTAAACGTAAATATCATTTCATGATCTCAAAAATAGTTTAAACTATGAATACTGTAACCTTCAGTTATTCCTAATTATAATGCGTATGCATGACACTAAATATTATGAGATTGTGACCACCTATCATTACATTTAATATACATATTGAATTTTGTAAATCACAAAGAATAATCGGTTAAACAATAAGTTGAATAAAGAAAATATAACCCCATTTTCGTTATCGTCAAACCATTCTTATCTCTCAATTTTTTTTTTTGGTTTCTTACTTGTCGTTCGGTATCCGCATTAGAGCCCGACTATATCTGGATTCACGCCGCGTAGGGCCCCATTCGGGGAAAAGCACTCCCTACCAAAGATTTTTTCATACCCAGGGCTCGATTTGTGACAATTGTTTGAGCCCGGAAAATAATGTCATTTTACACATCTAATATAGTGCATGCTTTCATAAATTTTTGAACACACCAAATAATGGAAACAAACAACTACATTTATAGATCATTTTGGTAAATTTAGTATCTCCACTTCCAATTCTATGCTGGAAAGTAAAATACAAAAAATATTAGAACTGACTTTTGATACTTCTTCAAGATATTTGCTTCGCTTTTTTCTCCAAATCCCCTGGCCTTTGCTTTCGTGGAGTCTTTATGACGCTTGATAAATTGTAAACATAAGAAGTTTTAATCGTTAGTAAGTATGTTTTTACCTAGTAGAAGTGATTTTAATCTTTGATTTTTGGGGAAAAAAATCTTAAAATTGCTTATAAGTTGTGGTTGTCGATAACTTAAATAAGTTCTAAAGTTGTTGTAATCAATCCTATAAATATATTTGTAAGTGTTTTTTAGAATGAAGGGACTGACCAAAAGGAACCATTTTCTAAAAGACACCAATTTTAAATGGTCATAAACGATTCCCTCATTGTTTAGTTAACTGTTTCGCTGAATTATTTAATATTTCATTTAGTATATTAATATTAGAGATTTCTTATTAGGATAAGTAAGGGATTTAGATTATTTAAAAGGGTAATATGGTATTTTGACTTTTTAGTTAAGGGTTTCATGCTTTTATAATAGTATAGATAGATAGATAAAGATATAGATAGATTTTATGTTCGTACCAAACACAAATACGTTTGTATGATATTAGAGTTTGAGTGGAAAAAATAATATTTCAAGTTAAAGTTTGAAAAAAATTATAGAAATCGTTATAATTCCACAACCACAGTATCATGTGTACCCCCTAGTGTAAACTCAACATACATATGATTTGTCTTCTTATCTAATGTACTTGCCCTTTTCTTATGCAGCATGTGTGTTGAGTGCGAAAGTTTCGAAAAAGGAGAATTGAGGGTGGTGGGGCAAACTGCAATCATAGTGGAGACAAAGATGTGGACTGCAACCTGAAAATTCTAAGAGTGATGGCAAGCATAGCATATGGTATATAGTATAAACATAGGTTTGCTTCCACGCAATTTCTTAGAAATTCACATATTCTCAACAAAGGGGACCAAAAACAAAAATCTCACTGAACAATAAAAAGCATATTCTGTATGGCTGGATAAAAATTGCAAAATGGCAAATGCATTTTTTGTTTGCAACTCAAAAGGCAAAAGAAACTGTAGCCATATGTGGATGAGAACTGAAAATACGAAGGACTTTTGGACATTCTCAACAACTTTATGGGTACTGAAGTATGTGCCAAAAAAAAAAGACTATCTTTTAGATTCTGCTCATAAACATGGCGGTCCAAGCAGGTTAAAATGCAATTTATGCCTATGAAAAGAAAATTCATGAAAAGCAATCACCGCATAAGATATAACTAGTTAAAAGATTGTGACAATTGCAATTGGGGGAACTTTCATCACCAAGTGAGATGGTCGAAATTATTATTATTCGATTCGCCAGCAAAGCTACTAACGTCTGCTTCAGTGACTTCAACCCCAAAAAAATGATCTCTTTCACTTACCTCTCCCTATGAACTTCTGGAGTCCCAATCTAATAGTTCCCCCTCCCTTATCGACTATGGATAAGGTGATGTCAGCTAAAGAGCAAGTAGGACTCATATGAATAGACGTTTGAAAATTCGTTTAGTATTTGAATCTTTATCCATATCTCTTTCTTGATATAATCACCGACTGATTATTTTGGGCATTTGTATTTTATTCGGTAGTTTGAGATCTTGAGTAGCTTCATATGAGGTATTATGACTTGCGTGTATGGTCGGTTTTAGTTTTTAGTGGTTCATGGTTGATTTAGAAGAATGATTCTCAATTTAGATGCTTTAAGTTGAAAGAGTTGACAAAGTTTGACTTTCATTCATTTGACCATGGATCAGAGTTTCGATGGTTCCGTTAGATTCGTATGATGATTTTGGACTTAGGCATATGCCTGAATTTGCATTTGGATGTTTCTAGAAAGCTATGGCGCTAATTGGTGAAAGTTATCAATTTGAAGGTTTGGAAGTTTAAGGGTTTGACCGGGAATTGACTTCGAGGTTTTCGAGTTTGAATTATTATTCCGGAAGTTGGAATAAGTTTGTAATGTTATTTGGAACTTGTATGGAAAATTTGAGGTGATTCCAAGCTAGCACCACATTGACTTTTCAAAAATGGATATATATATATATATATATATATATATATATATATATATATCCCTTATGTCATCTATTTCTTCATTTTTCCACATTCCACGGCCAAAATAAGACAAGAAACTTACCTTTAAGCTCTCTACAAGGGTTTCAAAGAAGATTAACATCCCGAGTACGAAATCAAGCAGCGATAACATTAGAATGATCCCTACGAAGTAAATATTGCTATATCGCCTCTTTTTTTCTTTGTAGTTTGAGTTTTGGAAGGTAATTTATAGTTAAGAAAACACCTACTTTCTATATTTAAGCTTTTAAATATCAAGGAAGGTTGAGAAATTCGTTTACTAATAGTTAGAACTCACGGGATAGTGATCGAAAGTCGTGAGTTCGATTTATTTCATTTTTAGTGGACTGTTTTGTAGTCTACTTGTATTGGCCTATTGTGCTGCTGATTTATGAAGTTTGGAAGGATAAAGCGTGTGGAGAAACGCCACATGTGGTAGGGTAGTGGACTGGTCACTCGTTGTTACAATTTCAGGCTAATTGATAACTTGTTGATTGGGTGTGTTACGGTATATTTGGGTTTTGTGTTGTATTAAAGGTCCCGAATTGTAGTTAGGTAGTTTTTGAGTTTTGCGTTGTTGTCTCGCCAATAATAGGCTTGAGGGAGCAGTAAAATAAGGGGAAATGCTGCCTGTTTTATTTTGGAATCGAGTTATCGTTTGAGATACGTGATATACTAGCACCATCTAAGTTGTACATGTATTTCTTTATTATAGGGTTGGCGTTCTAGTTGTCATAAGCGTGTGGTTGAGTTGCATTGACGACTTGAGGTATGTTGATGCTATCCATTCTTTCCTTTTGGCATGATTCCCCCTATGGTATATTATTATATCGTCTGTTCATGGGTCTCAGAAAATACGTAAGTTGATAAAGATGATTTCGTGATATTAACCAAAGGCATATTGATCTTATGACATTCCGAGAGATCTTATTGACTTACTTCTTATGCATTGCATTCATTTATACATGTACATTGACCCATGACCATATGGTGTTATATACGCATATATTATATGTATATGGGGTATGGGAAAAGGTTACGACATTATATACGCACCACCACCTGATCAGCTCATATACTTTGATGATTTCGCCTACAAAGGCCAAGATGATATAATGGGATACCCTTAGAGGCTTGATGATGTTATGTACCACACACCTATACATGATATGACATTTTTACGTATATGCATGACATTATAAATGTTTCATGATTCACCAAGCTATTCACACTTACACGTTGAGTTCTTTACTCCATGTTTCTTTCATGTCTTTTATATACTTTATTCCTTATATACTTGGGACATTATTCGTACTAATGGCCCAATTTCCTGTGGCATGCATTTTATGGCCCCACGTGTAGGTAGACAGATTGACGGTCCGTTACAACCCATATCCACACGCGTTAGTTCATTCCATATATTAGTTAACATAAATCCAAGAAGGAATTACCTTTGAGATGATAAGAAGTTAATCCTATTGGTCTTAAGTGATACAAGGGTGTATAAGGGTGATTAACAAATATTAGAAGTTAAACGAATCAAGGATGTTGTAACTCGTATTTTCAGGTAAACCTAGAGGTTCTTAATACACTCAAGAGGTCATGTATTAAGGTATTTGAATCATATACTATCCGTATCATAAGTCTTGAAGTCAAACGAGTTATGAAACAAAAATCGACAAACGTTGTCGCAACATAGGTTCATAATTTTACTTAAACATTAGGTTAAATGTTTCTAAGCTTTTCTCCTAATTTACAAGGAATTACGGGGTGATCTACCCACCAAATTAAAGATCTATGAGTGTAGTTTCCAACGCATTAAACCATTTGTAAATACGATCTCGGAGTATAGAGATATTCATATTTTCGCAAGCCTGCACATATTGGTAGATGACAAGTAGGTGCATCACCTACTTGCCAAAATGATAGGACAAAATTAAAAGATCTAAGTCGGCCAAGAGAGGACTTTTAAGGGGTTATGAACTCAGTTATTTCATCCATTTTTCAGACCCTCAAAACCAAAGTTAACCCCTGCAACTCCTCCCCAAAAATCCCACACAAACCCTAATCGATTTTCCCTCTCTTTCAAGTTCTATTTGAAGGTAAAACCTAGAGTTTGAAGAACCAAGGGAAGGGCTGAGTTATCCAACAAGTAAAGTAAGTTATTGCCATCTTTCATACATTTTTATCTGCTGTGAATTCATGGTAATTCGTTCTATACATGTAAGAACTCACCGGACGGTGATCGAAAGCCGTGAGTTCGAGTTATTCACTTGTAGCGGACTGTTTTGTGTTGCTATTGGGCTGAGTGTTTTACTACTGTTTTGTGGAGTTTTGGAGGTGGAAGGGTGTGGAGAAACACCATATATATGTAGGGTTGTGGGCTGATAGTTATTCGTAACATTTCCGGGTCGTTTGACACGACTACGGTGGCCGTCGTATGTATGATGTAATTAGGTTGTGCGTGGACTGTTTTGGGAGGCTCAATATGTTTATTATTGATGTTGTTTGGGCTGTTTGGTGATTGTTTTGAATGGTGTGAAGTCATATATATAGGGGAGGTGCTGTCCGTTTCAACGTAAAATAGGTTGTGGTCGATACATAATAGTTATGACGCTTAAATGATAACGATAGTATCGTTTCTCTTATTGTAGACTAAGGAGTTGTGACAATTGCATAGCTTGTGATTGGGGCAGTATATACAAGGTATGTGAGGCTATCCCTTTTCTTCTTTTGCACGACTCCGATTGTACATAATGTAATGAACGAGCTTCCAAAGATACTCTACTCTTAGAAGCTAGCAGTACTTACATTGCTTTCCCTCTTATGGAACAATTGATGTTAATGTTGCTTCTTTTATTCTTGTGTTATCAATGTTGTTGGTACTTCCTGATTCTTATAAGGTTCGTAATGAAGAGTTGGGTCCTAATAACGTGTACAGAGGATACAGACCTTACGTCACTCTGAAAGGTTTAGAATGTGATTCCATGAGTTGAGCATGCATTATATATATGTATCTATTTTACTCTACCGAGCCGCGCTATAGTCGGCCGGGTACGGCACCTATTGTGCAACCACTGATCAGTTGGGTTTTACCGAGCTCCACGTGGCCGGGTACGATTCTACCGAGCCTTATGACGGCCGGGTACGTTTTTACCGAGCCTATTATGGCTGGGTACGATATGATGATGATGATGCCCACAGAGGCATATGTTTTAAAAGTTTATGTATACATACATATGTATCATGCATTTCATGTCAGTAGACCTCAGAGGTTCTTAGATATTCCAGGTTGTATATTCTCTATCCCTGCTTACATTACTGTTCGTATTTATGGTTCCCTTCCTTACATACTCAGTACTTTATTCGTACTGACGTCCTTTTATTTGTGGATGCTGCATGTCATGCTGCAGGACCTAATAGACAGGCAGGTGCAGCTCCCCCACCACAGTAGGTTGTCCAGTTCAGCAGTGATTGGCGAGATCCCTTCTCCGGACTTGCCACGGTCTTGGTATGCATTTTTGTTATAGACATTATGGGTATGTCGGGGCTCTGTTCCAGCTATATTGCAGCACTTATGTTCATTTAGAGGCTCATAGACAAGTGTCGACTCATGTATAGTTTGGTATGCCTTGTCGGATGGTTTTTGATGTATAGTCTTTCATGGTAGCGTGGTAGCTCGTACCTTATATGTAGTTTCTTGATTGTCTGGTCATCCCCTGCTATATATGTTCATGCCATCATATTTTATTGCTAGTTGTCCATGATCCAGGTCTACCATTTTTATTGATCTCGTAAACCCTAAATACCGTATTTGATAAGCCATTTACATCAAAAAAGCCAAGAGAAGCAATAGTTATAGCCCCACAAACTTCAACCTATGCTAATAGCCTACACCACAACAAAAAGGTATATAATCATATTACTCAAACATATATTGAGAATATATATAAAATCCAGACATTTCTGAACCTAAACCCTAGATCAACAACTACTACAGATCCAACACAAGATTATGTAACCCAAAAACTACAGGGATATAATAGGCTTATAGCCCAGCCAAAAACAAAAGCAAACCTAGTAAAAACATGTTACAACTACGGACTACTTAGCACAGTATATACCCATGACGGAGAAGAAATAATTGGAATACCAGAGCTATACAAAGCATTTGTCACCTTTTCTTGTTGTATAATTTGTATATCTTTTTCAGTCATAATTTTCTTCATCTGACTCTTCTATATCCTTGTTTATTTCATTTTCAGAGAACTCGTTTTCTGATATCTCATATATGCTGTCTTCACTGCTTAATTCATAATCTACATATTCTACTTGTGTATATTTATCATTATCTATCAATATTTCAGTAATTTGTTTCTTCTTTGGGTTTTTTGGTAATTTACAATCTTTGGCTAAGTGTCCTAGCTTTCCACAATTATAGCAAGTACATTCTGTTAGTTTTTTCTTTTTCCTATATGGTTTTTTATGTTTATAATTTTTTACATAATATCTTCTTCTTGGTTTCCTATATTTATACTTTGAATATTTTGATTTAAATTTCTTTTTCTTTCCTTCTTTTTTGTAATATTTATCTTTGCAGCCAAATTGGGGTGCTATTCTACTTTTGCAACATGCCAAATTTTTTACTAATATTTTTTCCATTTTCATGTTTTCTTTATATTTTTCACATAATTCTATAAACCAGTTTTGTAGAAATTTTATCCTTACTCCTAATGTATCTGCTAGTCCTGCTTCGTTCCAACTTTTTATTATTTTTGAGCTAAAGGGTTCTGGTAATTTTGTAAAATATAATTTTCTTATCTCTTTACTTTCATCTGGACTATATGTTCCTTTATAATAATAGTCTCTAAATGCACAAGTATATTCATCTATATAACACATATTACATATTGCTAATTTTGTCATTAAATTTCTATTTGTAATTTTTTCTTTATTTTGTTCTTCTACTTCTGTTGTCATACTACTAAATTCATTTCTTATTGCTATTTCATATTTATTTAATATATCTGTAACTGTTGTTGTAGTTGTACCGTCAAGTTTTTTATTACTCCTTAATGTGTCTAAGCTTTCACTTGATAAATTTTGTAACCATAATTTTACAGTTCCATAAAGGATAAAAGATGAATAAAGAAGAATTCGCTTTAGAAGAGAAAACATATGAGAATCCAGAAGGATTAAAAATAACAATAATATTTTCTAACTTAGGAAGAAGATATAAAAAAATAGGAAATAACCTAAACTTAATGTTAGAAAAAGAAACTGTAAAACTAGAGGATAGTTTAACCGCCATGGTTAGAATAACAAAAGAAAACGAAGAAATAGATAGAAAACGAGAGATTAAAGAAATACAACAGCAAGCTAAAGAAACAATACAACAGATAGATGAAGTAAAAAACACTAAAATAACAGAATTAGAAAAAGAATTAGAGATGCTAAAACAGATGTATGCAAATAAACTAAAAGAAAAGGAAAAACGTAAAGAAGAAGAAGAAGAACTAAAACTAACAAATGAGATAGAAAGATTCAAATTACAGTTAGAAGAAGTACAGGAGAGTCCATCAAAAATAAGTATAAACGAAATAAATGACCAAAGTGATAAAGACACAGAACTAGGAGAAAACTATTCAGAAACAAGTGAAACATACACAGAACTTATAGAAAAAACAGAAAAGATAAAAATAAACCCAGAAATAAATACAGGAGATATGAACGAAGATAAACCAAGCATATCAGGAATAAAAAATCCAAAACAATTAAACCCAACCTATTACAGAGTAAGTTATGATGCATATGACAGAAACAAAACATTATGGGATAAAAGGTTAAATAAGAAATGGGCACCAAGACAGATAACTGAACAATATAATTTTTTAGATCTAGATTGTGTAGCAGATATAAATAAAACAATACAATTATGGATAGGATATATCTCAAAACAACTAATAGATAATAAAATAACAATAACGGAAACACCAGGATATATAGAAAGAACATTAATAGGAACTGTAAAATTATGGTTACAAAATTTATCAAGTGAAAGCTTAGACACATTAAGGAGTAATAAAAAACTTGACGGTACAACTACAACAACAGTTACAGATATATTAAATAAATATGAAATAGCAATAAGAAATGAATTTAGTAGTATGACAACAGAAGTAGAAGAACAAAATAAAGAAAAAATTACAAATAGAAATTTAATGACAAAATTAGCAATATGTAATATGTGTTATATAGATGAATATACTTGTGCATTTAGAGACTATTATTATAAAGGAACATATAGTCCAGATGAAAGTAAAGAGATAAGAAAATTATATTTTACAAAATTACCAGAACCCTTTAGCTCAAAAATAATAAAAAGTTGGAACGAAGCAGGACTAGCAGATACATTAGGAGTAAGGATAAAATTTCTACAAAACTGGTTTATAGAATTATGTGAAAAATATAAAGAAAACATGAAAATGGAAAAAATATTAGTAAAAAATTTGGCATGTTGCAAAAGTAGAATAGCACCCCAATTTGGCTGCAAAGATAAATATTACAAAAAAGAAGGAAAGAAAAAGAAATTTAAATCAAAATATTCAAAGTATAAATATAGGAAACCAAGAAGAAGATATTATGTAAAAAATTATAAACATAAAAAACCATATAGGAAAAAGAAAAAACTAACAGAATGTACTTGCTATAATTGTGGAAAGCTAGGACACTTAGCCAAAGATTGTAAATTACCAAAAAACCCAAAGAAGAAACAAATTACCGAAATATTGATAGATAATGATAAATATACACAAGTAGAATATGTAGATTATGAATTAAGCAGTGAAGACAGCATATATGAGATATCAGAAAACGAGTTCTCTGAAAATGAAATAAACAAGGATATAGAAGAGTCAGATGAAGAAAATTATGACTGAAAAAGATATACAAATTATACAACAAGAAGAACACCAAGATGAACAATCTTCAGAACAAAAAATAATATTTGACGCTAATATATTTGAACAAATAAAAGGAAAAGAATTGGATCTAAGTATAGACAAAATATTAGAAGTACCAACAATAAAGAATTGGTTTAAAAGACAAAAAGAAGAATACTATGTAGTAAGCCAAAGAGAACATATAATAGATTGTAAATACATCAAAGGTAAAGCACAAATACCAATTTTAAATAAAAGACTACTAAATAAAGAAATACAAGATATAAAATCAAAAAATCCAATAAAATATGTACACTTAGGAGGAACGGAGATCCTAATAAAAGCATGTTTTAGGGAAGGAATAGATACCCCTATAGAAATATACTTGGCAGATGATAGGATTGTACAACCTATAGAAAAGAGTATAATAAGTGCTGTAAGAGGTAACTTAATATACCAAAAATTTAAATTTATAGTAAGTGCTAACTATTCAGTAGCAGTAGATGATAAAAATATAGATAAATCATTAGTATTATACTGGAAAATGTCTGGAATAGAATTAGCACCAGGAAGTAAAATATTCACAGCAAGATGTAAAAATCTATATGTCTTAACAACAAAACATAAGATAACAGCTAAAAATAAAATAAATAAAATAAAAATAGAAAATCCATTCGAAAGAATAGTATCAGTTATAGACAACAATGATTACAGTTATACAGAAATAGACATGGATGAAGATTTAGAAATAGTAAAAGAAAGATTAAGCACATCAAAACGAATAAATAATGAAATGCCAGAAACATCATCAAGAAGTACATCAAGAAGTACATCAAAAAGAATAAATTATACCACTCCACAAAAATTAATAGAACAAAAAATAGAAGAAATAAACCCACATCATTATTATATAACAGGAATAATGGACCAAAGAAAATATTTAATACTAATAAATACAGGGCAGGAAGAGAATTATGTTATAAGAGAACTAATACCAGAACAAGAGATAGTAACAATAGAACAACAAAATTCAGAACTACCAAAAGCGTTAAGAAAAAACGAAGAAACAACTGAAAAAGAATTAATTATTGGAGGAATACCAATATTAATAAATTTTAAAATATATCAAGGAGATAAAAATATTACACTAGGGATAAAATGGTTAGAAAAAGTCAAACCATATAAATTAGAAGATAGGCAATTAACAATAAGTTATGAAAATAAGAAAATAATAATAAAAAGAACTTTGATATAATGCCAAAAATATACATACTTTCCAAAATAATAGTAGAAGGATATTATAATAGATATTATACACCTATGGTGGATACATGAGCAGAAGCTAATATGTGTAGACATAATTGTTTACCAGAAAGTAAATGGGAAAAGCTAAAAAACCCCATAGTAGTAACAGGATTTAATAATGAAGGAAGTATGATAACATATAAAGCAAGAAATATAAAAATACAAATATGAGATAAAATATTAACCATAGAAGAAATATATAGTTACGAATTCACAAATAAAGATATATTATTAGGAATGCAATTTTTAGATAAATTATACCCACATATTATAACAAAAACACATTGGTGGTTTACTACCCCGTGTAAACAAAAATTAGGAGCAAAAAGAGTAAATAATAAAGTAAGAAAAACAACACCCTGGATTAAAGGAAGTGAAAAGATTACCCAAAAATTAGAAAATGTAATACAAAGTAACCATAATATAGAGATAATCATTTTCTCAATAAATAAGATAAAACCACTACAAGATAAACTAGAATTACTATATAATGATAATCCACTCCAAGGATGGGAAAAACATCAAACAAAAATAAAGATTGAACTAATAGATGAAAATAGCATAATAACACAAAAACCTTTAAAATACAATTTTAATGATTTAACAGAATTTAAAATGCATATAAAAGAATTATTAGATAATAACTACATACAAGAAAGTAATAGTAAACATACTAGCCCAGCATTTATAGTAAATAAGCATAGTGAACAAAAAAGAGGAAAAAGCCGTATGGTTATAGATTATAGAAACTTAAATGCAAAAACAAAAACATATAATTATCCGATACCAAATAAAATACTAAAAATTAGACAAATACAAGGATATAACTATTTTAGTAAATTTGACTGTAAATCAGGATTTTACCATTTAAAACTAGAAGATGAATCTAAAAAGTTAACAGCATTCACAGTACCACAAGGATTTTACGAATGGAACGTATTACCTTTTGGATATAAAAATGCACCAGGTAGGTATCAACATTTTATGGATAATTACTTCAACCAATTAGAAAATTGTATAATATATATAGATGATATATTGCTATATTCTAGAACAGAGAACGAACATATAAAACTACTAGAAAAATTCATACACATTGTAGAAATATCAGGAATAAGTTTAAGTAAAAAGAAAGCAGAAGTAATGAAAAATCAAATAGAATTTTTAGGTATACAAATAGATAAAAACGGAATAAAAATGCAAACCCATGTAGTACAAAAAATAATTAACTTGAATGAAACACTTGATACAAAAAAGAAGTTACAATCATTTTTAGGATTGGTTAACCAAGTAAGAGAATATATTCCTAAATTAGCAGAAAACTTAAAACCATTACAGAAAAAATTAAAAAAGGACATAGAATATCATTTTGACGAAAAAGATAAAATACATATACAGAAGATAAAAAATATGTGTAAAAAATTACCAAAACTATATTTTCCAGATGAAAAGAAACAATTTACATATATTGTAGAAACTGATTCTAGTAATCACAGCTACGGAGGAGTTCTAAAATATAAATATGATAATGAAAAAATTGAACACCATTGTAGATATTATTCCGGATCATACACGGAACCACAATTAAAATGGGAAATAAATAGGAAAGAACTATTTGGATTATATAAATGTTTGTTAGCATTTGAGCCATATATTGTTTATAACAAATTTATAGTAAGAACAGATAATACACAAGTAAAATGGTGGATAACTCGGAAAGTACATGATTCAGTAACTACAAAGGAAATAAGGAGACTTGTATTAAATATACAAAATTTTACATTTACAATTGAAGTAATACGGACTGACAAGAATGTTATTGCAGACTACCTATCAAGACAAAGGTACCCAAACAGATGAAAGCCAAGAATCAAAAGACATATTTACAATCCTTACTACTCTATCCTTACAGATGGAGAGTATGGGAAAAAGATTACAACAGCTAGAAAGTCAGCAGCATGACTATAAAAATGCGGAGCTAAGTCAATCGGAAGACTCTAAACTTCCAGAGGTAGAAGGAGACGTTGGGAAACTCCAAAAAACCCATAACACAGTTGCTTTATATACAGCTGCAGGTACAAGCAAACAAGTTAGCAAAAAGCCACATATCAATGTAAACCTAAATACCGTATTTGATAAGCCATTTACATCAAAAAAGCCAAGAGAAGCAATAGTTATAGCCCCACAAACTTCAACCTATGCTAATAGCCTACACCACAACAAAAAGGTATATAACCATATTACTCAAACATATATTGAGAATATATATAAAATCCAGACATTTCTGAACCTAAACCCTAGATCAACAACTACTACAGATCCAACACAAGATTATGTAACCCAAAAACTACAGGGATATAATAGGCTTATAGCCCAGCCAAAAACAAAAGCAAACCTAGTAAAAACATGTTACAACTACGGACTACTTAGCACAGTATATACCCATGACGGAGAAGAAATAATTGGAATACCAGAGCTATACAAAGCATTTGTCACCTTCAAGAGAATTACAAAAGGCAGCCTATTCTTCATCAAATTCTACACAGCACCAGCGAAAATACTATATGATGAAATAAAACCCATAATACAGGTGATAAAAATAGGACTAACACGAGATATGATAATACCGGAAGAGATAGAGAAACAACCGGAGATACAGAAAATGGAGATACCAAGTTTCTATGCTAATAAAAGAATAATTGGTATAACAACTATTATTCAAGAACTAGCTAACAATTATCTACAAGGAAATGCTATCTGGAGCTACTATTCTAGAGACCAATTGATGATATATGCCAACTCGAAGGAACTACGACAAGGAGATATAGATGAAGTCTAGAAATGGATTTTATCATTATTAAAACCAGAAATGCAACCAACTACCAGAGCATTGAAAAAAGAATTTATTTCAAACGAGTTATTAACAAGATACTGCAAACTAGTAGGACACAAATATCCAGACCACATATGTTCAAAGTGCAACGGAGATGATAACTATGTACCAGAAGTCCAACTAGAATGAAGGTATCAACAAGAAGACAGCTACTGGAAACATATAATGTAAAGTAAATAGTACTAGTCGCATTCATGAACAGTAAAGGTCGTTCATGAATAGTAAGAGTCATAAAGTAAATAGTATATGTCATAATCATGAACAGTAAAGGTCGTTCATGAATAGTAAGAGTCATAAAGTAAATAGTATATGTCATAATCATGAACAGTAAAGGTCGTTCATGAATAGTAGGAGTCATTTGTAAACAGTAAGAGTCGTTTTAATTTTCTTTATATAGAATGTAAATCTGAGGAAGGAAGACATCCTCAGACATCCTCACCCTTACCTTTTCTCTCTAATATTCTCTCTTATCTTCTCTCTTGTAAGAAATATCTGAGTTAATTACAAGTATCTAAAACAGCTATGGAGCATTCAAACGAGTTACAAAACCAGGTAAGTTTATTCATAATCATGTTTAACTAAACTCATATATTCCTTATAATCTCTTGAATATCATAATTGTTTATCATGTTATAGTACTGTTATAAAGAACATCTTGAGAAAGTTTGCCTGTCTAATAATGCTGAGAGTAGTTAAGCCCAGACTATGCCATCCTAAAGTGGAAACCAGTAGGCAAGGAAGCCGTTTAGGGGAGTACACAGAGTTGAGGCGCTGTTAGGGTAAATGATTGAAGCATGAAAAACATGGTAGTGACCAGAAAAGATTCTTCAGTATAACTTATTAAAATATGATAAACTCTATGATAAACAAAGAGGTTAGAGGGAATATGTTTAGTAAACACATGATAAGGATAAATAATAAATCTAAATGAACAACCACACGTATTTATTAGAAGAAAATATTGACTACAAAATACTTATGTTATATATCTTTAAGAGACTTAATAACGATGTTAAAAGAAAAATTTACGATATTTTAGTTACTTTTGAAATAATATATGTAATGGAACAAGCATTTACGGAACTAATTGTATCACATGAAATAGATATATTAGATCTATATGAACTAGATTTATATTCAGACTAATGATCACATATCAAGTTAATAAAATCTTTTTATAAATGAAACATAACACTTTTCATTATATAAGATTCTATAATACCCAGAAATGGAAACTTCTTAAAAACCTCAGTAACATAAATAGAAAAATAGATTGTGTTAAATACAATATTAAAACCTGCAAAGATATTATTAGATATAATAAATTACGTAATAAAGCTTTACTAACTATAGAAAATGAAATTGAATTTTATGAAAATAAACTTGAAAGTTATCAACACAGAAAAGAAATAACACTGAGAAATATAGAAACCATGGATATATGTATCAACAGGTATACATCTCAGTATTAATATGAACAAATCAATAATTGATAGTTACAAATATTTTAAGTACTGGTTAGAAATTCTAAAACATATAAATATGTCAAAAATAATATTAGAAAAAAATATAGAAGAATATCAAAAAACTAAAGATATTAAATACTTAGAATACACAAGAAAAAGCATTTAATTCCACAACTACATAAAAAAGATCCTATGAAAAATAAGATGAACTCAAACAACCCCCCCCAAATTGGTATTCTAACTGGGTACCACTGTGGTGTAGTCATGCTACGCTTTCGCATATTTTTGTGCAGATCCAGGTACTTCTGATCGAGTTGGTTTTGAGGTTGATGCGCAGAAGTAGACTTCAAGGTATACATGTTTGACGTTCGTAGGCCTGGACTTACCTTCTGTTGTCTTTCATTTTCACAGTTTACTATTATTTCGGGACAGTGTTGTACTTGATAGCCTAGTTACTCTTAGAAAAGCTTATGACTTGTACTACCTATTTTGGGATTGTATGCCTTATGTTAGTTCAACTATGTTATATCAATTATTAATTAATGTTTTCGAGTTATTTGTTAGGCTTACCCAATCCCAGGAACTAGGTGCCATCACGATTACTAATGAGGGATTTTGGGCCGTGATAGGGATGGTGCTTCTAGTGTATCAATTTGATTTGTTTGAGGTGAGTGTCTTTCCAAGCTTTGTTGGGGGAATTGTTTCTGCTAATTGATATTGTTTGCTACACGAGGGGTGTTTCACATACGAGGTGATGTGTGTATATGCACGTGTCAGTGTTTCCATGCTCGGGAAAAGGGAATTATATGCTTCTTTGTACCTTTGTTGAACTTGATGATCCCTTAACCTATGCTTCATTCAATCCGATATCTAATAAAGTCAATTAAATGTTTTAGAATCCATGCTAGAATATATGACATCTTAAAAAGGATTTAATGTTCTATTTTGAGAATCGTGGCATACATAACTTGATAGGAGTATCACAATCCTATATCTATACCTATTATTGTCATGTTACTTGAGATTCTTTATTCGTAATAAGAGATGATGATTGGGCCTTAGGGTTAGTTTTGGGACGATGGGTATTTCCATGCAGTTAATATGATGTTGGCATGATGAGTATTTTCATGCGGTTTGAAATGAGATTGATTTGTTAGTTATTACCGTGCAAAAAGAAAGGAAGTTGGGTTTCTATTATGATTATCCATTCGTTGAATACTTACATGCCCTTTACTTTGGTTTTTATTAATGTTTGATGTTTAGTATGATACCTTCCATTTGAGTTCCTTACTGTAATGACCCGACCAGTCGTTTTGAGCTTTTGCACTTCGCTCGCCAGTTCTCGGGCATGACTAGCCCCGTGTGATGTATTATGACTTATGTAAATTGTTGTTTTTTGTTTTCACGGTAATCCGAATGAATTTAGAAGAACAGTTCTCAGTTTGAAGTTTGAAATTTGAAAAGTTTGACCAATATTTGACTTGTTTGTATATGATCTGGAATCAGAATTTTTATGATTTGGTTAGCTCCGTTAGGTGATTTGAGACTTAGAAATGTGATCAGAATGCATTTTGGAAGTCCGTGGAAGGTTTAGGCTTGAATTGGCGAAATTGAGATTTTGGTGTTTACCGGTTGATAGGAGAGATTTTGATATAGAGGTCAGAATGGAATTTCGGAAGTTGCAATAGTTCCGTTGTGGCTTTTAAGATGTGTGTGCAAAATTTCAGTTCATTCAGTCGTGGTTTGGTATACATTTTTATCGAAAGCGTAAGTCAAAAGATTTTGGAAGCTTAGGCTTGAATCCGATGTGTTTTCGGTGATTTGATGTTGTTTGAGGTATTTTGAAGATGGGTACAAGTTTGAATGGTGGTATGTGACTTGTTTGTGCTTTTGGTTGAGGTCCCGGGGGCCTCGGGGTGATTACGGATGGATGACGGAAGAATTGGAATTGAGTTTTTGCAGCTGAAGCAATTGGCTTCTGTCATAACCGCACCTGCAGTTGGGAGGCCACAGGTGCGATGATTGCAGAGGCGGAAGGCAGCCGCAGATGCGGCCAACGTGAAGTCCTTCAGGAACCGCAGAAGCGATGTCGTGGGCGCACCTACGGTAGCGCAGGTGCGAGTTTTTAACCACAGATGCGAAAATTGGCAACATAATGAAAACCGCATATGTGGTGGATTTGTTCATAGAAGCGACACCGCAGAAGCGGGAAATGGACCACAGGTGCAAAAATGCCTAGGACATAAAGTATATAATGTTCCTCCACGAGTTTTTGCTAAGTTCTCCATTTTTGAAGACGGGAAGCGAGCTAGGGCAGTGAATTCAAGGGAAAATCGAAGAGAATCAGTTGTGTAAGTTCACTGAGCTTCATTACTCATGTGTATGATCATTTTTCCATTGCTTAATCATGGTATTAGTGGAAATTAAGGAAGAAAAATTTAGGGATTAGGGCTTAAGATTAAGAGAACTTTGAGTGGGGATTTGAGGGGTCATTTGATTTTCTTAATATGTATAGACTCGTGGAAGGACGAGGATTCCATTGATGTTAATTTTGTCGGATTCCGAGACGTGGGCCCAGGGGCCGGGTTAGAGCAATTTCGGGAGTTTTGATGTAGATTGGATATTTTTGAGTAGGCTTTGTTCCCTTCGCATATTTTAATGGTTATGTACTGATTGTGGCTAGATTTGGAGCATCCGGAGTTCGATTCATGAGGGCAAATGAATTGCGGGCTAGAGTTTGGACCGGATCAAGGTGAATAATGATTGTAAATGATGTCCTGAGGGTATGAAACTTCGGATTGCAGATCGTTGTGCTATATTGAGGTGACACACATGCTAGATGACGAGCGTGGGATTGTGCACTATTGGGGATTGTGACTTAGTCCATCCCGAATGGTTGTTTTACCGCGTATTTGACTGGAAACTATTTGCTATCATCATGTTTTGGGTTGAATGCCATATTTGGGCTTCGTGCCAACTATTTGAACCCTTAGGGGATTTTTATTGATATTTCCTCACTGTTTTGACTTTATACTTGTACTCAGTCATGCGATAATCTACTGTTTTCATAACTCAGCCATGTTTACTCTTTTTTAACATACTAAATAATATTTCAAATAATATTCTGGGCTGAGCATCATGTTTTACTGTTGCCCGAGTGGCTTATGTAAATTTGACTGAGTAAAGCCGATGGCGTGTGTTGTGAGGATACTTTTGGGTCAGGCTGCATGCCGCAGCGGTGATACACTGATTATGATTATGAGGCTGAGGGCCTGAGATTTGTATTCCATGAGGTGGCTTGTTGATATGAGGCCGAGAGCCATGTTATGATGCCACAAGATGGCTTGATATTGTGCTTGGGCCATAAGGGGCCCCTCCAGGAGTCGGCACACCACCAGTGAGCGCGGGTACCCATTGTGATGTGACAGATAGCCCGAGGGGCTGGTGTTGTTCTATGATCTTGCCCGAGGGACGATCCTTTATATGTTTATCTTTCCTAGTTGCGTGTCATTTATCTTCTTAATTGTTAAAAAGGCATTTCATGAAGTTTATACTGAACTAAATGACTTTACATATCTTCACTGATTTACTATTTTTACTAGCTTTTACTGCTTCATTATAGCTTGCAATGTGCCTTACGTGATTTCTTGCTTTCAATCTTTATTTATGATTATTACTCACTGAGTTGGAGTACTCACTTTGCTCCCTGTACCCCGTGTGCAGATTCAGGCGTTGTTGATCCTGCTAGTGAGGGTTGAGAGCTCCTGACAGATTTCGGAATCCACGAGGTAGTTGTTTGGCATCCGCAGTCCCGTGTTTGTCCCCCTAATCTCAGTTCATTTCCCTATTTAGTGACTTTGTAATAGCTTGGTAGACTTTTCAGACTTGTGTTAGAATTGATATATGCTCATGACTAGTGACACCCCATATCAGGCTGATGTTGGGTTTATCTTACGCAACTGTACTATTAATTGTTCACTTTTGAATTAATTATCATGTTTAGACTTACATACTTATTGTTTGATTGCATAAAACTGAAATGGGAAGTGTTGGCTCACTTTGTCTTCACGCGAGGCGCCATCACGACCAGGTTCGAGTTTAGGATCGTGACAAGTTGGTATCACAGCCTAGGTTACAGAGGTCTCATGAGTCATGAGCAGGTTTAGTAGAGTCTCACGGATTGGTACAGAGATGTCTGTACTTATCTTCAGGAGGCTGCAGAACCTTTAGGAAAAAATTTCACATTCTTGAATTCTTATCATGCGTCCTTGATTCAGCTTGAAAAGTAACTCTTTGAATTTCTCAACGCATTCGCATGCGTGCATGAGCGCTCGGTATCAGATGTGTATCGATGGCTTGTGTCTCTTGATTGAGGGGCGAGATGTGATCTCTGTGTGTTGATGTTGGGCCAGTTTGGAAGACTTAGGGCCGGATTTTGCCTATAGCTTGAGCCCTGAACTATTGATTTCTCGAGCGCGTGTTTCTGAATCCATATGTTCTGTTATGTCCCTATTAAGGGAAGTAATGACTGGATACCTACGTGATGAGTATGTTATGACTATGAGGTGTATCCATATGATTTGGTAAAGACGAGAAGGGTCTGCTGGAGGATATACGAACTATTACGTGCTTGATTTTCATCTTGATTTGAGGTATAGCCCCGAATTATGGGCGTGTGAAGAATTTTTTCATGTTTCCTAGTTGGGAGTGAAGTAAATTTCATGTTTTGGTATGAGTTCAGACTCAGGAAGATTAAGTGAATGTGTAATGTCTATGACGATGGAACGTATACAGAAATGTTAGTTTGAGGCAAAACAGGTAGGTTATATCCTGCGGAGTGTTCTGAAGTTATGTGATCCTTATGTTCTCTATTAGAAGATCTCATTTACAGGTGAAATATATGGGTTGCAATTTAAATTTGGTTCGCTTAAGGGAGTGAGTTTGACTGTTGCGAGGATGAATGCGAGATTTGTAGAAGATTTAAGGTACCAGATGGTCTGTGTTTCATGAGCTTATGAAGGATTGAGTTTAATCTCACTATGGTATTATGGAAGTAATAGAGTATACGTGTTATGAGTTATTGTGTGTGTTTTGGTCTATGGCTTCGAGCCAAGTGGGGGAGTCTGCTATTGATTAGGTGATTGGACGGTTAGGTGTTATGCTTGTTCCAATTTGAGGCGTGCGGGTGAGTCAGTTATGGCTTACGGAGATTAAGATCGAGGATGGATCGACTAAAGGAGAATTTTGACAAAGGTTATATTATGCTTCATAGCTGTATGAGAATCACAGAATGTTCTGAGTGGTTATTGGTAAGGGTGTGCAGTGCATAGAATAGGAAGTTGCTTGGCTGCATTAAGGTGAGGTTACATTCTGCGGTGTCGGAGTGTTAATGAGGCACAGGTTGTTCTGTTCGTTTGAGCAGGCTAATTGCAGTTTGAGTAAAGTGGATGACTCTCGAGGATGGTTCTAATGTGTTCAAGATTTTACATGTAATAATTGGATATTTTCAAGTTGTACTTCTGGCTAGAAGCTGAGGTTTGCATTTGGAGGGTGTCAAGACTTGTGGCATTTGTATATCAATTATGGGATTCTATATATTAGTATCATGAAGGTGAATGTAACGGATTTAGATTCGCAGGTAGTCTTTTTAGAGTAAAGTATTTTGAATGTGGTGCTTTTGGGAATATTTAAGATAGTAATCAACGGTTTGTGAGTCTTAGACGGTGTGGTTTTATGCTTGAGTCTCATGTGGTGAGTGTGGGTTGAGGAATTGTGGTGTTATAGCAAGAAGGAGTATCAAGTTGAAGGTAAATAAGAAGGAACTTGTGTAAGGCCCCGGAAAATTTCGCTAAGTAACCTAGGATTTCGTGGTGCCACATAGGCTTATTATAATATTTTATGGGCTATTAATATGGTGGAAATCAATTGGACTTGGTAAATAAGTGTACAAGTCTTGTGTTAAGTAATTTGGGGCCCAAGGAAAGGCCTAAGCCTAAGTCAAATTGGAAAAAATTCATAATAGGCTAAGATTTCAAATGAGTTTGCACAAGTCCCTAATTTGAACGAGCATATCAAAATATTTATAAGGTTTTATATGATGAACAACCCATGATATGAAAGATCATCGAGTCTAGTTTCCAACTCTTCAAACCGTTCATCATTTGGACACTCCTAAACGAAGTTATGATCAAATTACCAAAGGCTGGAAAAATGCGATCCTACGTCAATTCTACAATCGCAAAACCATTATGTGGTTTGCATACTTGATATGCGATCGCAAATCTGGTCACAAACTGGACCAGTGTAGCCTAGTTTTGGGCACCGATTCCGCGATGCATTTTGCGACCCGCATTCTTGTTTTGCGGTCCATTATGCGATCGCAGACCCGATTTCGGAGGCTTATTTTTCCTATTTTTATAATCCGACCCCATTTTAATATATAGGCTTTGGGGTTAATTTTGGGGTCATTTTCTACTGATTTTAGAGCGAGATGAGAGCATATAGAGAGATAAATGTGGGGTCTAACTTCATAATCATTCAAATCTTGCTCAAGTCATCAAGAATCAAGGAAGATAACCATAGATTGTCCTCCATCCGGGTAAGTCCTACTTCCAAAACTTCGTGCAATAGATTAAAGGTTCAAATATGTTGTGGGGGTCAGAAATAGGCCATGCATATGGGACTAAGTTGTAGTATGTAATGTTAAAGAACTAATATGGGTAGTTCATGTTAAAATTGGTTGAAGGAGGAAGGAATTTTCATTTCTAAACCTTGTATTCTACTTCACATGTTAGGTGTTTGATGAAATTCCTAAGAGAGTTACACCATAGATAATCTTCCTAATTATTAATCGATTTCTGCTATCTCCTTATAGATTGTTATTGCTAGAGGCGTTGGTGTATTGTAGAGATTTAAGGAAAGCTCCATTGAGGTATGTATGGCTAAAACCCCGTCTTTTAATAATTGAGCTTCATCGGTGTTTGTGTGAATATGGTAAGATTAAAGTTGAATTGTTGCATTGCTTGTTGTTTTACATGAGTGGGTGTTGTAACCTTATGTGTGTGAAAAATGTGTCATTCTTTGTAAATAGAGGATGTGTGGAGAACATGATCTATGTACTAAATGCCTAAATGTCATGCCAAGGTTACTTTAGGACTAATATACCAAACTTGACGAATTCCTTCCTATGCTTATGATTTAATTTGCCTTTGTATACGCCTATGATCTTAAGTGGCAAAGTAAATGTTGAAAATAGGAACAATGTGAAACGTGAATTATGGAATATGAATCATGTATTGAAATGCTTAGACCTTAAATTTAGATTGAAGTTGCATTGTTGTGCCATCTACGTGAAGTCTTATCTATGCTTATGATTTAAACTGCTCTTGTGTGCACCTACTATCCTAAGTGGAAAAGCTAATGTTGAATATGGGAATGATGTAAAAATGTGGCCTAGTGCCAAGGATAATGTGATAAGTTGTGTCCCCAAGTGCCTATGAATTGATATATGTGAAACGAAGTGACTGCAAAAGGAACAATGCCTTGGAATGGCGGCCTAGCCGATCGGGCCGAGATCGGACTCCGCTCAAGATAGCGGTGGTATTGTGAATGAATTTTGGAAAATCAGGAAAATGAGATTGTGATTGAAGCATATGTCTCAAATGAGGCAACCTAGCCGATCGGGTCGAGATCGGACTCCGCTCAAGATAGCGGTGGTATTGTGAACAAATGATGAATAGTGTGAAATGCACCAAACTAAAAGCTATGGGAAAATGATGTGAAAGCTGTATGATTCTTTTATTTGATAATGTGGTGATCGTTTAAAGTTTTGAGTTATACTTGTGATTTCTTATTCTTGCATGAAAGTTCTTTCTAAGTAGATGGTGTTTAGTTATACATACTAGTGCTATTCGATGGAAATAACGTCCCTTTTGCCGGGGGTGCTACGTCTTTAATGGATGTAGGTGTTTCTATAGCAGGCAGTGTTGGTCACAGCTAGTACTGCATCATCCTTTCAGCTGACTTGGTGAGCCCCACTTCGTTTCGGGGTCCTATTTCATCTGTTCATCATATACTTTGTATTAGAGGTATAGCCGGAGCCTTGTTACCGGCATTTTCATATTACATTACTCTTCAGTTGTGTTTAAAGGCTCCGTAGACAAGTTATGGGTAGGGTCGGGTATTTTAATTAAAGTAGAAATATTGATGTTTGGCAAAGATTTATAAAACTTGTAATATTTTGATATTTATGATTTAAGCTTCTAATGGAAATGAAATGGAAGTTGTTAATGAAATACTTACTAAATATGATTAATAGGGTCCATCTCCTATTTAATCATGAATTAGTTTGGGTAGAATGAAACCTAACAGGCTTGCTTAGTCGGGTTTACTCGGTTGAGCGCCGGTCGCGCTCCTCGGATTTTGGGGCGTGACAAACTTGGTATCAGAGCCTAAGGTTTTAAAGTGTCCTAGGATGTCTCGGAGCCGTGTCTAGTAGAGTCCTTTTTATCGGTGTGTAGTCGACCACATCTATAAGTTGGAGGCTATTCGGACATTTAGGAATTTCACCCTTCCTTGATACTCCAATCGTGTGATAGAGCTCAATTTAAGAAGTTAGTTTTCTCTCCAAGCCTTCCTCTCAAAATGAGTAATCATGATACCATAATCCGCGAATTTGAGGTCATGAGAGGGTAGTGATCCCACTATTGATTTCAAGTGGATTACCCAAGGACTTGTTAGGAGAATGTAATGAGCTGTGGAGGGATTGGTAGAACGTATCGCTAAGAGGGGAGTGCCCTTATTACTATTAATCTCACTACACCACCAGATAATGTATTATATTGGTATGTTACCGACGTGTGTTAGGGATGTGGAGTCGAGGGGAATCGATTAAGTTATTGCCCTATCAACCTATAGTCACCAAGTAAGTCACTCCCTAGTACATCATTATGAACAACACAAAAATTTTACTCATTGTATGTGTACATCCTTATTGAAGAATTCTCATAAACATAGTCTTAACAAGGTGTTGAATAACAAAAAATTGCATGTATCGACTCTTTGAACGAGACGCATTATTCATGAATCCACTCTATTACAAATCCTCCTATTTACATTCTTGTGGAATTAAGTTCTATAATTGTGTCCTCGAATGGAGTTATGACTCTAGGATTAATACTCCACTTGCTTTTCCTAAATTCTTAACAAGGGACTATACCTGATGAATTTCTTACAGAATATTTCATCTAAATGGACAACATCTGCCAACTTGTGCCTATGCATGCACCGTCGTAAAGTTTTCCTATGTGGTGTCAAGTTCCATGTAAAGCATCCCAGTGTTGCGATCCTTCTCAAGTCACTCTTTTACTCACTTGCGTATATGGCTTATATGGTTTGAACAGTCACTCTATTCTTTTGCGAGTATCATCATGGAAGCTTCTCACTGTCTAGTAACATAAGAGCATACCTTAACACCTATCACATGAGTGAATGTCAATCAAAATGGTCAACGTGTGCATAAAGTCCCTATAGAGGTTGAGATCCTCACATCCCCGTCATAGGAAGATCTTGTGTCGCCATTTTAGTATAACTTTCGTGACCACTTGGGACATCCCGCAATAAGTAGCTCACTTGGTCCTAGTATTGTGGTTGCTCGTGGCGTGGTCGTATATTGCAGTTGGGGGTAAATATAGCAGAAGCATGTCCAACTTATAACAAATGTTTATTTTCTCTTTACATCTCCACAACATGTGTTAATTGTGTATTTGGTTAGTGAATTCATTGTGCTAGTTTCCCCAACACTTGTTCGATAACCATGAGGGAACATATCCTTCTATGTGTCATTGTAACACCTCCATTCTCGTAAGGAACCTTACTAGGCTCTCCGTCAAGACCAAGCGCACCTTTGGGGGTTATCTTATCATAGCACAACGTCTGTTTCTTTTGTCTTTATGACTTTCATTAGCATCTAGGTATTTCTCAAGTCAAAATCCATGGAGAACTCATTATGAACATCTGCAAACCTTCTATGATTATTGTATACTATCTCATTGGGTTCCCACCTCACTTCAAGTTCGTCAAGGGTTGATAGCATGCTGCAATTGCTGAGATTGAATGATATCCTTTCAATAATGGATTATCTACACATATGCTGCTCTAACGATCTACTTATTAGTCTAACTCTCGCCTTTTGATTGTGGGTTGACCAAGGAGCAATACACCTAGTAACACATTCGTATGCCAAAGCTTCTCTCTCAGTCAAGAGGTCGATAGTCATCACTAACCTAGAGGATTCCCGAGTTCTTTCTGATCCTTGGGAGTAGCATGTCACCTCCGATTCCTAGTAACCGAAGAAGACCAGGCAAAGATGAACGAGTTGGATGTACCATGCCTGTTCAACGAGGCGCAACAAGCACTAAATCAACTAAGGCATCGTTATGCTCTTTTGAACTTTGACTCAGTTTTTGATATTTCTCACGTTCTTTTCACCCTTTTGTAGGCCTCAATACTTCATCACAAAAGCTTTTTTCGGTAATAGGATGAGGTTAACTATCACGACCCAAACTGATGGGCCACGACGGGTGCCCGAGTCCTACCTGTCAAACCCCTAAGCATGTGTCTAAGATATAAACCTGAATAACATCTGTTGAATTACGAGAATAACGTAGATGAAGGAAATCTGCCCAAAAAGTCATATATACATATACGTGCAACATACGTAGGGCGACCCGACAAGGCTGCTATAGACAACTGTATACCTAAAAACTGGAAGCGGGAAAGGCCACATACTATCCAACTATACATATTGTCCACAGACCTCAAATAGAAATATAACTGTATAAAGACGGGACAGGGCCACGTCCTACCCATATATATATATATATATACAAACATATCATACCAAAATCAAAAGCAGCTCCGGATCAAGTGGAGCATGCCAACTCTCACTGATCAAGGATCCTAAGAAGGGGGACCGTCAGTTTTCCTACTTGCACCAGCGGGCATGAAACGCAGGCCCCATAAAATAGGACGTTAGTATGAAAAATGTACTGAGTATGTAAGGCATGAAAATCTGTACGTAAAAAACATAGATGAAACATGGAATAAAGAAATCCATCTGTAAATATGAATAACTTTGTAAATTCTGAAACGTTTATAATGTCATGCACGTGTATATAAATGTCATGTCATGAATTGGTATAGATGTACATAACATCATCAAGCAACTAAGGGCATCCCACCATATCATCTCAGCCACTGTGGGCAACATCATCAACATATACCAGCTGATTAGGTGGTGGTACATATATAATGCCATAACCTTTTCCCATATCCCATATAAATATAATGTACATATATACACGTATATAACGCCATCTGGTCATGGGTCAATGCATATGTATAAATGGGTGAAATGCATGAAAAATACGTAAAAATATCAATATTCATACCGTATAAACTTTTTCAACTGCATATTATTCTGAGACCCATAAACATAAGATAATAACAACTCACACGGGGAATCAAAAATATAGACACCCCTAATATTTCTATGGATAGAGTAATTTATGAAAACTGTGTGTTTGCTCATTTCTTTTGTATTATTTAGACCATGCCAAAAGAAAGAGGGGATGGCCTTAACATACCTGTAGTAGGGAAAAATCCGTATAATATTCCGTTTGAAAACCTTCGTTGATTGAAATTAGAACTCAAAAAAAATCAGATTAAGCTTTTGCATTTTGAAATCCTTGAACGAAACTTTGGTTTTGATTCTTCAAAATTTTTGAGCGAAATTGATTCTGACTATACGAAGCTTTTTTTGGAATGAAAATTAGGCTTCTGCTTCTAACATTTCCTTTGCACTAAGATTCATGTGTGTTAGATTATATTTTTGAAGTGCTTTTCCATTTTGAAAGGAAAGTAAAGTATATGGTTTCTATAAGAGACTTATTAAGTCTTATGACTTTGTCTTTTACACGTAAAGCATTGTTCCTAGATAGCCACCTAAGATAATGTGACCCTTAGTCACTTCTTTATTAAGTGGTTAGCTGCCACATTTTGGGGTGGTGATAATTATTAATCTTTATCCACTTATTAGTTAATTAGGTAATGCCCCGTTACCCATTAATTAATCAATTACCCTAATAATTAAAAAATATCTCAAATTACTTAAAATTCTAGTTATTTTTAATATACTTTATGCATCGTACTGCCGTGATCATATAGTACCTTACATGGTACTAGTCCATAAATATCGAGTATTATCGCTCGACCTGTATTTTATCCCAAATTGGCAATCTTCAATGAAACTCATTTTCTTCAATTCGTGTACCCTTTATCCTTCATTACACTTACTTATTGCTTGTTATAATTAGCATAAATACGTTAAACTCTAGATAATCTCATCCCCGAGTCCACGTCAATTAACTGAAGATGAAACTTTTAACATACAAAAACATGAGATTTAACATCTTACCCCCTTAGAAATATTCCTCCTCGAATGTTCAACTCCTCGGGATCTATATAACTTTGGCAGGGTCGCCTTTGTAATAACGCTACTACCCACTCTTCCTGTAGAAAACTCAATAATTTAACGCTACATAGGACCACAATCATCAATAACGATAATGGCCTCACATGACCAATGATAATAACCAACACCAAAATTCATACACGTACCTTATGGTTGTGATGTCCCAGTCGGACCCTTCTCTAGAGGAGGAATTAAGTAAGGATATGTAGACTTTATGTCTTCCTCGGCCTCCCAAGTCATTTCTTCAACATTGTTGTTTCTCCAAAGTACTTTCACGGAGGCTACCTCCTTATTTCGTAGCTTGCGGATTTGTCGTTCTAGGATGACAACCAAAATTTCCTCGTATGATAAGTCCTCTGTAGTCTGTACATCATCCATGGGCACCACTCGGGTAGGATTGCCAATGCAGTTCCATAACATAGATATGTAAAAAACTAGATGGACAGACTCCAATTACAAGGGAAATTCTAACTCATAAGCTACATGGCCCACTCTCCGAATGATCCTATAAGGCCCAATATACCGTGGGCTAAGTTTTCTTTTCTTGCCAAACCTCACCACACCATTCATAATTGACACCTTTATGATTACCCGGTCATTAACCTCGAACTCTAAATCTCGTCATCGCATGTCAGAATATGACTTTTGACGTACTTTTTCTATGGCTTGCTAAACCAGGTATAGCATTACTAACATAGCTTTTCCAACATCGAACAACCCTACAAGTGCTCTACACTTCTGTCCGTAAAGAGCTTCATCTAAATACTAGAATGGTAGCTATTATTTATGTGAATTCAATAAGTGACAGATGATCCTCCCAACTACCTTTGAAGTCTATCACATAAGCTCGTAACATATCTTCCAGTGTCTGAATAGTACGTTCAGCCTGTCCATTCATCTGGGGATGAAATGTTATGCTAAGACTTACTTAAGTCCCCAATCCTTTTTTGGAAGGACCTCCAAAAGTTAGCAGTAAATTCAGCTCCTTTATCCGAGATAATAGATACATGGACACCATGCAGTCGTACTATCTCCTTAATATAAAGCCTTGCATAATCCTTTAAGGAATATGTAGTTCTAACAGGCAGAAAATGGGCTGACTTTATAAGCCTATCAATAATTACCCATATCAAATCGAACATACGTTGGGTACGAGGAAAGCCTACGATGAAATCCATATTGATTACTTCCCTTTTCCAAGTCGGAATCTCTATAGCCTGCAATAACCGATCGGGTTTCTGATGCTCAATCTTAACCTGATGACAGTTAGGACATTGAGCAACAAATTCCGCTATATCATTTTTCATTCCGCCCCACCAATATACTTCCCTGATATCATGATACATCTTTGTTGCTCCTGGTTGGATAGAATAACGAGAATAGTCATTTTCTCTCATAACCTGCTAACGTAGCCCTGCAACATTAGGGACACATAATCGTCCCTGTTATCTAAGGACCCTATCTTCTGTAATTTCAAACGGTGTATTCTCCTTCTAAGAGGTGGTATACATATAATGAACTAACACAGGGTCCTCATACTGGCGTTCCTTTGTTTCAGTTAGTAAAGAGGATGTTGCAGTATCTTGAATAGTAATTCCAATATCACATGAGTCTAGTAACCGAACTCCAAGACTAGCTAGCTAATGAACCTCATGGGCTATTCCTCTCTTTTCTAGTTGTAAATATGACAAGCTACCCATAGATCTACGGCTGAGGGCGTTGGCTACTACGTTTGCCTTCCGGGGATGGTATAAAATATCAACATCATAGTCTTTAAGTAGCTCCAACCATCTCCTTTGACATAAATTTAATTCCTTTTTTTTTGCTTGAGGATATACTGGAGACTCTTATGATCCATATAGATATCAACATGAATTCCATACAAGTAGTGCCTCCACATCTTTAGTGCATGAATCACCGCGGGTAACTCTAAATCGTGGGTCGGATAGTTCTTCTCGTGCTTTCTTAGTTGTCTAGAAGCATAAGCTACAACCTTACCATGCTGCATCAGGACACAACCCAAGGCAATGATTGAAGCGTCACAATAGATAACATAATCATCGGTCCCTTCTGGGAGCTGTAGAACTGGTGCTGAAGTTAATCGGTCCTTCAATGCCTGGAAACTCTGTTCGCAAGCATAGGTCCATTGAAACTTAGTTCCCTTCTGAGTTAACTTACATGGGTATCCTAATCTTTTACATTTATGAAATTCCCCTATTCGGAGGCCCAAACTTCATCCTTTATCCATCACAATTTTGCCCTTATTCCACTATAAGGGCAGCATTTTATCTATTCTAAACGCTACTAGTATTAGACTCCTTTGGGTTCATTCAGGCTATACTGAGCCTTCTGTAACTTAGAGAAATCATCAGCTCTCTTATGAGCTTAATCCTAAGGACTTATCAATTCACGTTACCTTTTTACTCATCTTATATTATCCTTCCTCATGTTTTCCTACAACCTTGTCGCTCTACCATACTTTAGCTTGCGACTTACACATATCTATTTATACATATTTGCAGCCTTTCTTCAACTTGCTTGCACCATAGATTTCCTTATGTTATTCCGGAACAACAAGCGAGACTCCACATACCAGTTTGGTCAAAAGTGCTTATAAGAGAAGAAAATTTCGTTACAAGTTTCCCGTAATAACCTGCCATACAGAGAAGCTATGAACCTTCGTCGGTGTTGTGGGTCTAGGCCAAGTCTTCACTGCCTCAGTCTTTTGTGTATCCACCCGGATGCCTTTACCCAAAATGATATGCCCAAGGGGAGCTACAGAGTTCTACCCAAATTCACATTTAGAGAATTTTTCATACAACTTCCCTTTTTGTAGAACTCTAAGCACAGTACGCAAGTGATCTGCACGCTCAGCCTCTGAACGAGAATATACCAATATATATCCTTGTTAAATATGATTACGAATAGATCTAAAAAGGTCCAGAACACATGGTTCATCAAATCCATGAACACTGCCGAGCATTCGTCAAACTGAACGACATAACACAAAACTCGAAGTTCTCATATATGGTCCGGAATGCTATCTTTGGGATATCTTCCTCCTTAAGACTTACCTGATGGTACCCGGACCTCAAGTCTATCTTTGAAAAATACTTGGCACCTTGCAACTGATCAAATAAATCATCAATCCTCGGGAACGGAGTACTTATTCTTGATCGCCACCTTATTCTACTTTCTATAATCAATACATATTCGTAATGAACCATCCTTCTTCCTCACAAATAACACAGGTGCTCCCCATGATGATGTACTAGGTCTAATAAAGCCTTTTTTCATGCAAATCCTTTAGTTGTTGCTTCAACCCTTTTAGTTCTACGGGGTCCATTCTATACGGAGGAATATATATTGGATGCGCATCTGGTAGTAGGTCAATAGCAACTCAATTTCTCGCTCTGGCGGAAGACCCTAAAGTTCATTGGGAAAAAATATCAGGAAACTCATTAACCACAGGGATGGACTGGATGGTTCGTAACTCTACTTTCACATCCCAAACCTAAACTCAGTGGTAAATATGGTCCTTTCTGATCATCTTCCTTGCCTTTAGATAGGAGATAAATTTACCTCTTGGCGATGCCGTATTACCTTTCCATTTTAAAACAAGCGCTTCTGGGAACTGAAATCAAACCATATTTGATCTACACTTGATGTTAGCATAACAAAAGGCCAACCAATCTGTACCCATTGTAATATTAAGTTCTACCCAACCGAACACCACATACCTTATCCTTGTTTATTATCAAATCTATCACTGGCCATTATAGGCGACATCCATATATATAAGTAACAATATTAAGACTTAACTCGCATAACTAATTTAGAAAAAGGTTTATATACATAGGGGTCGGCAAGGCCGTAGACATATCATACCCAAAACTACATAGATGATACTATCTGCAAAACCTCTAAGTAGGCATAACCATAATATATACAAGTCGGGACGTGGCTCCCTACGTCCTCATAACAACCTAAAACATGCAGAGCCCTGACTTGGTAATACTCCAAGAAAAGGTGGAACTCTGCAACCAAAAGCTGACTTCTGGAGGAAGTTTGTAGTGGAGGGTCCTTGTCTCATCCTATATAAGAGCCTCGATCATACATACTTCGAAACAGAACCTTAATATAACTTTCAGTTACCTTCCTCCTCTTGGCCCGACTACTATACTCTTCCTCTGCGGGTATCATATAATATGCACAGATGCAGAGCCCTAACTTGGTAATGCTCAGAAGAGATGGTGTTCACAAATACCCTGATATAGTTTTGAACATGAGGCAAACCCGGCTGTGCCAATCCATGCACTACACCCCTCATACCGTGATCAATAGGCTGTGATAATGAAACTAAGGGCCTTGGTAAGGTTGGAACTCCTCTCACCCCATCTGCTGCTGGAGTGGTCGAAACAGCTCGAATAAATGACTCATATGGAACCTCGGATGGATCCACCTCAATAGAATGCATGATCTCCGATGAGTCTAACTCCATAGTGTAACTTATATCTCTTTCTAACACTTTCATAGCCTTCTAACCTGTACTAGTAGTTGTAGTCTTCAGCAATGGAAGCTATTCTAACAAATGGAGTTAAATGCGTTGGTAGAGGAATCTTTACATCGAAACTTCAGAAAGAAAAAGAATGAAGTGAAGGATAAACGTATATACATACGTATTGAATACTATATCAAAATCAAATGATTAATGATGACCCGGTCGTCGAGAATTGAATAGTATAACATAGGAAGTTCTTTTATCCATACCGCCCCAAACTTGGATTCCTGACCCACATCTTCTCTTTGTTTCCCGGGCCTCTAGTGAGTTACAGACAGAGTTCGAAAAGGTCAAATCTTTGATGATTCCATCATCTATGATCTCTTCCTTTCTCTCTTCCTGATCAGCGGATTCAGAGTGATCAGGTGAAGCCCCCCTTCTCGTTGGACGTGACAGTCAGTTACAGTGGGTAAACTAACGAAGGGAGAGAATCAATAGATTCCTTTTCGGGAGCGATTAATCCTTCCCGAACGCAGCATACAACTCTCCATTGTACTGCGCTCTCCAAGTGTGCTTGTTCCCCCTTCTTCCTTACCCTGGCAAGTCTTTGTGAAATAACTCCGATGAGAAGAAAAAAGAAGGCGTTAAGAGACCCTCCTGGCCCAACCCTAGACACTCTAAGATCCTTTTTCAAACCTGCTCCCATTTCACAGAATCCTCAGAATCGTATGATTCAGATACCTGACGAAATGAACAGATAAAAGATCGGGATAGCCGGGATGACCTATTTCAAGATCAGATGATCCACCTCTTTGTCCGCTTGGGAGGGCTAACTCGGATAGGTCAGATACGAGGGAAACAGCCCATAAAAGAGAGATCGGATGCCCTTTCCGATGCAGTTCACGATGCGGAGCTGCCTCAAGTTGGGTCACTCGATCCTTGAGTGTTTCCTTAACAACAGCCGCCGCTGACAGCACTCCACTGCTATCGTCATGTACATGGTACAACAAGAAGAGAATTAGCAGAAATCGAAAGGTTTTTACCCAAAACTCCGCTCTGATACCTCCTAAAGCGAAATAGGCACGCGCACGGGTAGAGAGTCTGCCTGAGTCGTGCGGCCCCAGGTAACGCCTAGTTTAGTGTAGCACCTGGGTTCCGCCTTCTCCTTGCCTTGCCGAGTTTTGCTTCTGATCTCTCTCTGAGTCTCTAGTCAAGTGAAAGGAGCCCGCTTACCCACTCCCCTTTCCCCCCATTGCTAGGAGCCTCGCCCTCTTGACTTGATATGTCAAGAAGACTACAACCGATAGTGGATCACCTTTTGCTTAAAAAGGCCCGCCCATCTCATATATATGATAAAGGAAGCAGGCTGTTTTTAGCTATTTTTGCTTTTTTTTTTTTTTTCTGGGGGTCTAATATGAGATGTATAACGTGCTCATACTCATCCATTAGGATGTTCCCCCCTTCAAGAGCTCCGCTAGGATACTAACTTGGTTACCTAGCATTGAATTAGGTAGGACACTCGTCCTACTTCATAGATAGAAAAAGAACTAGTAAGTCCATTATTTGTGGTACCCCTAAGAGACCTTTTTCCTTTCCTTGTATTGTATTAAATAAAACGTAATACGCCCTGAGGAATTCCTACCAGCAGACTTCCCTGTACTCAAAGTGAATTGTCTAAGTGCTCTCCTTTGTCTCATTGTTTATCTCGTAATCATTCGATTCCGCCCCTAAAGCTAGCTCCTACTCCTCCTCCTTCTCCTTTAGGATAGGATCCTCCGTGCCCGAAGGGCAGCGGCAGCAGTGTGGTTCCAGATGCCGTCGCTAGATTGAGATCTGCAGGGTGGCGGGTACTTCGACTGCCTTGTATCAGGTGAAGAGAAGGGGGTGGTAGGCTTAGTAGGGCTCGAACCTACAATATCACCGTTATGAGCGGTACGTTTCAACCAATTAAACTATAAGCCCCTACGGATCTCTACATGCAATTCGCTCACTTCGGGAAGAGCGGACGGAAAGAGAAGGCCTTTGTCCTATCTGCTTCTTCCTCTTCCCAGGAATGAAGAATTTTCTAAAAAAATTCTTTTCTTTATTTTCGTTTTTTATTTTTGTTTATAGATAGATATATAATATAATATTATCTATCTATTATTAGGCCCTACGCGCAGGCAACAGCAGCACCGGCTCTACGAAGTCAGAATCGAATCTTTCTGTTGGCTTTCCCAATTCATTCGTGAATAATAATTCAAGGGCGTGAAGCGAGTACTTCTAGCTGCTTCGCCTGCTTCTTATTATGGCGGCTATGTTTTCGTGGCGAAAATGAACGAAAAGCGAGATGAGCGTGCTCTTTTCAAATCGATTGATAGATAGCCTGATCTGTTCTGATAGATCGAAAGAGATAGAGAGGGAATCTCTCAAGAATAAGGGGAAATCTCCTATTTCTATCTATTGATGAGACAACTATCTATTCTTGATCCATCAGAAAGAAATCGATATGTATCTGATGGAGTCTACATCGTACCCGAGAGTTTAATCTCCTTACTCCTTACTGCTTTTTTCAAAGAAAAAAAGAGGGGGGTCGATTTAGGCTCCTTCCCTTCCACTGCGTAGCCGCGCTAGCAGGTACTACGAGCCCTCTGTCCCACGCATCTAACCAGCTCGCGTGGTTCACCGGTTCCACCGAAAACTCTCATTTGTTGAAGCGGAGCATAGTGCGCTTTAGGCGCTGAGCGAGAAAGGTCTCTTCTTTCCTTTCGGTTTATTCACTGATCTGAAACTTAGCACTTGTTTTCTTATTGATTCCCGGGGACACACAAGGCCAAAACATGTGTGCCGGGCGCGCGACCCATCAACCTACTAGCAATGGGGGAGAAAGCATAGCATGTCGCAATAAAAGCTTGATTCGAGGCGTCAGCAAAACACTGCCGTCTGTTCCAAAAACAAAAGCCCCTTAGCGCCCCGGGACGGGAGTGGGGGACGGCCCTACGCGCAGGCAACAGCAGCACCGGCTCTACGACCGCCTTGACACCTTAATATCAAGGAACCCCCCCTATTCCACAAGTAGGTGGAGTTTCTGGTATTCAAGCAGGTTGGAATGTGTATTATCATAATAATGGTAGAAATGGAATCATTTTTGTTTTGATATTCTATACAAAATTCTATAACTTAATTAATAAGTCTAAGTAGCAGAAGTCTGTTTCTAGGGATGTTTTATCAATTTCTTTCCATTTGTATCTGTTGAAAATTCCAATAAATTCCAATTCAATTTAAGTAGAAAATTCTCTTTCTTCCTCCGTTCATACGACATGAATTCTTATATTGCACGATCTAAGATAAGAATAAAGGATAACATCATATATGTCATATAGCCTCCCGTTTATAAGTGTGGTGCACAACACACCTATAAACAAGACTCTACTAGACACGGTCAGTAGACAATCCTAAGACAAAACTGCTCTGATACAACTTCTGTCACGACCCAAACCGATGGGTCGCGATGGGTGCCCGAGTCCTACCTGTCAAACACCCCTAATCATGCATCTAAGATATAAACCTGAATAACATCTACTGAATTACGAAAAAAATGTACATGAAGGAAATCTGCCCATAAAGGCATATATACATACACGTGCAATATATGTAGGGCGAGCCGACAAGGCTACTATAGACAATTGTATACCTGATGGATAACATCTTTATGGACATCTGAGAGAGAAACTGGAAGCTGGTAAGGCCACATACTATCCAACTAGACATACTGTCCACAGACCTCTAATAGAAATATAACTCTAGAAAGACGGGACAGAACAACATCATACCCATATATATATATACAAACATATCGTACCAAAATCAAAAGCAGTTTCGGATTAAGTGGAGCACGCCAACTCTCGCTGATCAAGGATCCTAAAAAGGGGGACCGTTAGTTTGCCTACCTGCACCTGCGGGCATGAAATGCAGGCCCCGTAAAATAGGGCATCAGTATGAAAACTGCACTGAGTATGTAAGGCATGAAAATTTGTACGTACAAGACATAGATGAAACATGGAATAATGAAATTCATCTGTAAATCTAAATAACATTGTAAATTCTAGAACATTTATAATATAATGCACATGTATATAAATGCCATGTCATGCATGGGTATAGGTGTACATAACATCATCAAGCCACTGAGGGCAACATCATCAACATATACCAGCTGATCAGGTGGTGGTACGTATATAATACCGTAACTTTTTTCCATATCCCATATAAATATAATGAACATATATACGTGTATATAACACCATTTGGTCATGGGTCAATGCACATGTATAAATGGGTGAAATGCATGAAAAATACGTAAAAATCTTAATATTCCATCCGGATAAACTTTTTCAACTGTGTATTATTCCAAGACCCATAAACCGAAGATAATAACAATTCACTTGGGGAATCAAGAATATAGACACCCCTAGTATTTCTATGGATAGAGTAATTTATGGAAACTGTGTGTTTGCTCGTTTCTTCTGTATAATTTGGACCATGCCAAAAGAAAGAAGTGATGGCCTTAACATACCTGTAGTAGGGAAAACTCCGTATAATATTCCATTAGAAAACCATCATTGATTGAACTTAGAACTAAAAAAAATCGGATTAAGCTTCTGCTTTTTGAAATCATTGAACAAAACTTTGCTTTTGATTCTTCGAAATTTTTGAACGGAATTGTTTCTCACTATACGAAGCTTTTTTGGAATGAAAATTAGGCTTCTGCTTCTAATTTTTCCTTTGCACTAAGATTCATGGGTGTTAGCTTATATTTTTTTAAGTTCTTTTCCATTTTGAAAGGAAAGTTAAGTATATGGTTTCTATAAGAGACTTATTAAGTCTTATGACTTTGTCTTTTACACGTAATGCCTTGTTCCTAGATAGCTACCTAAGATAATATGACCCTTAGTTACTTCTTTATTAAGTGTTTAGTTGCCACATTTTGGGGTGGTGATAATTTTTAATTCTATCGACTTATTAGTTAATTAGGTAATGCCCCGTTACCTATTAATTAAACAATTACCCGCATAATTAAAAATTATCTCAAATTAATTAAAATTCTAGTTATCTTTAATATACTTTATACATTGTACTACCGTGGTCATATAGTACCTTGCATGACACTAGTCCATAAATATCGGGTATTATCGCTCGACCCGTATTTTATCCCAAATCAGCAATCTTCAACGAAATGCATTTTCTTTAATTCGTGTACCCTTTATCCTTCATGACAGTTACTTATCGCTTGTTATAATTAGCATAAATATGTTAACCTCAAGATAATCTCATCCCTGAGTCTACGTCAATTAACTGAAGATGAAATTTTTAATGTATGAAAACACGAGATGTAACATTAACCAACTCAAGCTTGAGGTCAAGCAGCTTGACCAGAAAAGAGATATGTACAAGCTTCTCAGCGAGCTGCATGAATGTTTATCTTGAAAATGGTAATTACAATTAGATTTGATTTTGTAGTTCTAAAAATACGTGATTTATTTTTATGCTACTTGTTAGGCAGTAGATGCTAAGTGTAAGACTAGAAAATAAGATAAGAGCTTGAAGAAAGTATGTTAAGCAAACCGAGAGGCTGAGAATCGGGGCCTCGAGCTGACCTATACGGGGCCTCGAGTTCGAGCTAAGCGTCAGGCTGTGCCCGGTCGATGAAGGGTTAATAGTTTTGAGAGCTTTGATCTGAGCTCTTTATGACCAATAATGAGTAATAAATGAAGCACAATTGATGAAACACAATAAATGTAAGTAGTAAATGTAAGTAATACAATCAAAGGAGAATGTGTTTAAGTTAGAGAGAAGAGAATGTTCTTGTATTGAATATTGTATATTGTATCATGTGTGCAAAAATAATAAAGGTCCCCTTTATACAGGAGGGAGGAATCCCAACATAGTACATATACGTTTATTACAAAGATATATGGCTAGTACAACCATTTAATGCCATGGTATGGGCATGTACTATTCTTACGGACTTGGTCAGCTTCAGTTACGTGACATGGGAGTCTCCTACTCGCTCATCATACCCACCAATTTTCTCTACCTCGAGGTCGAGCATAGGGAACCCTCGGGGTCGGGCCTCGAACTGGGCCTCGGGCCTTCAGAAAATAGGCTATGGGATGCAATAACGATCATAAAATCGAGCTCTCTGATTTTTACCGTATACAGATAGTCCCCGCGTTTCTTTAAAAGAAAATGATAAGAAATGATCTTGAATTCTTGCCTCTTCAATATTACCATCATGGCGTTAGCCCATCAGAGCATTAAATACCATGACTCAAAGGCTGCGCAAGAGTCACTGTCAACACGTCTATCGAGAAGCCCAAGAACCGCTATTGGTTTAGCCTATTCGCTGCCCATATGGATTCAATAAATACATCAACCATTTTGTTATTCACACTTTTACAACGTTTCCAATTTTCTAGAGCTAAATTAACCGTTTTCTACATTTTTCTCCTTTATGCGCTTGCCTCCTCACTTTCTTTCTTAGAAACCTTTTTTATAGTTATTGCTAGGACCTCTAGAAGGGTAACTCAGAAAGAGGGAACTGCTTCTTCATCACGCTCATCCAAGGGTAAACCAAAAGTACCCCCAACTATCGAGCAATGTACTCCAACCCAATTCGATACTGTATCTGATTTCTCTATCAAATATCCCTCTTCTACACAAAGGCGATGTGAGCATGTGCCTCAGTACATCAACGTGGTGACCAATACGAACAAAGTGACGGAAGACTACCGATGGGAGGAGGCAGTGTTGGTAGAGATCCCCAATTCTGAGGAAAGCATAGTAGACCACAAAGATGGCTTCCTCGGTGTATATACATACCCATTTATTCTAGGTCCTGTAGATTCTTCGGATCCTTCTTCCCCGTCGATAGATCTGGTGATTCTCGACTTTTGCCATAAGTACCGAGTGACACTCGGTCAGATCTACCCTTCTTTCTGGAGGATCGTTTATATGCTCCAATACTTTTTCAACCAGGTCGAAGGTATGACCTTCACCCTCAATCACTTAGTCAGATTATATATCCCTCTTCTCTTCCGGGGTTTGATCAAGCTTTACCCTTGATCTGCGAGGTCGTTCTTTTCGAGCATCGATGAGGACAAGAATCGGGGGTAGATGAGTTGGTTTGTTCAAGTGACATCATCCCAGCTAATAGGATGCCATTCCTGGATGAAAGGAATATGAATCATAAGTGCCCCTACCTCGAGCATATTTTATTGCCTTTTCATCCCCTTATGAAAAATGACCTTCTTTTGATTATGCAGCCACCACTTGCTACCCGGGCACAATTCCGAACCTATTGGGATGGATCAGGTAGTTGGAATCCGTTTTCCCTTATTTCGATCGTTCTTGGCACAACTTGGCCAAAACGTGGTGGCAGGCCAAGAACCATGGTATGCTCTTCACTGCTATCTTTACCATGTTTTCTTATAAATATATTTTACGGTAGTAAGTTTGATGTATCACGCTTGTGTAGGCATTTGGGATAGAGTGTTGATGAGACCGTCTCCTGATGGTGAGGAAGGGACCTCTAAGCCCGGTAAGGGCAAGAAGAGGAAGAAAGAGGCATCAGTTGCGTCTCCCAGATCAGAGAAACCTAAAGTTCAAAGGCCTCGGACTGACGACAAGGTCTTGACTTCGGCTGTTGTGGCAAGTCCCCGTACCAAGGAAGAAGTTGAAGATGATGATGGAGGCTCTTTGGTACAAAGGATGAGATAAGGTGGAGATGTTCCGTAAGTTGTTGGGCGGAAATCCGCCGAATCGTGGGTGGTCGACATGGACCAAACCCATGCTAAGGAGACACTCGAGGAGGGTATGGGCATAGTCCCCAAGTTTCAAGTCGGACATGGTACAGTCCGTGCCGATGAACCCGCAGCTGGTGATTCTGGAGAGCCTAAACCCAAAGTTTTTCGGTGGCAAGATGAGACCCTTAGAGAAATTAATGCTCTGGGTGGCCTTCTTTTGGGCCTTTCGTACTCACCGGGGGAAATCAAGGATGTACAGAACCTGGATACCGCTGATGTGGGGGCCTCTCATAGAGGGGAAGATGTGCTCGGAGACCTCTTCATCGGAGTTGATGAGAACATTGATCTCGATGCTCCCCTTGCTCTCGAGAAGGAGGAGGAGGAGAGGCTTGAACAGTAGGTGATACTCTTTGTCATATCATTTGCACTGTAAATCTTTGTTGTTGGCTTTCTAACTTTTCTGTGTTATTGCAGGCTAAGAAAATGTACGACCATGCCTTTTCTAGGCTTCAAGATGAGCTTGCATGCTGCAGGAAGGAGCTCGAGAGGCTCGCCTCGGTGCTGAAGGAGTCGGAGGCCTCCTCTACCCGAAAGGGGGAGGAGTTGATTGGGCTTCGGGCGAGTTTGGAGGGAGTGCGCCAGGAAAGGGCTATCCTCACGGAGCAGGTAACATGCCATTCAAAAAATTACCTTTTTTTTGTTCTTATAATTCGATGCTCACCAACTTGTTTTGCCTTTGCAGATTAGGAAAAAGGATGCCCTGGTGGGGCAACTTCAGGAAGAGGTTGCAGCCAAGAACGCGGAGATCCTCGAGCTGAGGGGGCAAAATGAGGTCGTGACCTCGAAGCAAGACCTTTTGCAGATGGAGTTGGCATCGATCCAGGGTCTTCTTCGGAGTGCTCAAAAGGAGGCTGCTACACTTTCCGCAGCCAAGTCTGAGGCTGAAGAAAATGCGTCTTCATACATGAAAGATGTCGCCACTGCAAATGAACGGGCTAGAGAGATATCAGAGAAGGCCCAGTAGAAGCTGACTCGAGCTGTTGCTTATGCTCTTTCGCAAGCAAGGAGAGAGGATCTCGAGGAAGCAAGCACCAAAGGCGCCGATCTCTTAGCCTTGATTGAGGAAGCCCAAATCTTGGAGGAAGAATCGACATTTTTAGTCACTTCGGACGAGGGCTCCGGAGATGATCAAGAGAGTTGCGAGGGTGAAGAATAGACTCACATCGTCTTTCCCATTTCTTTTATGTGTATTAATTTCTCGGGGGGGGGGGGGTTTGTAAAGACACCCCCTTGTAAATATATTTTTTAGGAATGTAAAAGATTTTTCTGCTTCAAGTCTTCAAATTTCATAATTTAGTGTTTATGCAAAGTTAGTCTTTGAACTTTGATATTGGCTTTTTGGAGCCCATACATGGAGTAATCGGGGCCCTCGAGATTAGGCACCATCTCGAGGTTTGGTCGATAGCCTTTTTAGAGTCGATGCTTGTAATAACAGAAGTTCTCGAGATCTCAATGGCTCCTAAGCGACGTATGGCAATGTCATTTATGTGACACAGTTGTGATGTGACCAGGGTGGCCCCACCGGTACACTTCCCCAAAAATGATACTGACATGGTCAGAATTAATTGGCCTTTAGGATAAGCTAATAGCTGCTACTTTCTCTATATATGCATTTGCTTGTTTCTTATCTGGGGACTCCGCAACTTTGAATAACTATCCCTTTCATAGATCTCTTATTCTTTGCGCCAGTTCTCTTACCATTTCAACTCAAAGATTTTGCCTAAGTCTTCATTTTCCTTTTCTTATTTTACCAAAGCTATGGCTGCTACGTCTAGATCCTTTCACCAAGGAGAGGAGAGTTCTGCCTCTACTCCGCACTCGGTTGGTGGTACACCACTAATTTCTGGTGAGCTTACTTCGAGGTGCTTTGTGTCGAAGAGGAACTTTATTTTAAAGAGACCTTCTAATGTTCAGGGCCATCAGGAGCATGAATCGAGGTTTATCACCTCAATAGGGGAGGACTACCTCGAGGCAATTAGAAAAGACTGCGGATGGCGGGAGAAGGTGGTACTATAGGTACCTTCCCCGGAAGAGAGCATCATGGCTCATGTCGAGGGGTTTTTGAACGTATATGCGTACCCCTTTACATTGGGCCCTCTCGATAGGGTCTTGCTCGAATGTTGTAGAAGATATCAGGCTACCCTAGCATAGGTTCACCCGTCATTTTGGAGGATTGTGTTCATGATAAGGTATTTTGCAGATAAAGCCGGGCTCGAGTTCACCCTCATCTAACTTATTAGATTGTAATGACCTTTGCAATACCGTGGCCTGATTACATTGCGATGTCGATCCACCCGGCCCTTTGTTGCCCGTAATTAAGAGGACTGGGACTGAGGGTGGATAAGTCGATTCTTCCGAGTGCGGACCGTCGATATTATCCCCGTAGAGCTCCTCCCATTTCCTGAGAAATGGAATTTCACACGTAAGTGGTACACTCATGTTCTTATTATTTTTATCCATGGTGGATGCGGATTCTATAATGATGCTTTCTTCTTTTTTTGCAGCAATCATGTGCATGCCATACGAGGTTCCCAACCTAGCGGATTTGTCTCGAAAACTAGCAGCTTGCTCGACTTACGATGAGCATAAGTGGTGATATCTTCCCAAGGGTAGATGGGAGGTAAAACACCACGGTACGTGTTGCGTGGATTGTTTTCTTTGAAAGGAACTTTCTTTCATATGTACTAACTTCATCACAACATAAATTGGATTATTTTCATAGATGAGGTCGTGTCCCCTAGAGGTGGAAGGATCGTCAGCTTTTGGGTCGAGGACTAATAACAAACGGAAGGAGTCCTCGAAGGACAAGGGTGATCATAGAGAGGCAAGTCCTGCTCGAAGGCTCAAATGAGATGTATCAGTTGGGCATGTGGCATCTGAGGCTTCTAGCCTTGGAAAAATAGCTCCTCCTTTACTGCCATTTTTCTTTTCCCGTCGAAGGTACTTCGAGGGATACATGTTTTTAGCCATCGTCCTTGCCTCCTATCGAAGGTACTTTGAAGGATGTTCGAGAACAGGGGCCACCTTAATCAAGTGGGGTCTCGAGCCACCATGTCCCCACCAAGATTGGTTCAACTGGGGCCGGTGAGACCAGGCCAGTAGATGCACGCTCAACCTTTGAGGAGGCTCAGCGGCTTTGTTCTGTGGTGTTCTTTGGTTGACTTTGCTGGTCTTTTGATTTTACATTTTTGTTTTCTCATTGAGCTTCTTTTTCATAGGCCTTTGACAAGCTCAAGTCCGAGCTGCTCCGCTGTGAAGCCAGATTAAGGAAGCCTTGAACGGGGAGAAATCCCTCAGGTTTCTTTGTGATAAAAGGGTAAAAGAATTGAGGCACCTTCGGTACGAGACGAATCGAAGCTTGAACTACAAAATCCACCTCGAAAAACAAGTAACCTTTGCTCCGAGGGAATGCATGCTTCTTTTTCTATCCTTAGAGATTAATATTTCGATACTTCAATTGCAGAGCAAGACAGAGGATCTGGAACACTTTTGGGGCGAGGTTGGCCAGGCCAAGTATGAGTGTAACGAGCTAAGGGCTCAGATAGATGCCCATATTTCTGCCAAGAAGAATGCTTTGGCCAAGGTCTCTGCCCTCAAGGTGCAGCTCCGGAACTACCGTGAAAATAGCTCGATTTGGACGAGCAAGATTGCAAGGCTCGAGTCTGACCTTTTAGAGATAAAGGCCGATGTCGTAGATGCCCGGGCCGAAGCTGAAGAGTTCGAGCTAAGGCCAACAAAAAAGTGGTTGTCTATTTAAAAGACGCTGCTGATGCTCGAGCTAAGTTGAGAGGTGCTTCTAATCGAGAGAGCAGGAGCAATGAATATGCCTGGTGCAAATCTCGGAGGGAAACTCTCGAAGAGATTCATTCTAGGGGCTTTGATCTCTCAGAAGAGATAGCTCAAGCAAAGGCAGATGAATACAACGCCAAATTCCTCATATCTGATGCTGAAGATAATAGAGAAGAGCCCGATGGGGTTGCAGTCCTCAAGGGGAAAATAGACTAGGCTTTTTTCATTTTGGTTCTTTGTACAGTGTTCTTAGAGAACTTTGTAAATGGAGCCTTTGTATTTTTTCATCTATACGTATAAAAGGAAACCTTTCAGTTTCATCTTTCATTCGAGGTAAAATTCTTAGGTTTGCAAGTTGGCCCTGAGGCTTGTTAGGCTGGCTCATAGGCTCTTACGCATTTGCCCTTAGGCATTTTTAGTTAACTGTTTCGAGCTCAGTCTCTGAGTCGGATTTTGACTCGAGCACATTGACCCTTATGTTTTTGATTTTTAAGCTGGCTCTTAGGCTCTTACGTGTAGGATCGGTACGACCTCTAATGTACGTTGGCGTCTAGGCTCTTATGCGTTGGGTCAGTACAACCTTTAATGTATGCTGGCGATAGTGGCTCTAATGCGTTTGGTCGGTAGGACCTTTAATTTTAAGCTGGCAACAATTGCTCTCACCCATTCAGTCAGTCTGAACTCTAATGTGGGCTTTATTTTCCCTCGTTAAAGACTTTTTGAAGTTTTTATGTTCGCACGACTCTTCAACGGCTCGATAAAAGCCTCGATTGTGAGCCATTGTGTAGCGATAAAAGAGCACCTCCAGAGGTTTCGCTCGATAGATGAATTGTTTCGAAACCTATTATTTGGAGCTGATATGATCTAAGTTCTTTTTGGTTATGCCGAGGGTAGCCTGATTAACCGGTTCTTTTCGAAGTTTTTTAGAAGTAATTGAAGGCCTGTGATTTTATAGCGATGGTCGGGCGTCCCCGAGTCGTGTTAGTTTGGCCGGATCCTTGTGACCGTAGTCATTGCATTTGGCCGTAGCCTTTCAGTCCCCGAGTGAAGTAGTTTCGGCGTTTACATCGAGGGTATGCCTTTTTAGGGGTCTTATAAGTTTGAATGTATAGCCTTAACTTTAAGATCAGGATTTATGCTTTTGCAAGGTCTTATAATTTTAAACATGCCTTACTTGAGGTCTTATAGATTTGGTTACTTGGTGCAAGTGTAACTCATGCCTTGCTTGAGGCCTTACAGTTTTGGTTACTTGGTACAATAACTCATGCCTTGCTTGATGTTTTACAGTTTTGGTGTTGCCTTATTGGGGCCTTATACTATTGATAATGCCTCGTTGAGGTCTTACATTTTCTATTGTTTCTATGTGGAGGGCTTTCGGGCTCGAGGTCGCCCGCTTGGGGTCTTACGCCCTTGATTTTCTAATAGCTCGATGGGATGACAGTCGACGACAGTCCCCGAGACATCGAGATTTCCTCGCTTTGGAGCCGTTCTTTGTAAACTTGGTGTTGCCTCATTGAGGGCTTATGAGTTTGAAGTTTCCGACATGGAGGTCATGTGGCTTCGAGTTTTTGATGTCAGTCCCCGAGTGTTTAGGAGATTTTTTGGCTTTGGAGCCATTTCCCGTAAAAGTAGCATGCTTCTTTGTAGCGCAAAACGTCTTGTTGGAGGAAAAAATATTCATTGATTACTTGGCTCAAGTATACATGTTTTCGTTGTCAAGGGTTCGGTTATTCTATGCGTACACGTTTCATTCGACCGTTTGGCCCGATACATCATTTTCCTATCGAGACCTTTTTGGCACATTCTTGACTTCTCCAAAGAGGTGATCTCTCGATGTGATACCCCGTAGTATTCGAGGGTGATTGAAGAGAAGCCTTGAATACTTGTTGAGTTCTCCTTAGGTAGCATATAGGGGTTTCCTCGTTAAAAACCTTGCCAGTAAAACCCTTCTTGGGATAAAACCTGATCGAAGGAAAATAGTGAAATCTATGCTTTGAAACCTAAGGTCTTTGAGCTGGACATCGCTTCGACTGTTCTGATCGGATGCCTTAAAAAAGGTTAGTGTAAGATGTAAATAAAAAGGGAGACGGTTATACCTTAGTGGTGATGGCGCTTCGAGCCTCAATATGTTTCGAACATTTGCTCCAAGGACGCAGCACGGTCCTTTGCTTCTTTTATTCGGGTGTAGCCGAGAATGTGTCTCGTGATGTCTACTTCACTGTTTGCTTATCTTTTGGCTCCTTCGATGTTGAAGGCATCGATGTCGATGCCACATCGTGTACCGCAAACATCTCCCTCGCTGCATGTTATTCCCCATACACTATTTTTATTCCATCCTTCATCGGAAACTTCATCATTTGATAAAGGGATAATGACACTGCACTTATGTAGTGTATCCATGGCCTTCCGAGCAAGGCATTCTACCTCATGTCTCTTTCGATGACATGAAATTTTCCATTTTGGGTCGTGCCGGCCACGTTGACTGGGAGGGTGATTTCCCCTTTTGTTGTGTCACTCGCCATGTTGAATCCGTTGAGGACTCGAGAGGCGGGCACGATCTAGTCAAGCAGTCCAAGCTGCTCCACCACCCACGACCTGATAATGTTGGCCGAGCTACCTGGGTCCACAAGCACACGCTTAATTTGAAATGTATTAACAAGGAAAGAAATTACAAATGCGTCATTATAAGGTTAAGAAAGGGCCTCGATGCCCTTGTCGCTGAATGTGAGAGCATCTTGGGGTATATAACCCCGAGATCGCTTCTCCCTAGTTATGGATATACTTGTTCTTTTGATACATTTTTGGCTCGGTCACTAAGGAATTCTCGAAGGTGCCCCTTGCTGAGTAGCCATGATACTTCTTCTCGGAGTTGTCTGCAATCTTCGGTCCTATGATCATGTGTGTCGTTAAATTTTCACACTAAGTTGGTGTTCCTCTGCGACGGATATGATAGTACAGGTCTTGGCCACCTGGTGTCTCTGATTTTACCGGTGGTAGATACGATGTTTGAAATGTCAACGTTGAAGTTGTATTCCGACGAGAAGTGTGCCTCCGTCGGTCCTGTGTGTCTGTCGAATCTGGCCCTGCTTACGACTTCCCAAGGATTCTGACCTCGATCTGTCCTTTGATTATTTCGGGGTATGTTACTCCTTGGGGCATTTCTTCTATCTTGGATGTATGGTTGGTACCTTTCATTGTTTGGCTTTGGATCCTTTGCTAGGAGTCTTGTTGGATATACCAAGCCCGAGGGGGCTCTCAATTGGTCATCCTCAACCCTAATCTTCGACTAATATCGGTTGTGGACATCCAACCAAGTTACGGTGGGATATTCAACCAAATTTTGCTTCAGCTTCTTCGAAACCAGCGAGCTTTGTTCGTTCAAACCTTGGGTGAAGGCTTGCACTCCCCAATCATCGGAGACTGGTGGTAAATCCATTCACTCCATTTGAAAGTGAGATACGAACTCCCGCAGCATCTCGTTTTCTCTTTGTTTGATTTTGAAGACGTCAGATTTCCTTGTAGTCACCTTGATGGAACTGACATGTGCCTTTATGAAATAATCTGCCAGCATGGCAAATGAGTCCATCTAATTCGGAGCTAGGTTGTAATAACACATCATGGCCCCATTCGAAAGTGCTTCTCCGAAATTTTTTAGCAGGACGGATTCGATCTCGTCGTCCCTCAGGTCGTTGCCCTTCACCGCACAAGCATAGGCAGTGACATGCTCGTTGAGGTCTGAGGTTCCATTGTACTTCGGAAGATCAGGCATTCTGAATTTCTTTGGGATAAGCTTTGGAGCAGCATTTGATGGGAATGGCTTTTGCACGAATTTCTTTGAATCAACACCCTTCATGATCGGGGGTGCGCCTGGGATCTGGTCGACCCTCGAATTGTAGCTGTCCACCTTTTTGTCGTTAGCTTCTATCATCTTTTTGACGGATTCAATTCTCTTTATGAGGTCCTCGAGCATCTTCATGATAGCAGGGTCGGCTGCTAACCTGTTGTTACTCGATCTTTCCGGTACCTGTTCGGCTCGAGGAGCCGTTTCCGGTGTTGTTGTGCTTGGAGTTTTTTGGTGGCTTTGCAGTTCAGCAATTGCCAGCTGCTGTGCTTGTAACATCTCAAAAATAACGTGAAGGCTAACCTCTTGCTCCCCTCGCGCTGGGATTTCCTGAGCTTCTTGTTGGTTTTCTTGGCGTATACTCTTGTTGGTGTGGGAGATGATGTCGACGTGTTGGGCATTGTGTGAGACCACGTCTATGGGAATTTGTTCTGGTGCATCCTCAGGGTTTCGTGGTGGTACACCAATACTTGGAACAACTACACCATTCTCTCCATGGTCCTCAAGACCGTTGTTTTCATGTGCGTTTATTGAGTTAGACATTTTGACCTGAAATCAAATATTCTTGGACAAGAAATAGTGTGAAAAATTACTTGTGTTATGTAGTAAACCAGCAAGAAAACAATCACTATTATTTTTAGCCCCACGGTGGGCGCCAAACTATTTACCTTGAAAATGGTAATTACAATTAGATTTGATTTTGTTGTTCTAAAATTACGTGATTTATTTTTATGCTAGTTGTTAGGTAGTAGATGCTAAGTATAAGATTATAAAATAAGATAAGAGCTTTAAGTCAGTATGTTAAGCAAATTGAGAGGCTGAGAATCGGGGCCTCAAGCTGGCCTATGTGGGAACACGAGGTCGAGCTAAGCATCAGGCTGTGCCTGGTTGATGAAGGGCTAATAATTTTGAGAGCTTTGATTTGAGCTCTTTATGACCAATAACGAGTAATAAATGATGGACAATTGATGAAACACCATAAATGTAAGCAATAAATGTAAGTAATAGAATCAAAGGAGAATGTGTTTAAGTTAGAGAGTTGAGAATGTTCTTGTATTGAATATTTTATATTGTATCATGTGTGCAAAAAATAACAAAGGTCCCCTTTATATAGGAGAGGGGAATCCCAACATAGTACATATGCATATATTACAAAGATATATGGATGGTACAACCATTTAATGCCACGGTACGGGCATGTACTATTCTTATGGACTTGGTCAGCTTCAGTCACGTGACTTGGGAGGCTCCTACTCGCTCATCACAGCCGCCGATTTTCTCTACCTCGAGGTTGAGCATAGGGAACCCTGGGTCAAGCCTCAAACTGGGCCTCGGGCCTTCTCAAGTCGGGCTATGGGATGCAATAATGATCATAAAATCAGGCTCTATGATTTTTACCGTATACAACGAAGGGACCATCAAGGACATTCAGGCCGAGCTGGATATGGCTAAGAAGGAGGCTTGAACGCTGAGGCGAGAATATTCCGAACTATTTGAAAAGGTAAAGGTTTTTGAAATAAGCAATCCTCGCAGGTTCAGTAGAAGATCTACTGGATAGACCAACTTCGAGATGAATAAATGTGGTCCAAGCCATAAACGACAGTTGGAAGAGAAAAATGGACAATTTGGCCTCGGAGAAGTAAACCGCCAAAGCACACCTGTCTTCGGTGGAAGTTCAACTTTGGGTGGCATAAGAGAAAGTCGATAAGCGGTCGCAACTGAATGATGAACTCCAAGGGCATTTAAGCTCAGCTTTGGCAGAGCGGGATGCCCACGATAATGAATGTGAAACCATAAAGGCTCAGATACGTACAATATTCGTCGATGCTGAAGAGATTGTGGCCTAGTATAGGGCTGATGTCGAAGCAGTTGAGGCTCGCTTGAAGACCATTGTCGAGTACGTGAGGTGGTTATTCTGAAGGGAGGCCCTCGAAGATATCCATGCCCGAGGCTTCAACATATCTACCGAGATCGAGGAGGCAAAAAGACTTGAGGTCAAGGCCAAGAAGCTAGCTGTTCCGGAAGTTTCTGAGGGCTCTAAAGAATCCGAAGGCTCCTACGATGGTGGTGATGGGTCGGGTTCCGGTGAATATCATGCATATATGCCTTAGGGTTATTTTTGTTTTAGTTTTTTGTATCCTGTACATGTACATTGTTGAGGGCGTTTTTGTTGGGCCTTTGTAAAGATATTCTAGAATATATAAAAATTTCCCTTTTAGGCAAATTCAACTATTTTAGCATCTTTTTTTGACTTCTAACCTTGCAAGCATTTCTAATGCTTTAGAATAGCATATAATGTAGCAACAAGTCATTTGTTTTTCGAAGTTTTGAAACTCAAAGTGACCTGAATGATTGGGAAATTTCTAGAAATTCTTATGCATTCTTAAATGATGCTTTTGCCGAGGGCAACCCGTTGGCGGGTTTTGAATTTTTTTGAAGGCCTTATGTTTCGATAACAGGCTTCGGACGTCTCCAAATCATTTTTAGGTTGGGCGTAGCGTTGTAAGTCAGGCACTGCATAATAGGCTTTGTGCCTCTAGGTTTTGGCATCCCGAGCCGTTCGAGTTAGTATCAGATGATAGTCCTTGAATGGGGATAATCTTTTGGTTTCGGATGGGGGTGGACCCTGGGCTCAATACTTTTAAGGAACAAAAATTTGTATCAGAAAGGTAGAAATTTTCTTGCATTTCTGTGTATAACATACAAGATTGTAAGTGCGTAAAAGCTTTGTATTATGGCTTAGGTGGTCTAGACAGTCTACGTGGTCATAATTTTGCACATACAATAAATCATAACCACCAAGCGGAGGATGTTTGAGCACAAAGTTTCCTCCCTTGCTAAAAATTTTAATCCGAGGGTGATGGCGCCCAGTATTCAAGGTCGATCTTCGAGAGGGATCGGATGTTGTTGATGCGACCATCAACTCTAATTTAAAAGCGATATTCGACTCTAAGTTAGCACGATTCACTATTGCCTTTTTAAAAACCTTGCCGGAAAGTCAATTTGGGACAAAACTGATTCAACGGAAAAAGAGTGCAGCGCGTGCTTTAAGACCTAACAACTACATTCTCCTTTGGTTGTTGCTAGTAAGTGTTAACTCAATTTGTAATATATATAAAAAAAGCAAATGAGGTCGTACCTTAGCAGTAGTACCATTTTAGATAGGTCACGTTCCAATTGTTTGGATGATGTGTATCGTTCCCTGCTTCGAGTTTGTACGAGCCCTAAACGATAATCCCGACGACTCGATATGGGCCTTCCCAATTTTGTCCAAACTTCCCTTAATTTGGGTTTCGAGTGTTTAGTGTTATTTTCCTTAACACCAAGTCCCCAATATTGAAGTGTCAGAGGTTGGCTCTTTGGTTGTAATATCTTTCCATCCGCTGTTTCCGGGCGGCCAATCGAACAAGGGCAACCTTGTGTCTCTCATCCAATCGTTCCAAGTCTGTGCTCATGGCCTCACTGTATGACTCTTCGGTCACATATCGGAACCTGAGACTCGATTCTCCTACATAGACAGGTATTAATGCTTTGGCACCATAGACCAATGAAAATGGAGTGGCCTCAGTACTAGATTTTGAGGTCATACGGTATGCCCACAAGACTTCGGGCTAAATTTCCTTCCATTTCCCTTTTGCATAGGTCAACCTTTTCTTATGGTTTTTGAGTATGGTCTTGTTTGTAGACTCAGACTACCTGTTCCCACTAGGGTGGGAGGGTGTTGACAAGATCCTTTTAATCTTACGATCCTCGAATAATATGTTTACCTTGTAGCCGATGAAATGTTTCCCGTTATCGCACACTATCTCAGACAGTATCCCTAACTGACATATTATGTGGTCCCAAATAAAATCAATAACTTCTTTTTCTCAAACTTTGTCGAATGCCTGAGCTTAAACCCATTTAGAAAAATAGTCAGTCATAAGTAGTATAAATTGAACCTAACTGGTAGCCCATGGCAAGGGACTGACAATGTCCTATCATTATTTCCTGAATGGCCAAGGTAATAAGACTGAGTGTAGTAGCTCCTTGGGCTGATGAATAATCGGTGCATGTCACTGAACACTGTTACCTCTTCGTACAAAGTCCCTTGCATCATTCTCCATGTTAGTTCAATAATAGCCGGCCCTGATTATCCTCCGAACCAAAGACTTTGCCCCCTAATGCTTTCCGCAAGTGCCCTCATGAACTTCTCTTAGAAAGTCTTTTGTATCTCCCGGCCCCATGTATACGGCGAGCTAGCCATTGAATGTTTTTCTGTACAAAGTACCCTCCAACAAGCTGAACTTGGTCGCCTACATACGCATAGCTCTTGATTCTTTAGGATCTGATGGCGATTTCCGGTATTAAATTAATGTATATACTTGTTTCTAGAGTCCAAAGACAATCTTATTTAGTTTATCTCAGCATGGCCTTCCTCCACTACCGATTTCATGGGTTGAACTACCGTCCCTGAGTTGAATTCATCATCATCAACCGATGACCCCAAGTTAGCTAGAGCATCGGCTTCACTATTTTATCTTGGGGTACATGCGATAGGATCCATTCCGTGAATCGTTCTAGTGTTATTTGAGTACCTCCGTATTTGTTCTTCTTTCACTTAGAACGTCTCATTGACTTGATTTACCACAATGAGGGAGTCGCACATAGCTTCGACAATTTCGGCCCCTAGACCTTTGGCCAATTGGAGACTTGCAATCATGGACTATAGCCGGCCTCATTATTAGTCAATTTTACAGTTCTAATGAATTGCCTAACTACGTTACCTGTATGCGGCTTGAGTATGATGTCGAGTCCAGATCCATTTGTTTTTGAGGCAGCACCCTTAAAAAGGGTCCAGAATCCCAAGGAAGTCCTAAAGGTTATCACCAATTCCTTTTCGACTTCGGGTATTAAGGCTGGCGTGATGTCGGCCACAATGTCTGCCAAAGTTTATATTGATGGCGGTTCGAGGGGCAAATTTGATATAGTACCTGCTAATTTGTATTATTTGGATAGTCTTCTAGAGAGCTCAGCTTTTTGCATTATAATTCTAAACGGGAAGAATTTACAACGCATATGGGATTGCATTGAAAGTATGGCTTCAATTTTCTGGAAACACTTAGCAAAGACAATGCCAATTTTTCTACATGAGGGTACCTTGTTTCAGGTTCATCTAGAGTTCTACTAACATAATAAATCGGAAAGTACGTACTTTCCTCTTCCCGGACTAAGACCCCGCTTACCGCTATCTCGGATGGTGCTAATTACTGGTACAGTTGTTCGTTTGTCTTTGGAGTATGGAGCAAGTGCGGACTCGAAAGGTACCGTTTGAGTTATTCCTAAGCTTGCTGACACTCTGAGGTCTATGAAAAGTTATTCTTTTTCTTCAATAACGAGAAGAACCGATGACTCTTATCGGAGGACCTCGATATGAATCACCCTAGGGAAGCGATGCGCCCGATTAACCTCTGAACGGCCTTAACATTGTCCACCACGATGATATTTTCTATAGCCTTGATTTTGTTGGGATTGATCTCGATCACTTGGTTGGACACCAGGAATCTAAGGAACTTGGTGGATACGATCCAAAAAACGCATTTCTCCGGGTTCAACTTCGTATTGTATTTCTTCAATATGTCGATGGTTCTTGTAAATATTTCAAATAGTCCTATACTCGTAGGGACTTAACTAACATGTCGTTAATGTAAACCTCCATTGATTTTCCTATTCGTTCTTCGAACATCCGGTTTACTAGCCGTTGATAAGTGGCACCGATGTTTTCTAGTCCAAATGGCATTATGTTATAACAATAGGTGGCGAACTTAGTGATGACGGAAGTTTTTTATTAATCACTCAGGTCCATCCGGATTTGGTTGTACCCAGAATAGGTGTCGAGAAAAATTAAGTATGTCATGCTCCGCCATTGCATCGATCATGGGATCGATGTTAGGCAACAAAAAAAAGTCCTTCGTCCACGCCTTGTTCAAGTCTTTGTAATCCACATACTCTTAATTTATTTCCTTTTTAGCTACTACTGCTACATTATCCAACCAATCCGGGTACTTAAGTTCCCGAATGGAACTTATTTTAAAGAGTTTGGACACATCTTCTTTGATGAACGCATGCTTGACTTCGGATTGAGACCTCCTTTTCTTTTTAACCGGATGGAACTTTGGATCAAGCTTAGTTTATGAGTGGTTACTTCTAGCAGGATCCATGTAATATCCAAATGGGACGAATCAAAACAATCCACATTAGCTTTATGCAATTTAATGAGTTTTTTCCTAAGCTCGAGAGTCAACCCCGTGCCTAGGTATACCTTCCGATTGGTCAAGTGTTCGATAAACAGATTTGTTCCAACTCCTCGACCATGGAATTAGTGGCATCAAAATCATCAGGGCTATGAACGACCTAGGAACTCCGTTATCTTCATCTTTGCCTGTCTCTTGCTTCTCCAGTTTGGTCAGGGCTAGTGTTGGTGATTTTTTTTTAGTTGCTTTCTTATTAACCGACCCTAGGCTCTTTGATGTCGAGAGTAATGATATGGGGGTCACCTCATCAACCACAAACATCTTTTTTGCAACCGGCTATTCTCTGTAAATTGTTCTGATTCCACCTAGTGTGGGGAATTTTAATGCCTCGTGTAGCGTCGAAGTTATTGCCCTCATGTTGTGAATCCACAGCCTTGAGCATTATATCTCATATCTCCTTCAATCACATTGAACTTTGTTTCCTGGATGGTCCCGGCGGTGTTTACCGGTAGGGTTATCTCTCCTTTAGTAGTTTCGCATGCCATGTCAAATCCATTTAAAACTCGGGCTGTAGGCACTATTTGGTCTTGTAGAACCAATTTTTCCACGACCCTGGATCTATCAATATTGGCTGAGCTACCTGGATCAATTAACACACGCTTAACTCGAGATTTATTTATGAGTACGAATATTACCAATACATCATCATGTGTCTGCATGATGGCTTCGTCGTCCTCGTCACTGAACGATACGATCCCCTCCGGTATATCATCTCTAGTTCGTTTTTCCCTTGTAATGGACACCTTAGTGCACTTTAGCATCGGCCCCTAGGGGATGTCGACTTCACTGATGATCATATTAATGATGTGATGGGATTCCTCTTACTCCATCTGCTTGTTAAAGTCCTTATTCCTGAAGTGTTTTTTGGCTCGATCACTCAGAAATTCTCGGAGGTGTCCGTTATTGAATAACCGGGCTACTTCTTCCCTCAGTTGTCCACAGTCTTCAGTTACATGGCCATGAGTTCCATGATACTTACACATTAGATTGGGGTCCCTTTGGACATGATCGGACTAAAATAGGCTATTTGGTATCTTTGATACGTCCGATGGCGGATACGATGCTGGCAGCATTAACACTGAAGTTGTATTCCGATAATCTCGGTGCCTCCCTGACCACGAGTGGCTTTTCAAAACCATTCTTTCTCATTATTCCCCAACTATTATGGCCTCGATCGTTCTATTTTTCACTCCTCACAGGGTTGCGTCAGGAACCAATACCTCTTCAATCTCCGTTATAGGGTTGATATCGATCTCTATTTGAACTTGGTTCATGATCGATGGCTCTGTTGTATTTGTCACTAGTTCTGACAGGATATACGACTCTAGAAGGGGTCCGAGCTGATCATCATCGACTCTGATTTACTATTGGTACTTGTTATGGACGTCAGCCAAATTTACCACCAAGTATTCCACAAAGTTTTGTTTCAACTACTACGAAGCCAATGAGCATTAGGGGTTAAGTCTTTGCGTAAATGCCTGAACGGCCTAATCATCCACGACCAGAGGCATATCCATCCGTTCTATTTGATGGCTTCGATATCCGCCTGATGTCTCCAGTGTCCGCTTTTACGAAGGCATCTGCAAACATAATAAATGAATTAATATAATTAGGGGTAAGTGGTGATACCATATCATAGCTCCTTTTGACAAGGTGTCTTCAAACATTTTCAGCTGAACAGATTCGATTTTGCCATCTTCTAAGTCAGTCCTCTTGATGGAACACGTGTATGAGGTCAAATTTTCATTTGGATAAGTTATTCCATTGTACTTCGGAATTTTGGTCATACAGAACATCTTCGGTATTCGTTTCCGAGCTGCGCTTAGCTTGGAGCAAAAGGCTTTGGGACAAATTTCATGGAATTCAGGCCTTTTAATATTAGGGGTGCTCCTGGGATCAAATCAACCCTGGAGTTATAGGTCTCCATTTTTTTGTCTTTGGCTTCGATCTTCTTTTCCCCCGATTCCACCCACTTCGTCAGTTCCACGAGCATCTTTATTATTTTGGGGCTTGTCTCGGCTTCAGCTTCACCCGGGCTTTCCGAGGTTTGTTCATTTCTTCTGGTGTTCTCCCAGGATGGTTCGGGCTCTGTTCTGCTGCGAGCATTGCTTTGGTTCTCTAATTGGGCTATTGCCACCTGTTGAGCTTGTAACTTTTCGAAAACCACCCTTAAATTGATCCCATCGCCTTCACCGTTGTGCGTTCCCCTGGCTACCGACCTGGTTCCTCCATGAACGCTACTTTCTAGGTAAGTGGGAAAGTTAGTGTTGATTTCAACATAGGATTTGGCATCGATTGGGTCCGCGACTGTGGCTCCGTTGGGGCCAACAGGGGAGAACCTCGTTGATGGGAACTATATTGTTGTTCTCGCCATGGTGATCAGACTATGCACCAACGTTCAAGTGAGTAGGCTAAGAGTTTGACATTCTTAAATTTTCCTGAAATTAAAATCTCAAAGAACAAGAGTAAAGCAGAGTGCATTATGAACATTTGTATAAAATTGCCACTATTATCCTTATCCCCACGTTGGGCGCCAAACTGTTTACCCTAAAAACGGATAACAATTGAATTTATACGTGGTTTTAGGGATATGCGGATTAATTCAATACAAATGATTAATAATGTTAGATTAAACATATAAAAGTTGTAATAAATGGCAAAACCAATAGTGAGAGTGATCCCGGACTATGTAATGGCTTAATGAAATGCTTGCCTTCGATCCAGGGCTCACAATATTAGAGAACTGATGAACATATAAGAACACAGAAAAATGATAGTATATTGCTTTGATATGCCTGTTAAAATGTGTCTATTAAATAGTTAGACTCCCCTCTATATAATAGGGGAGTTTAACCCTAAGTACAATTCTAAAAAAGGGTGAAGTCACTGATTTTTCGCCGATACGAGCCGAGATTCATGCTGTGATATCCGGTTGGGCACGGATATTACGGCCCTTTGTTAATCGTGTGCGGCTGTTTGGTAATGCTCTCTGAGGTCTCGAGACTCAAACCGAACCCGGGGGACGTGGTCTCGATGGCTCCGAGGGCAGATATTTTTCTCGGGCCCTTATACGGGAGGCTCCTGATGTGATTCTGATTCCTTACAGTCACGTCCTTACTCCATTTGCTTCACCGAGAATCGAGCTGTCCAAAGGGCTAGATTTAACCCGTATACGATAGTAGATGCAACTTTATTAGCTAGTTCACAGACAAGATAATATTGGTCAACTAATTAATGTGACTTGTGAGGTACAATAATTATCAAGAAATGATCGAATTGGCTAGGGTTGTAGCTATGAATGCCGAGATGGTCCAACGAGGTGAATAGATTTAATTGATACATGAACTCCGATAAGTGATCCTAGTAGAGGTACGTAAAAGTAGAGATTTTGACCGAATAAAGAAGGACCAATTAATTACAAAAGATGCTTAGCGAATCGCCACCAAATAAATTATTAACCCATTTTTGTGGTACAGAGAAAACGATTTATCTTCATATATATCTTGACTCCATAAATGATGTTAAATAAATCTTGACTAAGGAAGAGCTAGTCAACGTTGAGTAGTCGGTATAGAAGACCATGACTCCTAACTCATTAAGGATAGGAGCCGGATAGCGAAAATCCCGACTATTTGTATAGTAGTCAATTTTCAGTAGTCAATTTTCAGTAGTCAATTCATATAGTTGGTTTGGATTAAAAGACATGGTCACTAACCTTTACTCATAGTATCAAATGTATCACATGATTATTTTTAATCTCGACAAAGTCAATGAATTATGTGTTAATTGTTCAGAGAATACAATTCACCAAAAAGTAAAATTTCAAGCACCAAATAATAAACTTCATTTTAGTCTATAACTTTGTATTTCCAATTATAGTTTGATGAATTGCATTGCACATTGTTAAAAACAACGGCATACAGATAGACCATAAACAACCAACAATCATATCGTAAAATAGGATTGATTCAATCTACATATATAGAGTATAATTATATCTGTGAAAAAAATAAAAATAGAGTACTATAATTATCATTTATTAGTCTAAATTCTGGGGTTGATCTTCATATTAGATAGGTTATTTCATCGTATAAAGTTGGATTTATACCAATGGAATCGCTTTATTTTTTGAATTTTGCTTTCAACTTTCTCTCTACTGAATTATGTAAACATCATTCTCAAGATAAATGATGCATGTTGTTTTATAACTAATTATTGTTGTGATCTAAAAAGAGGCACACAAAGGAATAACAATGAGTTCTCCTAAAAGCTTTTCTTGTTACCTTCTCTTTTTCTTTTAACCAAATAGTGTTAACCACCAAAGTAAGGCCCTTTTATGATTCCTCTATTTACCTAAACAAAACAAACAAAAAAATAACGTCCTACTTCAACTTTTTAACTATTCCCTAGAAGGTTAGGATAATTCCCACGTCAACTTTTTAGCTACTCCCTAGAAAGTTAGGATAATTCTGCATATTAGCTAACCAATCTTTGTTTGTCGAAGCATAAAATAAAGAGATAAAAAGAGCTAAACGTTGTTGTTATCGATGGTGTAAACACTAATTTTCATAAGCGGTGTCAATATTTAAAGATGTGAACAAATAAATTATATTTATTATTTTAATTTTATTTATACGTACAAATTACGGAAAAAAATTTACAAACCAATGTCACAAGCTAGGCTACGCCCCTGGCTGCTATTAGCAACAACATCGTCCAGTGACGGATTCAACTTCGGATTCACAAATTTGATAGAATCCGGTACTTCAAGTTCAAATCCTTATATATATGTATTAAAAATATGTATAAACAAAATTATATATATATTTCCTCAACCTATTACTATTCTCTCAACTCAAAACTTGCAGCAGTACATTCTTAATTCACCATTGAGTTATCATGATCTATAGTTCCAAGCCTTTTGGAGTTGAGTCATTGTTGCTAGCAAAATGCAAGTTGGAACCCAAAAAAAAAAAAAAAAAAACACAAAGAGAAGTATAATACCTAATGATGGTACTCAAGCAAGCATGCGGATGACTTGACTTCCTAACCCAATAAGGATGTGTAAGAATATATGGATGTGAAGTGGAGAAAGTTACACGAAAGGGTACCTATAAGTTTCAAAATAGAGCATAAAAACACTACATTGCAAGGCATTGAAAAGTTGGCATCCAAAAAAGTGCAAGGCCATGAAAACTCATGGTCTTAGATAGGGCAAGGAACTGTCCAATTTGCTAAAGTTAGTGCCCGTGATCGCACAAGGCATTGTAGTTTTGGTGCCTTTGATAGCGCAGTAGTTTTTGTATCACGGTCCAAAATTCCACCAATGTCGTGATGACACCCAAACCAGGTAAGCCAAACTGTATAAGTTACTAAGACAATGAAAAATCACCAATATTATAAATAAGACTGCAAAAGAATTTAATACAACTACCCCAAAGACTGGTAGTACAAGTCATGAGCCACTAATATTTGGATTTACAAAATTGATATGAGAAATGAATACAATATCTTTTAAAAAATTACATAAACAGAAATAAAATCCTAAACTACCGTGAACGAAAAAGTAGCATGATTCTGTTATGCTGGTACGTCTCCAATGTGAAGCTCCGTCTTCGCAGCTACTCAGCTCCAGAATCTGCACATAAGATGCTGAAATGTAGTATGTGTACAATCGACCCCATGTACATAGTAAGTATCTTGACTAGGGGTGGCAAATGGGCAGGTTGGGTCGGGTATAGGCGGATCGAAAATGAATAATGCGAAAATAAATAAATTATCCGATCCGATCCATATTTAATACGGATAAAAAAATAGGTTAAACGGCAAAAAATATACTTATCCATATTATTAATGGCTTTATGAATATGACCACTTTTGGGAGAATTTCTAGTCTTCCAGACATGAGGAACCCGCAATTTGAGGCTTTACAAATGTAAAAGTTAAACACATTAGTTATCCATTGGTTATCCATTTTCTAAGTGGATAATATGGTTCATATCTATGCTTAACCCGTTTTTTAAAAGCACAATATCCAATTTATTTTTTTAATAAATTATATGGGTGGAAAATTATTCTCTTTTATCTATTTTGCCACCACTAATCTTGACTAATCTCATAGAAGTAGTGACGAAGTTTATAAGTCAAAAGATACTCACTATGCAGAACTTGTGTAGCTCAATAACATGTATAGTACAGAAAAAATATTCCAGAAAGACAATCACATAATAAAGAATATCAACAGTAAAGGTACACATTTGAGATAAGGTAATAAAAAAAACTCTACTAATTAGTCATGTACAATAAATATAACTTGCACCAAATCCTGCTCCCAATGAGGTATGTACCACATAATTTCCATGCTCAATACTCATACATGACAGAAATTTATGCCCAACATGGTCCAATTCCGCATCAAATGCCAAATAGCATGTTCAAGAGAACCTTTTAAGAAATAACTATAGCAATGTTCGATGACAGCTTTTTATTATGACAATATAATATTGTTACGATCCCAATTTTCCACCTTAGGACGTCGTGATAGTACCTAGTCTCTGATACTAGGTAAGTCTAACATTCAAGGATAGCTTAATAGAGATAACAAAGCTGAGATAATAAAATAAACCGATAAAGCTATAATATCTCAAAATTGTAACATCAACTACATAATCCCTAAAATCGGCGGAAATGAGTCATAAGCTCTATAGATTGTTCTAAAATCTCTAATACAACATTGTCTCATAAAAGGCTAAACAGTAATGAGAAGATAACATAAAGTGACTATGAGGCCTGCAGACGTTGAGTAGGTAAACCTTGAAGTCTCCGGAAATAGCGGAATGATCACTAGCGTTCGACATGAGCAGATGTACCTAGATCTATACAAAATGTGCAGAAGCATAGTACGAATACACTATAATGGTACCCAATAAGTATCAAGTCTAACCTCGGTAGAGCAATGACGAGGATAGGTCAAGACACCAACTAGGAAATGGAACAAAGCATAATAAAAACCAATAATGAAAAATATGGAAATGAATAATAGCAAAGCAATATAATAATGTAGGCTAATGATAGAATTTAAGGCAAGAAAGGCAACGAGAAGTGAACACATAATGAGAACAATAAGTAATCAAATACCAAATATTACAAGTAAGACAATGAAGAAATCAACAAGAACTGTTTGACCAACAAGCCTTTTTAATATGGAATGTACAACAAGAATCAAAACCGAGGTACCACACCTCATATCCATATTTCACATTTTCAAATACACTTTTCCTTTACGTCGCCTCATGAGCTTTGCATTTATTTTTAAAAATATTTTTTCAGAAATAGTTATACGCATTTTAGCCCCCTTATCTCACCTCGTGGCTTCAAGTAATTTTCCTTACTAGCAACACGCATATAAATCTCATCTTATATCACTACATGCGTATCAACCCTTATCTTTATATCATCGCATGTGTATCAATATTACAACATAAAGATCAACACGCACCACATGTGCCCATATGCCACAACACTTGCCAAAATCAATAATACCAAGCTTACCACAAAGTATTGCTCATGGCCCAACCACAAGGTGTACGAGATGTCTCAATAACAACAAATGAATGTGGAATACTTAACAAGGAAAGACATCTCAACAATTATCAACTTCAACCTCAATGTGATAATGGATTCCACAACTTAACCATCAATAACCCAACATGCAGATATTCCACGCAATAACAACTTCAATTAAGAGTACTTTAAAAATAATGGTGTAACAAGACAATAAGAGAGGTAGTAACTTTAACTAAACCATATGAGAGCAATTACAACAACAAGGCTAGAACAAATACTAACATTATCAATTAGAGCATGTGAGAGGAATGAATAAACACATTGAAGTCAACATGACAACGCTCTCCAATACTACTATGAATCAGCAACCCTATGAATCCCAAAATACAATACCACTCAAACCCCCAGATATTGTGCATGGAACACCAACACAAAATGAATTAAAGAACAAATCATCTTTCAAATAAATGTTAATTGCCTCTGACCCAATGAACTTTGCATTGTAGCTATGTTCAAAAAACTATGGGTAGCAAAAATCCAACAAAGGACCAAACCACAACAGCAATGGAGAACTTAGATGAATAATGGAAAACTATCTCCTTCAACAAAGGAAGAAAACAAGGAACAAAAATTTCCCATCAAAAACCTCAATAATCCATCCAGAAACTCCAAAGGCCCAAGTATCTCTGTTAATCTTTTCAATGCTAATACAGGTAAATTTTGGATACTCAATTGTTACAATATAAACCTAAAGAATCCATTAATTATCAACAGCAAATTAGTACTAAGAACCCAACCACCATGATTAAAGATCAAACCACCCTTCCTATTATAAACCACTTCTCTATCCTGGAAAGTGAGCAAACGGTTTCAATGGAAACCACTAATGACTTAATTAACAACAAATTAAGAACCATTAATAACAATGCATGTGAACACTTGTCCTCTCAAAACAAAGACATAGACATGTTGGACAACAACGTGTCCTCTAAAAAGAAGTTAATGAAAAAGAAGGAAATAAGGCCATACAAAATAGCACCCAAGAGGACAAAAATAACCCTCATACTAATAATAACCCGACTAACCCTATTAACGATCTTAACCAAAAATCTAGCAATAATCCTCAGCTAATAAAAAAATGAACAAAATTGTATACGGGTGAAACGGAAAGCCCGATTTTGCGGTCATTATATCTTTTCCACAGCTTCGCCTCGAAAGGCCTCAAAGGCCCGGGGGGCACAATTCGAGTTTTTGACCTCGAGAGTTCTTTATACCCGACCTCGGGGCAGCACGAGTCAGTGGTTGTCATGGATAAACGGGAAGTTCCCTAGGCACGTGGTCCAAACTGACAACACCGACAAGAATAGTACCAATGTGTACCAGACTGCTAAGTAGTTGTACCAGCTATATTTCTTTGTAATAACTGCACATGTACTATGTTGGGATTCCCTCCTCCTATATAAAGGGGACTTTTACTATTTCTTGCACAAAGGAAATTACAAGAGATCACTCACAACATTCGATACAAGAACATTCTCTCTGCTCTCTAACTTAAACACATTTTCCTTTGATCCTATTATTCATATTTATCGCTTGCATTTATTGTGTTCTATTAATCGTTCTCCATTTATTGCTCATTATTGAACATAAAGGGCCTTCATAAAAGCTCCCAAAACTATTAGACCTTCATCGGATACCCATAGCTCAGTATCGAGATCGACCTCGAGGCCCCGTATAACTTGGTTCGAGACCCCGATTCTCAACAGCTCCATTTGCTTAAACATACTTTTTTCAAGTTCTTATCTTATTTTCTAATCTCACACTTAGCATCTATTTCCTAACAACTAGCATAAAAATAAATCACGTATTTTTAAAACCATAAAACCAAATCTAATTGTAATTACCATTTTCAAGGTAAATAGTTTGGCGCCCACCATAGGGCTAAAAATAATAGTAATTGTTTTTTTGCTGGTTTACTACATAACGTCAGTTATCTTTTACACTTCTTCTTGTCCAAGAATCTTTGATTTCAGGTAAAACTATATAACCTAGTAAACGCACACGAAAACGACGGTCTTGAGGACTATGGAGAGAACAGCGTAGCTGTTCCAGGTACTGGTGTACCACCACAAAACCCCGAGAGTACGCCGGAACCGACCCCGGCGGGTACTGTCTCACACAATGCCCAACACGTTGATATCACTGCCCACATTAACGGTAATACATGCCAAGAAAGTCAATAGGAAACTCGGGAAAATCCCACCCGAGAAGAAAAAGAGGCAGATAGGAGAAACTGAGCGAGAAAATCTCAGCTCATCGTTCATATGATCATTGGGGGACCGATATCCCCTAGGGACCTGTGATCAAACGGGTAAAAGTGTCCGCCGCAACGGAAGGGTCAATTCGGGGCCGCATGACCAAAGATATCCTTGTATTTAGAGAGGAAGATTTCGAGACCTCGACTCGACAACTTAATGATGCGCTGGTAATTTCTTTGAATAACATTCAAATTAAATGGGTACTCGTGGATCCAGGTAGCTCGGCCAACGTAATCAGGTTAAAGGTAGTAGAGCAGCTCGGACTGCTCGATCAGATTTTATCTACATCCCGAGTCCTCAACAGCTTCAACATGGCCGGCGAAGCTACGAAGGGGGAGATCACCCTCCCATTCAACGTGTCCAAGGTAGTTCAGGATGCCAAATTCCATGTCATCAACGGTGATATGAGGTACAACGCATTGCTTGGGAGGCCATGGATACGCAACATGAGGGCAGTACCGTCAACTATGCATTAGATGATGAAGTTTCCAATGAAGGACGGTATAAAAATAGCATATGGAGAACAGCGTGCGATGAAAAAAATGTTCGCGATCCACTGGGAAGCGTCAGATTCTATACGTTCTACCTTGGAAGAGCCAGGAGACAAACATACCCCCGAGGATAAAGAAGAAGATTTCCTCTCTCCCCGAATCTTCGTTGCCCCCGAAGAGTCGGACGCAACAAAGTCGACTATTGAAGAACTAGAGCAAGCTGTTCTAATCGAACTTCTCCTAGATCAGAAGGTATACCTGGGAACCAGACTAACCCCCGAACTCAGGATAAAACTCATTCAATTTCTTGTTAATAACATCGATTTCTTCTCTTGGTCCCACTTAGATATGACAGGGATCCCACTGGAAATAACCACACATCGACTAAGTGTCTACCCAGATTCAAACCGGTGAAGCAAAAAGGAAGACCTCAGTCCGAAGTAAAACACGTATTTTATCAAGAACGAGGTAACAAAACTCCTCAAAATAGGGTTTATTAGGGAGGTAAAGTATCCCGAATGACTGGCCAATGTGGTGGTAGTTCCCAAAAAATGAAATAAGTTAAGAATGTGCGTAGATTACAAAGACTTAAATAAGGCATGCCCCAAGGATTCATTCTTGTTCACTAACATTGACCGGTTGATCGAAGCCACGGCCGGTAATGAGACCCTCACTTTTCTCGATGCCTACTCAACGTATAATCAAATTCATATGAACCCCAGGGATAGGGAAAAGACTTCGTTCATTATAAAGTACGGTACATACTGTTACAATGTAATGCCCTTCGGGCTGAAAAATGCGGGAGCCACGTATCGGCGCCTAGTTAATAAAATGTTCGAACAACAAATAGGCAAATCCATGGAGGTTTATATTGATGACATGTTAGTTATATCCCTGCACACAGAGGACCATTTGACTCATTTTCGACATCCTCAAAAGCTACAACATGAAACTCAATCTTGAGAAATATGCCTTTTGAGTGGGTTCGGGCAAATTCTCAGGCTTCATGGTATCAAACAGGGGAATCGAGATCAACCCCGACAAAATCAAGGCCATCGAAGAAATCACGATGGTAAACAATGTGAAGGTCGTGCAATGGTTGACCGGGCAGATAGCAGCCTTGGGCCGATTCATATCGAGATCATCAGACAGGAGTCATCAGTTCTTCTCCTTACTCATAAAGAAAAACAACTTTGAATGGACTTTGGATTTCCAATGTGCCCTAGAGGAGTTGAAGCGATATCGTACTAGCCCGCCTTTACTCCATACTCTAAAGGAGGATGAGACACAGTATTTATACTTAACTGTATTTGAGATAACGGTAACTGGTATGCTTGTTCGAGAAGAACAGAGTACACAGTTTCTTGTTTATTATGTAAGTCGAACACTGGTAGATGCCGAAACCCGGTATCCGCACCTAGAAAGATTAGATCTTGCATTAATATGCGTATTACAAAAATTAAAACCTTACTTTCAATGCTATCATATTTGTGTTTTAACAAAATATCCTCTTCGAAGCATATTGCATAAGCCCGAACTATTGGGTTGACTGGCCAAATGGGCCATCAAAATCGGGGGATATGATATCGAGTATCAACTCCGAACGGCTATCAAGTCCCAAATTTGCGGATTTCGTGGCCGACTTCTCGCCCTCCCTCGTGCCCGAGTTAGAAAAAGAACTTTTACTAAAAATAGGCAAATCTTCCGGGGTGTGGTCCCTGTTCACTAATGATGCCTCGAACGTAAGAAGATCCGGGCTCGGTATAGTTCTGAAGCTGCCAACGGGCGGCATAATCAGTCAATTTATAATAACTGCAAGATTGACTAACAACAAAGCCGAATATGAGTCTATAATTGAAGGTCTGGATTTGGCCAAAGGCCTAGGAGCTGAAGTCGTCGAAGCAAGATATGATTCCCTCCTGGTAGTAAATTAGGTAAATGGGAGCTTCGAGGTCTGAGAAGACAGGATGTAAAAATACTTGGACAAAATTCAAGTCACATTGTAAAGTTTCAATGAATGGACTCTGGTCCACATACCTCAAGTGCAGAATAGCGAGGTTGATGCCTTCACAAACCTGGGATCCTCTGTCGAAGAAGATGACCTACTCCCTAGGGCCGTTGTTCAGCTATCCAATTTAGTGATCGAGAAAGTTCATGCCGAGATCAACTCCACTAGTATGTCATGGGATTAGAGAAATAATATATTGACTATTTGAAAAGTGGGAAACCACCCACGGATCCAAAAGAATCGAGGGCCCTGCGAACCAAAGCAGCCTGATTCTCGCTCGACAAAAATGGAACTTTGTATAGAATAACCTTTGATGGCCCTCTAGCAGTATGTCTGGGGCTGGGAGACGTAGATTAAGTACTCTGAGAAATCCACGAGGGCACCTATAGAAATCATTCCAACACAAATTCCTTAGTCATAAAGGTGATCAGAGAAGGGTACTATTGGGACAACATGGAAAAAGACACCAAAGAATTCGTCCGAAAGTGCGACAAATGCTAGAGATTTGCCCCAACGATTCACCAACCTGGTGAACAGCTACATTCGGTCTTATCGCCGTGGCCTTTCATGAAATGGTGGATAGAAATCGTCGGATCTCTGCCAACGGTATCAGGTAAAGCTAGATTTATTTTATTTATGACTGACTATTTCTCAAAATAGGTGGAAGTGTAGGCCTTTGAAAAAATAAGAGAAAAAGAAGTCATTCACTTCATCTGGGACCACATTATGTGCCAATTCGGGATTCCTTCCGAGATAACATGTGATAACGGGAAGAAATTCATCGAAAGCAAAGTAACACAGTTCCTCGAGGATCACAAAATCAAGAGAATCCTATCTACACCCTACCACCCGTGTGCAAATGGTCAGGCCGAATATACAAACAAGACCATTATTCAAAACTTAAAAAAGAAGTTGGAAAGCGCTAAGGGAATGTGGAGAGAAATATTGCTCGAAGTGTTCTGGGCATATCAAACAACTCTAAAATCAAGCACAAGAGAAACACCTTTCTTTCTAGTATATGGTGCTGAGGCTTTGATACCAGTGGAGGTTTGAAAACCAAACGCAAGATTCCGAAACACCACTGAGAGCTCAAACAACGAGGCCATTGTCGTGCACCCTTTTTTCTTCGCTGAATCGGGTTTATGACATTTTGGTTAGGACAACTCTTTCCTTTTGGGAAAGGGGGTTTGCATTTTTGAAGAGTCGCCACCTAAGATTTAAGGTTCGTTAGGGCACCTATAAGGTTTATCTATAACTACGTTTGGTAGCCAGAAATAAGGTAAGAGCTTGAAATTATCCTAAGTGGAAGGTATTAGGCACCCCTCAATATTCACTATTATGGTTCCCGGCCAAATAGTTTTTGTGAATTTGTACAATTAGCAAATAAACAAGTAGTGTTCAAATAATAGGGGATTTAAATACACAGGTGTTTGAAAAACAATTAGTAAAAAGTGAAATTTTGAAAAGGATTACAATCTAAGCATGCTTATGAATGTAAAAAGGGGTGTCCTAGGTTTTTTTATAATATGGATAACATCAATGCAATACCCGGTATAACACTCTTCAAAGAGGGGCTACACGTAACATTAACGCACCGGTCATCATATCCATATCTACACTTTCCCGCCCCATGAAGATAACTAAAGCGAGTGTTAGTATCGACCCCTATTGCATGCCGTTACCCGTCCCTTCCTATTAGTCCCGGAAGAATTTAGGACTTCTATCCTATAAAAGAAGGTTCTAGGCAGACCCTCAAGTTTAAAGGAAAAATACTAAGACGACATATAATTAACAAGTAGAACTTCAATTAAAGGGATCATGGAAGAAAAATGAAGGGCTCAAATATACCTCCACATACAGTGCACATAAACAACATAACTCATACACAAGTAAAGTCTGAATTCAGATCCTATGCATGATATATATTGATAACAGCAGAACCAGATTTATTATATGACTCAGAAAATAAGTCTGAATCAGGCTTGCCTACTGATTTTAATAGGCTGATAGTTAAACAAAGACATATTTGGTTTTATTAAAGCTGATTGCCTAAGGCTTACCTAGGCGTAAAATAACATGCAGCAGTTGCCAGAGTTATTAAAAATAGTTTGGAAATTATTTTACCATAAGAACATGTTGTTCTAGTTGATACGAATGCAGAGATTATTACAAGTTTCATTCAGAAAACAACACAATGTGAGATTATATTTTATTACCTTTTCATGAATCAATAGTTAACTAGGCGTCTTAAACAAAATGCAACAGGATCCTAGAACATGATATCTAATACACACATGCAAATGGTAGGATTGTAAAAAAAAATAGAATCCCTAAGGCATGATTTCTAAATGCACACAAGAGTTGCAGAATTTTGAAGTATGACTTCTGAAAGTACAAGAGTAACAGCTTTTATGCCGATGTTGTTATCGTCCTAGGAACAGGATTTCTAAGTGATAGACATAAGACATGGATTAGTGATGGATGAGATGCTGAAGCAAGAAATGTGGGACCTAAGAGCATAATTTCTAATGCTCGTATGAACCCTAAGCATGGTTTCTATTGCGCAATTAGGAATATAAACCTAACAACATGTTTTCTACCCTTAATAACTATAGCATGCATATTTACCCCATCCCTTTTCAATAGCCAACCCCAATGCTTGTTTACAACAGGTTATTACAGACTAACATTGAAATGAATTGAATAAATAGCAATGAAAATAAGAAGTTACACTATAGAAAACATGATTAGGATTTCCTCTCTGAGTTATGTAATCAATCACCTCATGTGCCAAGATTGTTTCATAGCTTTTCCTCATATCTAGGTGTGTCATAGTTCCCTAAGGACCTCAAGGGATCCTGGGCAGTCTTCACACCCAGATTTTATAGCCAAGATAGAGTAAGTGCAGTGTAGAAAGTCCAACTTTCATGTGTCCAAGTTAAGAGAGAGCTCAAGGGTCCCAAGGCAAGGCTCACACGAAAGGGGCAGAACCTAGTGGTCTAAGAGTATAGTGAAAGTGCATGACACATGTTTGAAAGGAGTTTGTTTTTTTTAAAATAGGACTGATAGTCCATTTTGAAAGCAATCAATAACAGAAATGGTTGAAAGCATTTGTATTAGTAAGACAGAGTTCAAACACTTCAGGGTAAGACCACACACATCAAGTGAATGAATTCAGTAATCACACATGGGGGTAAAAGGGGATTTGGGGATACATATATATTGACTACAGACACCTGACCTCAGTAGGAATATTAGGACTGGTATGGACATGCTCAGAGATAGTTGGACACTGGCATAATCACAAACCAGTCATGAACACATAGAGGAGGGATATGGGATTTGGGATTCACAAAGTGGTAAGTGCACAGTAGGTAAAAGAATACAATTGTCCAGGCATGCTTGAATCACATGAATTTAAAGGGAGGGAAATCATATCAGCATGCTTAGATACAGACTTCACAACAAAACCACAAGTAAAAGCAGGCCAAAAATAAAAGAAACTGAAGCAGGAATAGAAACATATTGTTGTTGAGGCTTTAAATTAAACTAGGACATGCCAGTGAAGATAGAGGTAAACAAAATGAAAGAACCAAGGTTTACAAATGTTTAGCCTTGGGTTGCAGCCGGCCAATAGTATCAGAATAACACAGAATTATTTTTAAGTAAGGGAGGGGTTTTTGAAAGCCAAGTCTCGTGTCTTGTTAATGAAAGACTTAGGGTATTTATAGCTTTGAAAATAGGTAGAAAATAAGGTAACAAGTAAAGGTTTAGCAAAATTATGAAAATAATCACAATTAGAATCCAATTAATACAAGAATTCCCCTTTAATCAAGGAATTACAGCTTAAACGGATACCAACAAGGATAACCAAGGAAAGAAGATCAGTTGAGAAAGGTTGGTTTTTACCATATAAGGGGTAGTAAAAGTATAGAGCATATGATTGAGTCTAAGTACAGAATACACTAATTTGAGGAAAGGATTCAGCAAGAATGAAGCATCACAACAAATAAAGAAATGGAATCAATCAACTTAAACAAACAAGTAAAATTTTAGGGGTTTATTTGAAAATCTTGAAATCAAACCGTAATTTAAGGAAATCAGGATCAATCAAGAGGGAGTCATGATTCTGTAATTTGACATATAAATAGAGAAGAATGAACAGGCGTATCAGACATACAAGGCCGGCCATATCGACAAAAGAAGCAAGAGATTAACAAACTAGATGAACACAATCATACAGAAGTGACACGAGTAGGCTAAGGACTCAGTAGCAAAAAGGGGACCCATTCGAAGCATGGTAATCAACAGAAACTTAACAAAGTCAGGTAGTCATGGCTAACACATAGAACCAGAGTGAAGAAACCAATCTAACACACAGAAACAGGTAAAGAAAATCAGGCCCACACATAGAAACAAGTAAAGAAAACCTTTAAGACTCACAGTAACAAGTGAAAAAAGAAATTAGGGATTTTGAGTTAAAAAGTAGTAACAACTTAGAATCAGTCAAGATAAACAAAGAAAAAGGTTTAATCATAAAGAAACCAATCAAAACAGGTATACATACAAATCAAGTAAGCAAAGACAATTCTAGAACCCCGGATAAACCAAAATAATTAGGGTTTTCAACATGATGAATCAGGTAGAAGAAAAACATAAGTAAACCATTTAAACATAGTAAAATCATATGATAATACTGAAAATCAGAGGAGAAGTTATTTAAAAAAGGGGGTTAAGAAACCCTAATCTTGAAGACGAAGAGTCAGTTTGAAAAAAAAATAAAGAAAAATGTTTGAGGAAAATAGCAAAGCTCACAGATCTACAAGAAAATCGGAAAATCTTAAGAGTTAGGGTTTCGGAGAATCCAGAGAAGGTGAGAAAACCTTAAAACGCTACCAGTTTTAGCCAGAAAAGTCATAGATCTTACTGGAACAGCCATGGATGGCCGGAAAATGGCATAAGAAACCATGGGAGGCAAGTGAAACACCTCTGGATCGCTTAAAGTCCTCAAAATGATTACACACATTCAAGAGGGAGCCATAAGGCGGGTAGATGGCAAGACCACCATGGATTCTGGCAGGGAGATAGCCGGAGAAGAGAGGAAATGGCCCAGCAGGTGGAGCATTTTAGAGAGAGTTGAGAGATGTAACGGCAGAGGTTGAATGAGTGTATGAGAGGGTTTGGGGGAGGGGGTCGTTTAGGTTTAATTTAGGAAGGTGGGTCGTGGACCATTGATAAAAATGATCAAGGGTCAGGATTGGACGGGGGTATTGGGTCAGGTATGGTTTAGGTTTGGGTTTGGGTCCGGTGAGTTTTTAATTGGGTTGGGGGTCCGTTGTATTTTGGCTAGAATTGAAAGCCAATTTGGCTATAAGTTAAATAGCCAGTTTTTTCCCTATTTAATTTATAAAAATAATAAATAATTTCTGAAAAATAATTTAAGATGTTGAAATGATTTATAACACATAATTAGCAATTTTAAAATATGGGATCCAACTTTATGCATATAAAACATAATTAAATTTTAAAAGAGCTAATATTGCAATTATGTGCAATTTAGCTTTAAAAATACTAAATAAAATTATAAAAAATATATAAAAATTACCTTAGACCTATTTTGGCATAAATATAGAAATCCAATAGATGAAATATCAAAGCAATAATTTTAGAAATAATTATTGGGGATTTTATGGATAAAATGGAGAAAATCAATCAAATTAAAATCTTAAAAATATAGAAAAAAATAATAAAACCCTTGGATATGCTTATGTATTCATATATATGCTATTTTGAAGGTGTTTTGCATATTTAAAATATATACGGAAAATTAGGTATCAACAGCTGCCCCTCTTTACCCGGGAAGGATGAAAGAGTTGTCGGGGTAAAGATATGATGGCCAATTTTGACCGAGCAAAACGGTTTGAAGAGGTTTAGGCCACACCCTAGCTTCTGATTTGCCTATATATCCCTGTTTTTACAAGAATCAGGCCGTATGTAGTTCAGGATCCATCGACGGAGTATACCAATGAAGCAATTTCAAGAACGGACGCAACACCTAGGGCTGGGTGAGTGAACGGTTTATGGGAATGGTTAGGTTTGATATGCCTGAGGGAATTGGAGCAGGATCGCTCCTGATGGGGTAGCCGTTGTTCGTCGGCTAACCTGCAAATAGAAGCAATACAAGCGTATACTATGCATAAATTTAAATATGATGCGAATTCCTGTTGGACCATGAATGTTGTCTTTGGACGACGAGGATGACGTCCTTAGACCATGATGTCCTGGGCCATGAAACGTATGATAAAGGATTTGCAGGCCATGAAATGATGTTCTCGGGATATGAGGATGTTGCCTCTGAACCATTACGCCTTTGAATAATGATATGCTAAATATTGAACGGGATCCTTAGGCCATGACATGGTGTTCTCAGGCTATGAATATAGTGCCTCAGAATGATGATGCCTTTGGATGAGTTGACAATATTTCAGCCCATGAAGGATGCAGTAGTATGATACGGACAAGACACAGCTTAGTCTTGTAAATTGAAGGGCAGAGCTTAGCCCGTAAGAGAAGCGAGATAAATAGTGCTTGGGATACTGCTTAGTTTTGAAGAAAATTGGAGGCAGAGCTTAGCCTCGGAAGGTAGAATGGTAGCCTTATGCAAAGATGCGAATGTAGGTGGAGGTAGAGCTTAACTTTGGAAGGCGGAATGGTAGCCTTATGCAGATGAGAAGGCAGAATAGTAGCCTTATGCAATGCGAATGCAGATGGAGACAGGGTTTAGTCTCGGAAGGTAAAATGGGAGCCTTATGCAAGTTGGAAGGCAGAATAGTAACCTTATGCAATGCGGATGCAGATGGAGGTAGAGCTTAACCTCAAAAGGCAGAATGGTAGCCTTATGCAAGTTGGAAGGAAGAATAGTAGCCTTATGCAATGCAGATGCAAATAGAGAAAGCATTTAGTCTCAGAAGGCAGAATGGTAGGCTTATGCAAGTTGGAAGGCAAAATAGTAGCCTTAACCAAGAATACATATGGAGACAACGTTTAGTCTCGGAAGGAAGAAAGGTAGCCTTATGCAGATGGAGACAACATTTAGTCTAAGAAGCCAGAATGGTAGCCTTATGCAGGGAATAAGATAACAACTGACAGTAGATTGTGGCGTCACTGGTGTTGTGCTGATAATAAATGTTGGCAAGTGCAACGGTTTTGAGAATTGTATTTTGAACAATGTTTGTCCCGTGGGCGCATAGTATGTCTAATGATTTCGCAATCCTAGTGCCTGCATTCAAAGAAAAGTCGTTGAGGTTTGTAAGGGGAAAGGTTAGCTCGTATCCCCGCTGGCTTTTGCTTGACTCATTCGGCTTTGATCTGGTGATACCGTCTGTATCATTGGGCTAGCTTTGCTAAAAAAAATTAGTTTCAATAATAATCATGCATGATTTTTTAAAGTATAACATAAGCGTATAGTTAAAAATAGCTTTAGATGAACCGATGAGTGTGATGTGGGTCGGGTCATTGCAACCTCTCTTGCTACGAAATTTTGAGGGTCCTCCTAAAAATTCTGCCCCAGTTTGATAGTTTGACGTTCCTGACTGTCGCTCATGCGACGATCGGCTGAAATTACTTCGGAATTTTGAGGGGTCTCTTCAAAATTCTGCTCTAGTTTCCAATTGCGGGGGAAATGAAATTTTATTTGAATTGTGACCGAACCTATAGGGCTGCCTACATATCCCCTCTCAAACGGTAATTAGGTCAGGTGTAGTTCAATTTACATCATATAAGGAAAACATAAAGGTTACACATAGTAACGTTTAACTGCATCTGCATTGATTAGTTTTTGCCAGACTTCTTCGTCCATTTCTGCAAGTATGAGGTCTCCTCCTATCAAAACCCGGTGAACCATATATGGACCGTGCTAGTTGGAAGAGAACTTCCCTTTGGCTTCATCTTGATGCGGAAAAAGTTTCTTCAACACCAGCTGTCCCGGTGCGAACCGTCTTGGCTTGACTCTTTTGTTGAAGGCTTTGGACATTCTGTTCTAATAGAGTTGACCATAGAAGACTTCATTCATTCACTTTCCGTTTATAAGGGCTAGTTGCTCATAACGACTTTTTACCCACTCTGCATCGTCAAGCTCAGCTTCTTGTATGATCCTTAGGGAAGGAATTTCTACTTCGGCGGGAATGACAGCCTCTGTACCGTAAACCAGCATATAGGGGTTGCCCCGGTTGATGTGTGGACTGTGGTACGTTAACCTAGAAGAGCAAATGATAACTTCTCATGCCACTGCTTGTGCTTCTCTATCATTTTCCTCAATATCTTCTTGATATTCTTGTTGGCGGCTTCCACAACTCAATTCATCTAAAGCCTGTAGGCTGTGGAATTCTTGTGTTTGATCTTGAAAGTATTGCACATAGCTTTCATCAAGTCGCTGTTGAGGTTGGAGCCATTATCAGTAATGATTGACTCTAGAATCCCGAATCGACAAATAATGCGGTCGCGGACAAAGTCAGCCACGATTTTCTTAGTCACGGCTCTGTAAGATGCTCTTTCAACCCATTTGGTGAAATAGTCTATGGCTACCAGGATAAACCTGTGTCCGTTAGAAGTAGCTTGCTCGATTGGTCCAATAGCATCCATTCCCCAGGCAGCGAACGGCCATAGTGAGCTTGTTGTGTTAAGCTCGCTTGGAGGTACCTTTATCATGTCGGCATGTGTTGATACCCAATTTTTTCCTATATGTTTTCAATATGAAAAACACCTTCAAAATAGAATATGTATGCATATATAAGCCTGTCCACGGGTTTTATTATTTTCCATAATTTTAAAGGTTTTAAATTGATTTATTTCCTCCCTTTTTATCCATAAAATCCCCAATAAGTATTTCCAAAATTATTATTTTGGTAATTCTTCTATTGGATTTCTATATTTATGACAAAATATGGCTAAATTAATTTTTATATTTTGTTATAATTATATTTAGTATTTTTAAAGCAAAATTGCACATAATTGCAATATTAGCCCTTTTAAGGTTTAATTAGGTTTTATATGCATAAAATTGGATCCTATATTTTTAAATTGCTAATTATGTATTTTAAATCATTTTAGCATTTTTAAATTATTTTTAGAATTATATACTATTTTCTATAAATTAAATGGTGAAAAATGGCTATTTAACGTATAGCCAAAATTGGCTTTCAAATCTAGCCTAAATCAAACTGACCCCCAACCCAACTATAAACCCACCGGACCCAAGCCCAAACCCAAGCCATACCCAACCCACCTACCCCATTCAATTTTGACCGTTGATTATTCAGATAAACAGTCCCCAATCTCCCTTCCTAAATTAAACCCATACGACCCCCCAAACCCTCTCATTCTTCATTCACTCAACCAAATCTCATCTCTCTCTCTCTCTCTCTCTCTCTCTCTCTCTCTCTCTCTGTCTCTATCTATCTCTGGTTCTCTCTAGAACCTTCCCCCTCCCCTCCTCTCCAATAAACCTCATCCACCTTCTCCGCCCATCTCCTTGCTTGAATCCATGGTGGTCTCACCACCTACCAGCCTTATGTCTCCCTCTTGAACATGTGTCATCATTTTGAGGCATTCAAGTGAACCAAAAGCGGTTCACTCGCCTCCCAGGGTTTCCCATGCCATTTTCTGGCCATCCATGGCCGTTCGAGTAAGATCTGTGACTTTTTCGGCTAAACCGGTAACTTTTCAAGGTTTTCTCACCTTCTGTGGGTTCTCCAAAACCCTAACTTTAAAGATTTTCTGATTTTCTTTTAGATCTGTCTTAGATCCATGTATATTATGAACCTTTTGGTGTTTTCCTCAAAGGTTTTTCCGATTTTTTCAAAGTGACTCTCTGTCTTCAAGATTAGGGTTTCTTAACCTCTTTTAAAAGACTTCTCCTCTAATTTTTAGTATTGTCATATGATTTTACAATGTTTAAACGATTTATTTATGTTTTCTTCTACCTGATTCATCACGATGAAAACCCTATTTATTTTGGTTATATCCGGGGTTTTGGAACTGTCTTTGTTTATTTGATTTGTATGTATACCTGTTTCGATCGAGTTCGTTATGGTTAGATCATTTTATTTTTTTACCTTTACTGATTCTGAGTTCTCACCACTTTTTTAACTAAACTCTGTTAAAACCCTAATTTCTTAAAGATTTCTTCACTTGTTACTGTGAGTTTTAAAGGCTCTCTTTACTTGTTTCTGTGTGTTGGCCTGATTTTCTTTACCTGTTAGGTTGGTTTTTCACTTTGGTTCTATGTGTTAGCCATGACTACTTGACATTGTTTATTGCCATGCTTCGAGTGGTTTCTTTTTACTACTCAGTCCTTAGCCTACTCATGTCACTTCTATATGGTAAAAACCAATCTTTCTCAAACTGATTTTCTTTCCTTAATTATCCCCGTTAGTATCCGTTTGAGCTGTAATTCCTTGATTAAAGAGAAGTACTTGTATTAATTGGATTCTAATTGTGATTACTTCCATAGTTGTGCTAAACCTTTACTTGTTACCTTATTTTCTACTTAGTTTCAAAGGAATAAATACCCTAAGTCTTTCATTAACAAGACACAAACTTGGCTTTCAAAACCCCTCTCTTACTTAAAAATTTTGTGCTACATCTACTACTATTGGCCGGCTGCAAGCCAAGGCTAATCATCTGTAAGCCTTGGTTCTTTCATTTGTTTACCTCTATCTTCATTGGTATGTCCTAGTTCAATTTAAAGCCTCAACAACAATATGTTTCTATTTCTGCTTCAGTTTCTTTTACTTCTGGCCTGCTTTTACTTGTGGTCTTGTTATGAAGCATGCTGACATGACTCCCCTTCATTTAAATTCATGTGATTCTAGTATGCCTAGATGATTGCATTTTCTTACCTATTGTGTACTTACCATCTTGTGAATCCCATATTCCCTATCCCTCCTCTATGTGTTTTATGGCTGGTTTGTGATTATGCCAGTGTCCAACTATCTCTGAGCATGTCCCTACCAGTCCTAATATTCCTGCTGAGGTCAGGTGTCTGTAGTCAATATATATGTATCCTCAAATCCCATTTTACCCCATATGTGATTACTGAATTCATTCATTTGTTGTGTGTGGTCTTACCTTGAAGTGTTTGAACTCTGTCTTATTAATAATACTTCTTTCAACCCTTTCTGTTAATGATTGCTTTCAAAATGGACCTGTAACTGCTTTCCAATTCAACCTTTTTAAATCTATGTCAAGCACTCTCACATATACTCTTAGACCACTAGGTTCTGCCCCTTTTGTGTGAGCCTTGCCATGGGACCCTTGAGCTCCCTCTAAACTTGGACACATAAAAGATGGCCTTTCCATACTGCACTTACTCTGTCTTGGTTATGCAATCTGGGTGTGAGCACTTCCCGGGATCCCTTGAGGTCCTTAGGGAGCTCTAACACACCTAGATTAGAGGAAAAGCTATGAAACAATCTTGGCACTTGGGGTGATTGATTATATAACTCAGAGTGTCATAATCAGGCTTCCTATAGTGTAACTTCTTATTTTCATTTCTTCTCATGTAGGTCACTTCAATGCTGGTCTGTAATACCTTATTGTAAATCAGTATTGGGGAAAACATGTTATTAGGTTTATGTTCCTAATTGTGCAATAGAAACCATGCTTAGGATTTATACATGCATTAGAAATCATGCTCTTAGGTCTCTTGTTTATTGTTTCGGCATGTGCACCCTTACAAAATAATGTACTAAAGTCTGCTAATAATTAGCACTTTACTATATGTTTTACGCTGCCATGTGCATTTAGAAATCCTACTCTTAGGAAATTTTGCAATCATGTCGAGCGCATTTAGAAATCCTGCTATAGGAACTCTGCATTATGAGTTTTATACATGTATCTTAGATACCATGGTTTAGGATCTCATTCGCACTTGCATTCACACTTAGTGTAAACTGCTGATTATAAAAGAGGTAAAAACAACTTCACACTTGATTATCTTGTTTAAAATAACTGGGGATAACCTCTGCATTCGTATCAACTAGAACAGTATGCTATTAGGGTAAAATAATTTCTAAACCGTCTTTTAATAACTCAGAATAACTGTTCCACATTACTTTACGCCTTGGCAAGCCTTAGGTAATTGCTTAAATAAAAACAGAATTGTCCTTGTTTAACTGCCAGTATGTTAAAATCAGTAGGCAAGCCCGATTCGGACTTCTTTTCTGTGTCATGTAATAAATCTAATTCTGCTGTAATCACTTAGATACCATGCTTTAGAATTTTGAATTCAGACCTTATCTGTGTATGAGTCATGCTGTCCATATGAACTACCTGTGGAGGTATACCTGAGCCTTTTGTTTGTCTTCCATGCTCCCTTTAAATGCATTCCTATGTGTTCTTATTTGTCGCCTAGCATTTTGCCTCTAAACCTTAGGGTCTGCCTAGAACCTCCCTCATAGGATATGTCATGCCCCAACCTCGGAAGGTGCGACTGGCGCTCAATCGAGTGAACCCAACTGAGCAAGTCTTTTTAACATTTTGTACCCAGCTTAATACGATTAAGAAACTATGCTTTCGTTTATTTAGACAATAGCAAATGCGTACGTTCAACATTGTTGATTCATTTTATATCACAACCTTAACCCTAGTTATGTTTCCAAGATCTCATACAATCACAATTTTGAGAAACAAGAGTTTGAGATTACAACTTAGTTCGTAGACCCATCCAACACACGTACATAAACCACTCAAACGTCTACGGAGCCTCTAAGGTTACAAAAGACAAGTATGACAATGCCGGAAACAAGGCCCCGGCTATACCTCAAAAGTGGAAATTTACAACAAAATATGTGAGACATAACCCCTTGAAGGAAAAAGGGGCTCACCAAGACTATGAGAGGAGGGTACTCCGCTACGCGCGATCGACACTGTCCATTATGGAGCCACCTACATTCATTTAAAAATATGGCACCCCCAGCAAAAGGGACGTTAGTACCATAATAGTAATAGTATGTATAGCTAAACACCATCTTATTAGGAAGAACTATCATACAAGAATTCAAGGAAATCACAAGAGACAATCAAAGCTTTAACCGAACACCACAACATCAAATAATAATTCATACAACTTTCACGTGATTTCCATGACTTTAGTTTGGGGAATTTCATATGTTCATCATTGTTCTCAATACCACCGCTATCTTGAGCGGATTCTTATCACGACCCGATCGGCTAGGTTGCCTCATTTGAGATATATACCTCAATCACCGTCTCTTTTCCCTTTTTTGGAATTCAATATCAGCGCATACCACCATGTGTGCGGCATGGTGTCCGGTCACGGCCCGATCGGCTAGGCCGCCTTACCTAGACGTTGTTCCTTTCTCATTAATCATCTCATTTGAATCTTTATTTCACATGTGTCATACCAATTCATATGAGCTTAGGGCCACAATTATCACATTATTTCCACTTTCAATGTCAATCTTGCAGTTTATGATCATAGGAACATACACAAGCTATTCAAGTTGTAAGCATATGTAAGATTTCACATAATTAGCATGACAATCTCAGTTTTAAATCTTGGTGTGAAGTCTAGGCAATTTCAACACATGGTTTATATTCTTTGCATATCCTTAAATATCTAGAATTGTACTTTGCATACAATGAGGCACACCTTTCATGTATATATATAATTTCAAAACCAATCCATGTAAAATAACAATCAATACACCAATCAAGTTTCCGGTCTTACCACATTCTCACATACACATGCCAGCGGAGCTCAATTTCTAATTGGAGGGGGTTTTAGCCATACATACCTCAATAAAGCTTTCCTTAATTTCTTATAAAATTTCGTGACCCTTAGCAACTTCAATCTATTTTATAAAAATTATAAATTGAACCAAGAATTAGAGACATGATTAAGATTCTAGCTCATTTGAGCACATTATCAAGAACTAGGTGTGCATCGTGATTATAGGATCCGTTTGTGAGAGATTTCTATCATTTTACACCCCAATTTCTATCTTTTTAGTTCACAACCTCCCCATACCCTATAATCTTTTATGCATGCAAGAAAATCTATTTTTATACCCATGAACCCCCAAGCTAATTACTCATTCTAGTGCAAATTTCGAAACCAAGGCTTAGGGCTCACGTTCTTACCTCTTGGGGTGAAGGCCTAGCAGCTTTTCTTGAAAATCTTCAAGGGCTTAGGCAAGGATTGAGTGGGGAATTGTTGAAGATCACCCTCTCACTCTAGAACTTCCTCCCTCACTCTATTTGCTGTGAAATAGCCTAAAATAGTTCTAATGAGGTGTTTTTAATGGGATGGGGTAAGGTTTTAAAAGTTAGAAAATAGGAGCCCCGATGAAATCTGTGATCGCATAATGGACATGCGGCCCGTGAAATGGACTGCAAAAATAGACCCAAAACCTGAACAAATAGTCTGGGTATGCGGCAGAAATGCGGTCCGCATACCTACTCTGCGGTCGCAAAATACACCGCAGAACTGCTTCTCACAAAAATTCCAAGGGGATTATGCGATGACTATGCGGCCCACATATCAATTATGTGATCGCATACTGGCCGCATAGTTGACCTCAAATTAACTGTCACATTGTCTGACTCTGTGGTCCGCATATCTATTATGCGACTACATAATGGACCGTGGAAATGCACTTTTCTGGAAAACATAATATCTTAACTTTTTAATGCACAAATCAATCAAAGGGTCCGAACCACGAGATTAGGGTTTTTGAGTAGAAATTTCATGGGGCCTTACATCCTCCCCCACTTAAGATCATTTGTCCTCGAATGAGGATCAAGGTTCACTCATCAGTAATCTTTATGCAACCTCAAATTTTCACAAGACGAAACATATCAGCACCCCCAAATTTGGTTAACTCCCTAAATTTCTAAAATTTTTGCCAGAGTTTCCTTTGTATCTAGGCCTATCCACCTGTCAGAGGGCCCTAGAAAACGTATCCTAACAGAATATACATGTCCCATGGACATAACGTAACTTGTACAACACCAACCATGGCCGCATATGAAACATATAATCAAAATAGAACAATTTTACATAGACCAAATCAAAAGATAAAAGTTCATAGGGACCAAATGCATAAAAAGCTATTACATGGCTATACAAACAAATGCGGGTACTACTTTTTCATTTCTTCCTCTGCTTCCCAAGTGGCTACCTCAACCTGATGGTTCCGTCATAACATTTTTACGGAGGAAATTTCTTTATTTCTCAATTTCCGGACTTGACTGTCAAGAATGGCAACTAGAACTTCTTCATAAGACAGTACTTCATTAACCTCAATAGTTTCAACTGGCACAATAGTGGACAGATCTCCCACCACCTTCTTAAACATAGACACATGGAAAACTGGGTGTACCAATGACATCTCGGGTGGCAGCTCGAGCTTGTACACCACCTGACCAATCCTCTGAATGATTTTGTACGGTCCGACATACCTCAGACTCAATTTTCCTTTCTTTCCAAACCGTATGATACCCTTCATGGGGGAAACCTTCACAAATACCCAATCATCTTCTTTGAACTCTAAATCTCTGCAACGAACGTTCGAGTAAGACTTTTGGTGACTTTGAGCAGTTTTCAACCTCTCTTTAATAATCTTGACTTTCTCCATAGCCTGATGCACGAGGTCCAGCCCTATCAGTTCAGCTTCTCCAACCTCGAAACACCCAATGGGAGATCTACATCTCCTACCATATAATGCCTGAAATGGTGCTATCTGGATACTAGCATGGAAGCTGTTGTTATAAGCAAATTCTATGAGTGGAAAATGATCATCCCAGCTACCCTTGAAATCGAGATTATAACCACGCAATATGTCCTCAAGTGTCTGAATAGTCCGCTCTACTTGCCCGTCGGTTTGACGATGAAAAGCTGTGCTAAGATTTACCTGTTTACCCAAGCCTTGCTAAAATTTCTTCCAAAAGTTAGTTGTGAACTGAGCCCCTCGATCTGAAATGATTGAGACTGGAGTGCCATGCAATCTGACTATTTCCTTGATATACAACTGAGCATACTGTTTAACTGTGTCGGTAGATTTAATTGGCAAGAAGTGCGCTGATTTCGTGAGTCGATCCACGATTACCCAAATTGTGTCGAACTTGCACAGAGTGCGTGGCAACCCTACCACAAAATCCATGTTGATCATCTCCCATTTCCACATTTGACTTTCTATGCTTTGGGCCAATCCACCGGGACTTTAATGTTTGGCCTTCACTTGCTGACAGTTCGAACATCTAGCCACAAAGTCCACCACATCCCTCTTCATGTTATTCCACCAGTAAACTTCCTTGAGATTATGATACATTTTTGTAGAACCTGGGTGTACGAAATACCTGGAAGTGTGTGCTTCTGCCACGATCCTTTCCCAAAGACCGTCAATATCTGAAACACATACGCAGCCTTGGTACCGTAGGGTATCATCATCCATGCCATAGGAAAAAGTTGTGGTCTTGTATTTATGAATCCCCTCTTTCAGTTGTGCTAACAATGGATCATGGAATTGCTTCTCTTTCACTTTTGCTACAAGCGATGATTCGGTCCTATTCTGCAAAATCACTCCCCCTTCATTAGAGTCCGCAAGGTGAACTCCCAAACTAGCCAACTGGTGAACCTCCTTGGCCAACGACCTCTGATATGCCTCCAAATGAGCCAAACTTCCTATAGATTTTCGACTAAGAGCATCTGCCACAACATTAGACTTTCTTGGGTGAGATAGAATATCAATGTCATAGTCCTTGAGTAACTCTAACCATATTCTCTGTCTTAGGTTCAACTCCTTTTGCTTGAAAATATATTGAAGGCTCTTATGGTCCGTAAATACATCCACGTGGAACCCATACAATTAATGTCGCCAAATCTTTAGCGCAAACACCACTACCGCAAGCTCTAAGTCATGAGCTGGATAGTTCTTTTCATGATTCTTGAGTTGCCTAGAAGTGTAGGCTATAACTTTGCCATGTTGCATTAACACACACCCAAGCCCAATCCTTGAAGCATCGCAATACACCACAAATCCCTTTGTACCCTCTGGAAGGGCTAGTACCGGTGTTGTAGTCAATCTTGATTTCAATTCTTGGAAACTCTTTTCACAAGCATTGGACCATTGGAATTTAACTGCTTTCTACGTCAATTTAGTCAATGGAGAGGCAAGAGTAGAAAACCCCTCCACAAATCTCCTGTAGTACCCTGCCAAACCTAAGAAACTGCGAATCTCTGTTGGAGTGGTAGGTCTAGGCCAATTCTTAACTTATGCAATCTTTTGAGAATCAACCATAATCCCTTCCTTAGAGATGACATGACCCAAGAACCCAACGGATTCAAGCCAAAATTCACGTTTTGATAATTTTGCATACAATTGATGTTGCTGAAGAGTCTACAGAACTGCCTTGAGATGGTCAGCATGGTCCTCCCGACTTCGGGAATACACAAGAATATCGTTAATGAACACTATCACAAAAGAGTCTAGAAAAGGCTTGAAGACTCGATTCATAAGATCCATGAAAGTTGCCAGGGCATTTGTTATCCCAAAAGACATCATCAGAAATTCAAAGTGCCCATACCGAGTCCTGAAAGCTGTTTTTGGAATATCCTGCTCCCTTATCTTTAATTGACGATACCCGGACCGCAAGTCAATTTTTGAGAAACACGTAGCACCTTGCAATTGATCAAACAAGTCATTTATTCTTGGTAGATGATATTTATTTTTGATTGTGACTTTGTTGAGTTGCCGATAGTCAATACACATCCGTAGCGACCCATCTTTCTTCCTTACAAACAAGATCGGCGTGCCTCACGGTGACACACTAAGCCGGATGAAACCCTTTTCTAGCAAATCCTTCAATTGTTCCTTCATCTTTTTCAATTCTACTGGTGCCATTCTATAAGGTGGAATTGATATAAGTTGCATGCCTGTCATCACATCGATCCCAAAATAGATCTCCATATTTGGTGGAATCCTAGGGAGCTCATTTGGAAAGACATCCAGAAATTCATTCACGACTGGTACGGACTCCATGCTAGGTGCATCGGCATCGGTGTCCGTAACACGGACTAAATGATAGATACACCCCTTCTTGATCATCTTTGCGGCCTTAAGATAAGAAATAAGCCAACCTTTAAGAAATACATTATCTCCCTTCGGGCTCATTAAGAAATTCGAGCCTCATAGTTCTAGTCCAACAATTAAGTTTTGGTAAAGCATGAATAAAGCCAATCCATTCCCTTTATTAAATCAAAATCAACCATCTATAATTCAACATGATCGGCCATGGTATCTCTACCACGCATCATGACAACACAACCTCTATAAACTTGAGCAGCTGTATTTGACTCACAAACCGGAGTAGACACCGAAAATGGCTTATGAAGATGACCTGGTTCTATCCCAAATTCCATAGCAACAAAAGGGGTAACATAGGACAAGATGGAACCGGGGTCAATAAGTGCATACATATAACGAGATTGGATAGTTAGAATACCTATAACAACATCTGGATAAGCCTATACGGTCTGGCAACCACTCATAGCATAGAACCGACTGGGTCCTCCTGAACTCTGCACACCACCCCTAGCTGCTCCACGCCCTGCTGGCAGTACACTGGCTGAAGACTGTGCAACAGACTGGGACGACCCTGATGATCCTCCCCTAAAAGTTGATCTTCCTCCACCTAATGACTCTCCTATTTTGCCCGTAGACCGGGCTTTGCTATTACCCTCTCTCTCCATTATGTTCTTTAGTTTACGGTTCTTTGTGGCCGGAGAAAATGCTACCATTTTCCCATAATTCATGTCACAATTCAATGTAGTCGTAGAAGTCTCATTAATATTCAAATGATTAAGGCCCTGAACAAACCGGTGCACCCTGGCCTCCATTGTAGGCAACATATGAATGACACACTTGGATAGGCGAGCAAACTCCATGTGGTACTCCCACACACTTCTGCTACCTTGCTTCAGATTTTCAAACTCTGCTGCACAGGCTGCCCTTGTCTCAGCAGGCAGGAAATGATCTATAAAGTCATCGGCAAACTCGCTACACCTCACTGGAGGGCTACCCTCCTCACGGGAATCTTCGCACAACTCAAACCACGAATAGGCCACCCCTTTCAGATGATAGGCAACCAACTCTACTCCCTCTGTCTCAGTTGCACACATAACCCTGAGGGTCTTGTGCATCTCATCAATAAAATCCTGAGGGTCTTCTTCTAGATTGGCACCTGAAATTACTGGAAGATCTAACTGAAGAAATCTATTCACCCTGGAACTAGTGGAATCCCCTTGCTGGCTGGATGAACTGGGTGCAACATTGGACCTCTGGGCCTGAGAGGCCTCTAGTTGGGTCAACATCGGAATAGCTCCCCTAAGATCCCCATCAGAAATACTAGAACCAGAAGCTAGGGCTGGAGGCGGAACATGAGTATCAATGGGAGGGATAGTGGTACCCTCTATAGGTGTGGGAACTAGGGTAGTCTGCTATGGAATAGATGAACCAGGTAGGGTGATAGCAAGGCGACTACCCTCACCGGTAGTATCAAGCAGTGAATCATCAGCCACTCTTGAGGTGGCATTGGCTTCTTGGCCAATTCTCGCTTTCTTTTTAGGTGCCTTTTACTGAAAGATAGAAGAATACACTAGTTAAAGGGGGAATAGTTTCGTAACAAGTCTTGTTGCACGATCCAGAATATCAAATAAGGGTGTTGTTCCTAAATGCCCAAGTAGCCTCCAACTTATAGATGTGGTCGACTACACATTGATAAGAAGGACTCTACTATACACGGCTCCAAGACATCCTAGGACACTTTAAAACCTTAGACTCTGATACCAAGTTTGTCACGCCCCAACCTCGGGAGGCGCGATTGGCGCTCAATCAAGTGAACCCAACTGAGCCAGCCTTTTTAACAATTTCTACCCAGCTTAATACGATTAAGAAACCATACTTTCGTTTATTTAGACAATAGCAATTGTACATTCAACATTGTTGATTAATTTTATATCACAACCTTAAATCGTAGTTAAGTTTCCAAGATCTCATACAGTCACAATTTTGAGAAACAAGAGTTTGAGATTACAACTTAGTTCATAGACCCATCCAACACCCGTACATAAACCACTCAAACGTCTACGAAGCCCCTATGGATAAAAAAGACAAGTATGACAACGTCGGTAACAAGGCCCCGGCTATACCTTAAAAGTGGAAATTTACAACAAAAGATGTGCAACATAACCACTTGAAGGAAAAAGGGGCTAACCAAGACTATGAGAGGAGGATACTCTACTACGCGCTATTGGCACTGTCCGCTATGGAGCCACCTACATTCATTTAAAAATGTAGCGCCCCCGGCAAAAGGGACGTTAGGACCATGGAATAGTACTAGTATGTATAAAAAAACACCATCTTATTAGAAAGAACTATCATACAAAAATTCAAAGAAATCATAATAGACAATCAAAACTTTAATCAAACACCACAACATCAAAAAATGATTCATACAACTTTCACGTGATTTCCATGACTTTAGTTTGGGGCATTTCATATGTTCATCGTTGTTCTCAACACCACCGCTATCTTGAGCGGAGTCCGATCATGACCCGATCAGCTAGGTTGCCTCATTTGAGACATATACCTCAATCACCGTCTCTTTTCCCTTTTCCGAAATTCAATATCAACATATTAACACTATGTGTGCGGCATGATGTCCGATCACGGCCCGATCAGCTAGGCCGCCTTACCTAGGTGTTGTTCCTTTCTCATTAATCATCTCATTTGAATCTTTATTTCACATGTGTCATACTAATTCATCGGCGCTTAGGGCCACAATTATCACATCATTTCCACTTTCAATGTCAACCTTGCAGTTTATGATCATAGGCACATACACAAGCAATTTAAGTTGTAAGCATAGGTAAGATTTCACATAATTAGCATGACAATCTCAGTTTTAAATCTTGGCGTGAAGTCTAGGCAATTTCAACACGTGGTTCATATTCTTTGCATATCGTTAAATATCTAGAATAGTACTTTGCATACAATGAGGCACACCTTTCATGTATATATATATACAATTTCAAAACCAATCCATGTAATATAACAATAAATACATCAATCAAGTTTTCAGTCTTACCACATTCGCACATGCACATGCCAACGGAGCTCAATTTCTAATAGGAGGGGTTTTTAGCCATACATACCTCAATAACGCTTTCCTTAATTTCTTACAAAATTACGGGACCCTTAGCAACTTCAATCTATTTTATGAAAATTACAAATTGAACAAAGAATTAGAAACATGATTAATATTCTATCTCATTTGATCACATTATCATGCACTAGGTGTTCATCGTGATTATAGGACCCTATTGTGAGAGATTTCTATCATTTTACACTCCAATTGGTATATTTTTTGTTCACAACCTCCCCATACCCTATTATCATTTATGCATGCAAGAAAATCCATTCTTATACACATGAACCCCCATTCTAATTACTCATTCTAGTGCGAATTTTGAAACCAAGTGTTAGGGCTCAAGTTCTTATCTCTTGGGGTGAAGGCCTAGCAGCTTTTCTTGAAAACCTTCAAGGGCTTAGGCAAGGATTAAGTGGGAAATTGTTAAAGATCACCCTCTCACTCTAGAATTTCATATCTCACTCTATTTGCTGTGAAATAGACTAAAATAGTTCTAATGGGGTGTTTTTAATGGGATGGGGTCAGGTTTTAAAAGTTAGAAAATAGGAGCCCCGACGAAATTTGCGATCGCATAATGGACATGCGGCCCGCGAAGTGGACCGCAAAAACGGTCCCAAAATCTGAACAAACTATCTCGGTATAAAGCAGAAATGCGGTCCGCATACCTACTCTGCGATCGCAAAATGCACCGCCGAACTGCTTTTCTCAAAAATTCCAAGGAGATTATGCGATGACTATGTGGCCCGCATATTGATTATGCGATCCCATAATTGGCCGCATAGTTGACCTTAAATTAACCGTCATACTGTCTGACTTTGCGGCAACTATGCGGTCCGCATATCTATTATGCCACCGCATAATGGACCACGAAAATGCATTTTTCCGGAAAACATAATTTCTTAACTTTTTAATGCACAAATCAATCCAAAGGGTCTTTAGTAGAAATTTCACAGGGCCTTACAGGATAGAAGTCCTAAATTCCTCCAGGACTGGTAGGAAGGGACGAGTAACAACATGCAATAGGGGTCAATACCAATCCTTGCTTTAGTCACCTTCACGGGGCGGGTATTGCATTGATATGATGATCGGTGCTTTAATACCACGTGTAGCCCCTCTTTGAAGAGTGACATATCGGGTATTGCATTGATATGATCCCTATTACAAGCAAAGCTAGGACACCCCTTTACATTCATAAGCATGCTTTAGATTGTAATTCTTTTCAAAATTTTGCCTTTGGCTAATTGTTTTTCAAACACTTGTATATTTAAACTCAAATCCCCTACTATTTGAGCCATACTTATTTATTTGCTAATTGTACAAATTCACAAAAATCTGTCTGGCCGGGAACCACACTAGTGGATCCCGAAGGGTGCCTAAGACCTTCCCCTTAGGATAATTTCAAACCCTTACCCTATCTCTGGTTACCAAACGTAGTTATAAATGAAACTCATAGGTGCCCTAACGCACCTTAAAAGTCGTTAGGTGGAGACTCTCCAAAATTGCAACACACCTTTCCAAAAGGAAAGAGTTGTCCCCTAACCAAAATGTCACGAACCCGATTCCGCGGAAGGAAAAAGGGGGCGCGACAACATAGTGACTATGCTGGGGATATTTAGGCTTTTACCATTTATAACTGCTTTAAATTATGAAACTGTTGTATTTATTGCTTTTTTAACGTGCAAATACATGTCAACATGCTTTTAATTACTACATAATCATGCTCCACATCATACTCCACTCGTGCCGAACAAATACTATAGCAATGCTTGATGAGTGGTTACGCCCTTCCTATATCATTACCCCCTAAATTCGAAAAGGCTTATTTGCAGTAAAACTAATCGATCAGTAGTGCATTTGACAATCCCATGCCTTCCCCCTTGAGTTGTCTGCTCAAGGGTACCAGTCGAAAATCCCATAGAAACCCTACTCTGTTTAAATTGTGTATTCATCATGGTCAAACCTAGTCGGGTCAGTTATGTTGTCCACATAATGATCCTTTAAGATAGCCTTGTCCAATGTCAACTGGGTTTCTCTATACCCAAACGGACATCATCACGTTCTGTGCATTTATTTGGAGAACTAAATGCTTCGTGCTAATTGTTGATATTAAATAGTCGAGTCTGGTGGGGGTATGGGCCTAACCTTATTCGTCTTGCAAAAAGTGAGGCACGAGGTCCCCAGTTTCGGTATGGTTAGCACGCCCCCACTCTTGCTAGACTTGTGGAAAAGTCTTCCTTCAAATGACCAAATCAATGAGTTGAAAGAGAGGGCCACCAAAGCTAGCGAAAAGTTGGAATATCTAGAATACAGTCTGCTGGAATTGGAAGGAAAAGTGAGAAAGAGAGTCACCGACTGCCAGAATGCTGAGGGAAACGAAGGAGAACACCTGGCAAAGGCACTTTTACTGGTAAACCTACGCGAGCTGGAGGATTTGATCAATGAGAGAATTCAATCTGAGGAAGGTCATTCTGGGACCAAATAGATAGGAATTTACTTTTAGCTTTATGAATGTAATAAGGCCAATGGCCATTAGTGACTTTTATTTCTTGCTTATTTAGTGTCGTTTTGGGATTCGTCTATCTTTATCAATAAAAGGAGGCATTTAGCATTCTTAGTTCTCCAAATCAATTTGTCTCTAGGCCTACCTCAGTCTCAAAGAGGTCCCCAAATTAGGACACACTTTACATTCGGACACTATGTATTTAAATATTGCAATACTTTTTTATAATCCTCACTAACTTGATTACCTTTTGTTTTATTTTTTTGTTTTATTATTCCCTTTCCCAAGGTTAGTTCGTGCACTTTGGCATCATCATCTTATTTCATAAGATCCAGGGGCCCTCCACTCACCCCTCATCTCAATCCTATTAAAGGCAAGAACAAAGGCAAAATGGAAGATTTAAACAACATCAGGAAGGAGAACACAACTGAACGGGTAGAGGCCACTGATGGCCAGGGTATTCGGGTTCCTAACGAGAATGTGTAACAACTTGAACAGAAACTGCTAAAATTCCAAGAAGAGCTTGATCAGGTTTAGAATCTGGCAAACCTATCATTTTCCCTCAATACCCCAGATATCGACTTTCCCAATGCTCAAATCCCTACACCTCCTCAAAATATCCCCAAATAGCAGAATCATCCAGCTCCTCACCATCACGCTGCTCTACCAAAGAACCAATGTAACACCTGCCATACCCCAAACAACACTCCACTACTCATCCCAGAACCTCAAAACTCCACAAATGACCATTTCCACACCCACACACCAGGCCACCATAACACCCCCATCTACGTGGAGATCATGCCACACTCCACCTAACCTATCTCAAACACACCTGAGTCTGATGAAAAGGAGCTACTTATAAGGAACTTAGCCGAGGACCTTAAGAAACTGACCAGCCGGATTTAGGGCGTTGAAGGAAGCAAAGGAATCGAGGGGCTAAATTATGAGGATCTTTGCATACAGCCTGATGTCGAACTGCCTGAGGGGTACAAACCTCCTAAGTTCGAAATGTTTGATGGTATGGGTGATCCAAGGGTCCATCTAAGGACATATTGCGACAAGTTGGTTGGAGTAGGGAAGGATGAAAGAATCCACATGAAGCTGCTCATGAGGAGTTTGAAGGGAGATGCATTATCTTGGTACATCAGCCAAGATCCCAAGAAGTGGTCAAGCTGGGTAGATATGGCATCTAACTTTATGGACAGATTCAGTTTTAATATAGAGAGTGCATCAGGCATGTTCTATATCCAGAATTTGAAGAAGAATCCCATAGATACGTTTCACGAGTATGCTACTCGCTGGAGGTATGAAGCTACTAAGGTCAGACCCGCCTTAGAAGAGGAGCAAATGAACAAGTTCTTTGTCCGGGCTTAGGACCAGCAATACTATGAACGACTGATGATGATTGAGAACTACAAGTTCTCAGACATTATCAAATTAGGTGAAAGAATTGAAGAATGTATTAAAAGTGGTATAGCTACAAATTTTGAAGCCTTGCAAGCTACGAATAAGGTATTACAGTCCGGCGGTGTGTCTAAGAAATAGGACGTAGGGGCCATGATGGTTGCACCGAGGACCAAATCTCCCATCAAATACCAAACTTATCCAACACCTCCACTCACATACCAGCCAACCCCAAATTACCAAGCACCCTCACCTTCATACCAAGCTCCGCCACTAACTTATCAGTTACCTCCACCTCCTAAATACCAACCTACCTCACCCAGATACTCCCAACCTGCTCAGGTTACCAAACTTATAATGCTCAATCATCCCATTATCAATCACCCCCTGCACGCCAAAATTTCCCTAGACCCCGACCTAATTTTGATCGTAGACCTCTAAAACAATATACTGCCATCGCTGAACCCATCAACCAGCTGTATGAGAGACTCAAAGCTGCTAGTTATATCACCCCATCCCTGCTGCGACCCCTGAGAATCCCTCTCAATGGATTAACCCAAACAAGTCCTGTGCATGCCACTCCAGCATGAAAGGGCACACCATCGATGAGTGCCGCTCCTTGAAAGATAAGATACATTCTTTGATTGATAACAAGATCATTGTGGCAAAGGAACCCACTCCAAATGTCCGCAACAACCCTCTTCCATACCATACGGGTGGGGGTATCCACATGATTAAAATAGAAGATGACTGGGATCCTGAGGGATCAATCAGGTTGATCGTAGAAGGTGATGACCCAAAGAAACCAACAATTACCCTCAATCCAATCATAGTCCAGATCCAACCATCCGAGGACGCTGAGGTGAATATGTCTATACACTTTGAGTTTGAAGCAACGCCATCCACAAAAGCACCAGTACAAACTGAGGTTGAATTCGTGGCTCCGACAAATGCGCCCACACTATTTGAGGTTGCAGTCTTGCCACCCAAGGCACATGTTCCATTTGAAGTAAGGATAGCTGTGCCGATCCCAATGGCGATGTCAACCATGTCACCATTCCATACAAATGTTGTACCTTGGGACTATGCAGCCGAGGCGAGAAGGAAGTGCTAAGTCAGGATTGAAGAAACTATCGCGGCACAGGGTATGACAAGAACTGGTATAGTCAATACCCCTGAACATCTACCTAAATCAAGCAAGCAGGCCTCCAATCGGCCACCGCTCATTGAGACAGGTCTGGATGACCTTTGGAGAAAGATACAGGCCAAGGAATATTCGGTCATCGACTAGTTAAACAAAATGCTAGCACAAATATCCATTCTCTCTTTCCTACAAAATTCTGAGACTCACAAGAATGCTTTGTTAAATGTGCTAAATGAAGCGTACGTACCAAGTAACATAACTAGCGGGGAAGTGGATAATATGGTAGGAAAAGTGCTGGAAAGACATAAGACCACCTTTTATGAGGACGAGCTGCCACCTGAAAGGCTAGGGCACAACAAAGCACTGCACATCACCATGCAATGCAAAAATTATTTCATCACCAAAATCCTGATCGATGGAGGTTCCAGTCTTAACATTTGTCCGCTGGTAACACTCAAGAAGTTAGGTAAAGGGCTGCATGAGATAAAGGATGGATCGATCAATGTGAAAGCTTTCGATGGTTCTCAGAGGTCCACCATTGGTGAGATTATTCTATGCTTGCAGATGGGACCAACCTGGTTCGAGGACGATTTCTAGGTAATAGATGTACCAGCGTCTTACAACTTGCTGCTGGGACGGCCATGGATTCATGCTGCTGGGGCCGTAGCATCAACACTACATCAGGCAATAAAGTTCAAATGGAATCACCAGGAAGTGATCATTCACGGTGACGGCAGCAACTCTATATACAGTCGCCAGACCATTCCGGCGATCAATAGAAAAAGGAAGCTGGGCGGAGAAACTTACCATCACCTTGAGCAGGTCAATGCTATCAACAAAGACAAATGATGGGATAACAAAATCTAGAGTATACTGAGCTGGAGTGGGTACGAACCTGGAAAAGGGCTCGGCAAGAACCTCCAAGGAATCTGTAAACCTATAAAACTCAAGAAACATAGCACTACTTTCGGTCTGGGATATGATTAAACCTAGGAAGAATTCAATAACTGGTCGCCACTATGGCGCAGTCCTTACTACCCACTAGAGCACCCAATACTGCATCTAGAGCAGACCTTCCAATAGGATGACATTATTTATGGGTCAGATGAAGAAGAAGCACTTGCAGCAGTGATGAACCTATTTTTAGAGGACAGTGATATGGATTGTTGTGTTATTCTCGAGGAGGAGGGGGAGGAAGGCCCTTCCATATAGGTTGTGAGAAGAGGGGCACATCTCAAGAATTGGATCATTAGGACAACCAAAGACTGACAAACCTCGGAGTAGCAAGGCTAAAACAAGCATTATTCATTGTTTTATTTACTAAAAGATTTTCTTCTCGCATTTTTCAATTTCAGCAGTAAGATCTTCGATGATCAAAACAGTTATTCAATTTATCAAAAGCATGTTTGATTTTCTTATTAATTAATATTTATTGTTATCTCTCCTTACTTTACCAATACAACATTACTATTACTTATCTTGATGAACCAATGACTGTGACATGCAATGAGACGACACAACAAACAGACATTGATTCAGAGGAAGATGACATACCTGACGAGATTAGCTCGAGGAAGATGAGAATTTTGAGAACAGGCCTATGTCCAACCTGGACGAGACCGAAATTGTTAACCTGGGATATGTAGAAAACGTCAAGGAAACATGAATCAGTATTCACCTATCGCCATCAGAGAAGAAAGAATACACAGAATTTCTGAAAGAGTATGAGGACATATTCGCTTGGTCATATGATGGCATGACTGGTCTAAGTACGTCCATTGTGGCTCACAAACTACCAACCTATCCAATGTGTCCACCGATAAAGCAAAAGCTCATAAAGTTCAAGCCTGATATGAGTTTGGAAACCACGGAAGAAGTCAACTAGCAAATCAAAGCTAAGGTTCTCAGGGTAGTAGAATACCCGACATGGTTAGCCAACATTGTGCCAGTACCAAAGAAGGATGGGAAGGTTAGAGTCTGTGTCGACTACCGGGATCTCAACCGGGCCAGTCTGAAAGACAACTTCCCTTTGCCAAATGTAGACATCCTAATTAACAATTGCGCCAAGCATGAACTACAATCATTCATATATTGCTTCGTTGGTTATCATCAGATCTGCATGGATGAGGAAGATGTTGAGAAAACAACTTTCATTACGCCGTGGGGAGTGTACTATTACAGGATGATGCCATTCGGCCTGAAGAATGTAGGGGCCACCTACATGAGGGCCATGACTACCATTTTCCATGATATGATACATAAGGAGATAAAGGTATATGTGGATGATGTTATTATCAAGTACAAGAAGGCCACTGACCACATGGAAGATCTGAGGAAATTCTTCAATAGACTGTGGAGGTACAACCTGAAACTAAACTCCGCAAAGTGCGCATTTGGAGTTCCTGTTGGGAAATTGCATGGGTTTATTGTGAGCCACCGAGGAATAGAACTGGATCCATTGAAAGTCAAAGCCATTCAAGAACTACCATCGCCAAAGAACAAGAAGGATGTGATGAGTTTCATGGGGAGGCTTAACTATATCAGCCGATTCATAGCACAGTCTACAATTATTTGTGAGCCAATCTTTAAGATGTTAAAGAAGGACGCTGCCACCGAATGGACCGATGACTGACAAAAGGCCTTCGACGAAATCAAGCAGTACCTATCAACACCACCAGTCTTAGTCCCGCTCGAGCTAGGTAGACCCTTATTACTCTTCCTTGTAGTGTTAGATGGAGCTTTCGGCTGTGCTCTGGGGTAGTATGATGAAACAGGGAGGAAGGAGTAGGCTATTTATTATCTCAGTAATAAGTTCACCCCGTACTAGGCATGGTATTCTCTATTGGAATGCACATGTTGTGCTTTAACTTGGGTAGCTCAGAAGCTAAGACATTACTTCTGCGCCTATACTACATATCTCATATCGAGGATGGACCCGTTAAAGTACATCTTCGAGAAGCCCATGCCCACTGGCAAGCTAGCCAAATGTCAAATCCTTTTGAGTGAGTTTTGACATTGTTAACGTAACTCAGAAAGCGGTCAAGGGACAGGCACTGGCGGACAACCTTGCTGAAAACCCCGTGGATGGAGGATATGAACCTCTAAAAACGTATTTTCCTGATGAAGAGGTATCATTCATAGGAGAAAACATTGTGGAATCCTATGATGGTTGGAGAATGTTTTTCGATGGAGCAGCAAACTTCAAAGGAGTTGGCATAGGAGCAGTCCTGATATCAGAAACTGGTCAGCATTATCCGGTGTCTGCCAAACTCAGATTCTCTAGCACCAACAATATGACCGAGTATGAAGCCTGCATCTTAGGACTCAAAATGGCCATTGACATGAACGTTCAAGAGCTACTAGTGATTGGAGATTCAAACTTGCTTATAGACCAGGTACGACAATAATGGACAATCAAGAACTCCAAGATACTCCCATATCTGCATCATGTACATGAATTGAGAAAGAGGTTCATGAAGACGAATTTCCAGTGTGTCCCCAGAATCCAGAATGAGTTCGGCGATGCATTGGCTACCCTATCATCTGTGATACAACATCCAAACAAGAATTTCAATGATCCCATTTCAGTGAAAATCCATAATCATCCAGCTTACTGTGCCCATGTCGAAGAGGAAGCAGACGGAAAACCTTAGTTTCATTATATCAAGGAATATTTGGCAAAAGGAGACTACCCGAAACTTGCAAATACTACTCAGAAACGCACACTTCAGAGGTTGTCCAACAACTTGTTTCACAGCGAAGGAATCCTGTATAGGAGGACTCCCGATTTGGGATTATTGAGATATGTCAACATGAAGGAAACATCCAGGCTACTAGAGGAAATTCATGCTGGGACCTGCAGTCCACATATGAACGGTTTTGTCTTAGCAAAAAAGATACTCCGGGCTGGTTACTTTTGGATGACTATGGAAACGGACTGTATCCAGTACGTCCGGAAATGCCACCGCTATCAGATACATGCAGACAAGATAAAGGTACCTCCAAGCGAGCTTCACACAACAAGCACACCGTGGCCGTTGGCCGCCTGGGGAATGGACGTTATTGGACCAGTTGAGCTTGCCAATTCCAATAGACACAGGTTTATACTTGTAGTCATCGACTATTTCACCAAATGGGTCGAAGCAGCATCTTACAAAGCAGTGACTAAGAAAGTCGTGGCAGACTTTGTCCGCGACCGCATTGTTTGTCGATTCGGAATTCCAGAATCAATCATTACTGATAATGGCTCCAACCTCAATAGCGACTTGATGAAAGATATGTGCGAAACTTTCAATATCAAACACAAGAATTCCATAGCCTACAGGCCTCAGATGAATGGAGCTGTAGAAGCCGCCAATAAGAATATCAAGAAGATATTGAGGAAAATGATAGAGAAACATAAACAGTGGCACGTGAAGTTATCATTTGCTCTTCTGGGGTATCGTACCACAATCCACACATAAACCGGGGCAACCCTCTATATGCTGGTTTATATTACAGAGGCTGTCATTCCCGTTGAGGTAGAAATTCCTTCTCTAAGGATCATACAAGAAGCTGAGATCGACGACATAGAGTGGGTAAAAAGTCGTTATGAGCAACTAGCCCTTATATATGGAAAGAGAATGAATGCAGTCTTCCATGGTCAACTCTATCAAAACAGATAGTCCAGAGCCTTCAACAAAAGAGTCAAGACAAGACGGTTCATACTGGGATAGCTAGTGTTAAAGAAAATTTTCTGCATCAAGATAAAGCCAAAGGGAAGTTCTCTCAAACCTAGCAGGGTCCGACATGGTTCCCCGGGTTTTGACAGGAGGAGGCCTCACACTTGCAGAAATGGATGGAGAAGTCTGGCCAAAGCCGATCAATTCAAATGCAGTCAAGCGTCTATGTGTAGTCTTTATGCTTTCCTTATATGATGTAAATGAACTACGCCTTACCTTATTCCTGTTTAAGAGGGTATACGTAGACAACCCTATGGGTTCGGTCACAATTCAATAAAAATTTCACTCCCCCTCCCCCCACCCCCGCCGTAATTGGAAACCGGGGCAGAAATTTAAGGAGGACCCTAAATATTTCGAAATAATTTCATCCAACCGTCGCAAGAGCAGTAGTTATAAATGTCAACCCATCAAACTGGGGCAGAATTTTGAGGGCCCTCAAAATTCCGTAGCAGGAGAGGTTGCAATGTCCTGAACTATGTCACAGTCGTCGGTTCATCTAAAAGCTATTTTTAATTATACATTTATGTCATACTTTTACAAAATCATGCATGATTGTTATTGAAACTGCTTTGTTTAGAAACGTTATCCCAATGATACAGACAATATCACCAGATCAAAGCCGAACAAGTCAAGCAAAGCTAGCGGGGATGCGAACTAACCTCCCCCTTACAAAACTCATGATTTTTCTTTGGATGCAGGCACTAGGATTGTGAAATCATTAGACATACTATACACCCACATGACAAACATTGTTCAAAATACGATTCTCAAAACTATTGAACTTATCAACATTTTCTATCAGCACACACAAGTAATGCTCCGTAGTCACAATTCTCCCAGTAATCATGATGCCGCAATCTGCTATCAGCTAAGAAAACTCTATTGTCATTTGTTATTTTATTTTTTGCATAAGGCTACAATTCTGCCTTCGGAGACTAAACGTTGTCTCCATCTACATTTACATTGCATAAGGCTACCATTCTGCCTTCCAAGGTTAAGCTCTACCTCCATCTGCATTCGCATCTTTGCATAAGGCTACCATTCTGCCTTCCGAGACTAAACGTTGTCTCCATCTGCATTTCTGCATAAGGCTACCATTCTGCCTTCCGAGACTAAATGTTGTCTCCATCTACATTTGCATTGCATAAGGCTACTATTCTACCTTCCGAGACTAAATGTTGTCTGCATTATATAAGGCTACTATTCTGCCTTCCAATCTTGCATAAGGCTATTATTCTTCCTTCCGAGACTAAACGCTATCTCCATCTGCATCTGCTTTGCATAAGGCTATCATTCTTCCTTCTGAGGCTAAGCTCTGCCTCCAATTTTTCTTCGAAACTAAGCGCTATCTCAAGCACTATTCTTCTCGCTTTTCTTACAGGCTAAGCTCTGCCCTTCAATTCGCAAGACTAAGCTCTGTCTTATCCACATCATATTACTGCATCCTTCATGGGCTGAAATATCTCCAACCCATCCAAAGGCATCATCGTTCGGAGGCACCATCTTCATATCCCAAGAACACCATGTCATGGCATGAGGATATCTTTCGATCTTTTGCATATAATTTTTCAAAGGCGTCAAGTTCGGAGGTACCATCCTCATAGCCCGAGAACATCATTTCATGGCCTGCGAATCCTGCATCAAACAACCCATTGCCCAGGACATCATGATTTGAGGATGCCATTCCTAACCGTTCGAAGACAACATTCATGGTCTAACGGGAACTTGCATCATGTTTAAGTTTACACACAATATATGCTTGTAATGATTATTTCCAGGTAATCTAGCAAGAAACGACTATCCTAGCAGGAATAGTCCCGCTCCAGTTCTCCTAACCATTCCCGTAAATCGTCCACTCACCCAGCCCTAGATATTGCGTCCGTTCTTGAAATATATTCATTGGCATACTCCGCAGGTGAATCCTGAACTACATACGGCCTGATTCCTGTGAAACCAAGGATATGTAGGCAGATCAAAAGCCAGGGTGCGGCCTAAACCTCTTTAAACCGTTTCACTCGGTCAAAATTGGCCATCATATCTTTACCTGACAACTCTTTCATCCTTCCCGGGTAAAGAGGGGCAGCTGTTGATACTCAATTTTTCCCTATATGTTTTCAATATGCAAAATACCTTCAAAATGGCATATGTATACATATATAAGCATGTCCAAGGGTTTTATTATTTTTCCATAATTTTAAAGGTTTTAAATTGATTTATTTCTTCCCTTTTTATCCATAAAATCCCCAATAATTATTTTCAAATTATTATTTTGGTAATTCTTCTATTGGATTTCTATATTTATGCCAAAATATAGCTAAATTAATTTTTACATATTTTGTAAAAATATCCCTAACCCAAATCTAGCCTAAATCAAAAAGATCCCTAACCCAATTAAAAAACCCACTGGATCCTAGCCCAAACCCAAGCCATACCTGACCCACCTACCCCATTCAATCATGACCGTTGATCATTCAGATCAACGGTCCCCATTCCCCATTCCTAAATTAAACCAAAACGACCCCCTCCCCCAAACCCTCTCATTCTTCATTCAGTCAACCGACTCTCATCTCTCTCTCTCTCTTTATATCTAGTTCTCTCTAGAACCTTCTTCCCTCCCCTCCTCTCTGATGAACCTCATCCACCTTCTCCGGCCATCTCCTTGCCTGAATCCATGGTGGTCTCACCACCTACCAGCCTTATGGCTCCCTCTTGAACATGTGTCATCGTTTTGAGGCCTTCAAATGAACCAAAGGCGGTTCACTCGCCTTCCATGGTTTCCCATGCAATTTTCCGGCCATCCATGGCTTTTCGAGTAAGATCTGTGACTTTTTCGGCTAAACCGATAACTTTTCAAGGTTTTCTCACCTTCTCTAGGTTCTCTGTAACCCTATCATTAAAGATTTTCTTATTTTCTTTCAAATCTGTCTTAGATCTGTGTATATTATGAACCTTTTGGTGTTTTCCTTAAAGGTTTTTTCGATTTTTTCAAAGTGACTATCCGTCTTCAAGATTAGGGTTTCTTAACTTCTTTAAAAAGACTTCTCCTCTGATTTTCAGTATTGTCATATGATTTACTATGTTTAAAATGTTTATTTATGTTTTTTTCTACCTGATTCATCACAATGAAAACCCTATTTATTTTGGTTCTATCCGGGGTTTTGGAACTGCCTTTGTTTATTTGATTTGTATGTATACCTGTTTCGATTGAGTTCTTTATGGTTAGATCCTTTTCTTTGTTTATCTTAACTGATTTTGAGTTCTCACCGCTTTTTTAACTCAACTTTGTTAAAACCCTAATTTCTTAAAGATTTCTTCACTTGTTACTATGAGTTTTAAAAACACGTTTTACTTGTTTCTATGTGTTGGCCTGATCTTGTTTACCTGTTAGGTTGGTTTTTCACTCTGGTTCTATGTGTTACCCATGACTACTTGACTTTGTTGATTGCCATGCTTTGAGTGGTTTCTTTTTACTACTGAGTCCTTAGCCTACTCATGCCACTTCTGTGTGTTTGTGTTCATCTAGTTTGCTTCTTTTGTTTATATGGCTGACCTTGCATGTCTGATACGCCTGTTCATTTTTCTCTATTTATATGTCGAAGTGCAAAATCATGACTCCCTCTTGATTGATCCTGATTTCCTTAAGTTACAGTTTGATTGCAAGGTTTTCTCATAAACCCCTAAAATTTTACTTGTTTGTTTAAGATGATTGATTCCATTCCTTTATTTGCTATGATGCTTCATTCTTGCTTATTTTCCATAATTTTGCTAAATCTTTACTTGTTACCTTATTTTCTACTTATTTTCAAAGCTATAAATACCCTAAGTCTTTCATTAACAAGGCACACTTGGCTTTCAAAAACCCCCCTCTTACATAAAACTTTTGTGCTATTCTACTTCTATTGGGCGGCTGCAAGCCGAGGCAAATCATCTGTAAGCCTTGGTTCTTTCATTTGTTTACCTCTATCTTCACTGGGATGTCCTAGTTCAATTTAAAGCCTCAACAACAATATGTTTCTATTCCTGCTTCAGTTTCTTTTACTTCTGGCCTGCTTTTACATGTGGTCTTGTTGTAAAGCAAGCTGACATGACTCCCCTCCCTTTAAATTCATGTGATTCAAGTATGCCTGGATGATTGTATTTTTTTACCTATTGTGTACTTACCATCTTGTGAATCCCAAATCCATATCCCTCCTCTATGTGTTTTATGGCTGGTTTGTGATGATGCCAGTGTCCAACTATCTCTGAGCATGTCCCTACTAGTCCTAATATTCCTGCTGAGGTTAGGTGTTTGTAGTCAATATATATGTATCCCCAAATCCCATTTTACCCCATATGTGATTACTGAATTCATTCATTTGCTGTGTGTGGTCTTACATTGAAGTGTTTGATCTCTCTCTTATTAATACAACTTCTTTCAACCCCTTCTGTTACTGATTTCTTTCAAAATGGACCTGTCAGTCCAGTGTTTAAACAAACTCCTTTCAAACATGTGTCCTACACTTTTACTATACTCTTAGACCACTAGGTTCTGCCCTTTTTGTGTGAGCCTTGCCTTGGGACCCTTGAGCTCCCTATGAAATTGGACACATGAAAGCTGGCCCTTCCATACTGCACTTACTCAGTCTTAGCTATGAAATCAGGATGTGAGCACTGCCCGGGATCCCTTGAGGTCCTTAGGGAGTTCTAACATACCTAGATATGAGGAAAAGCTATGAAACAATCTTGGCACTTGGGGTGATTGATTATATAACTCAGAAATGAAGTCCTAATCAGGCTTCATATAGTGTAACTTCTTATTTTCATTTCTACTCATGTAATTCACTTTAATGATGGTCTGTAATAACTTGTTGTAAATCAGTATTGGGGTTGGCTAGTGAAAAAGGATGGGGTAGATATGCATGCTATATTCGTTAAGGGTAGAAAACATGTTATTAGGTTTATGTTCCTAATTGCGCAATAGAAACCATGCTTAGGGTTCATACATGCATTAGAAATCATGCTCTTATGTCTCCTGTTTATTGTTTCGGCATGTGCACCCTTACAAAATCATGTGCTAAAGTCTGCTAATAATTGGCACTTTACTATTATGTTCTACGCTGCCATGTGCATTTAGAAATCCTGCTCTTAGGAAATTCTTCAATCCTGCCATGCGCATTTAGAAATCCTGCTCTAGGAATTCTGCATTATGAGTTTTATACATGCATCTTAGATACCATGTTTTAGGATCTCATTCGCACTTGCATTCACACTTAGTGTAAACTGCTGATTATAAAAGAGGTAAAAACAGCTTCACACTTGATTATCCTGTTTAAAATAACTGGGGATAACCTCTACATTCATATCAACTAGAATAGTATGCTCTTAGAGTAAATATAATTTCCAAACTATCTTTTAATAACTCGAAATAACTGCTGCACATTACTTTACGCATAGGCAAGCCTTAGGTAATTGCTTAAATAAATACAGATTTGTCCTTGTTTAACTGCCAATATGTTAAAATTAGTAGGCAAGCCCGATTCAGACTTCTTTTCTGAGTCATGTAATAAATCTAATTCTGTTGTAATCACTTAGATTCCATGCTTTATAATTCTGAATTCAGACCTTATCTGTGTATGAGTCATGCTGTCTATATGCACTACATGTCGAGGTATTTCTGAGCCTTTCATTTGTCTTCCATGCTCCCTTTAAATGCAGTCCTATGTGTTCTTATTTGTCGCCTAACATTTTGCCTTTAAACCTGAGGGTCTGTCTAGAACCTCCCTCATAGGATATGTCACGCCCCAACCTTGGGAGGCGCGGCCGACGCTCAATCGAGTGAACCCAACTAAGCAAGCCTTTTTAACAATTTCTACCCAGCTCAATACGATTAAGAAACCATGCTTTCGTTTATATAGACAATAGCAAAATCATACATTCAACATTGTTGATTCATTTTATATCACAATCTTAAACCGTAGTTAAGTTTCCAAGATCTCATACAATCACAATTTTGAGAAACAAGAGTTTGAGATTACAACTTAGTTCATAGACTCATCCAACACCCGTACATAAACCACTCAAACGTCTACGGAGCCTCTAAGGATACAAAAGACAAGTATGAAAACGCCAGCAACAAGGCCCCGACTATACCTCAAAAGTGGAAATTTACAACAAAAGATGTGCAACATAACCCCTTGAAGGAAAAAGGGGCTCACCAAGACTATGAGAGGAGGATACTCCGCTACGCGTGATCGGCACTAACCACTATGGAGCCACCTACATTCATTTAAAAATGTAGCGCCCTCGGCAAAAGGGACGTTAGTAACATGGAATAGTACTAGTAGGTATAACTAAACACCATCTTATTAGAAAGAACTATCATACAAGAATTCAAGGAAATCACAAGAGACAATCAAAGCTTTAACCGAACACCACAACATCAAATAATGATACATAGAACGTTCACGTGATTTCCATGACTTTAGTTTGGGTCATTTCATATGTTCTCATTGTTCTCAATACCACCTCCATCTTGAGAGGAGTCCGATCAGGACCCGATCAGATAGGTTGCCTTTATTGTGACATATACCTCAATCACCGTCTCTTTTCCCTTTTTCCGGAATTCAATATCAGCACATTACCACCATGTGTGCGGCATGGTGTACGATCACGGCCCGATAGGCTAGGCCACCTTACCTAGGCGTTATTCCTTTCTCATTAATCATCTCATTTGAATCTTTATTTCACATGTGTCATACCAATTCATCGGCTCTTAGGGCCACAATTATCACATCATTTCCACTTTAAATGTCAACCTTGCAGTTTATGATCATAGGCACATAAACAAGCAATTCAAGTTGTAAGCATAGGTAAGATTTCACATAATTAGCATGACAATCTCAGTTTTAAATCTTGGCGTGAAGTCTATGCAATTTCAACACGTGGTTCATATTCTTTGCATATCCTTAAATATCTATAATAGTACTTTGCATAGAATGATGCACACCTTTCATGTATATATATACAATTTCAAAACCAATCCATGTAAAATAACAATCAATAGATCAATCAAGTTTTTGGTCTTACCATATTCGCACATACACATGCCAACAGAGCTCAATCTCTAATAGGAGGGGTTTTTAGCCATACATACCTCAATAAAGCTTTTCCTAATTTCTTACAAAATTCCGAGACCATTAGCAACTTCAGTTTATTTTATGAAATTACAAATTAAACCAAGAATTAGAGACATGATTAACATTCTAGCTCATTTGAGCACATTATCAAGCACTAGGTGATCATCGTGATGATAGGACCCTTTTAATTTGTGAGAGATTTCTATTATTTTACACCCCAATTGCTATATTTTTAGTTCACAACCTCCCCATACCCTATTATAATTTATGTATGCAAGAAAATCCATTCTTATACCCATGAACCCCCAAGCTAATTACTCATTCTAGTGTGAATTTCGAAACCAAGGGTTAGGGCTCAAGTTCTTACCTCTTGGGGTGAAGGCCTAGCAGCTTTACTTGAAAATCTTCAATGGCTTAGGCAAGGATTGAGTGGGGAATTGTTGAAGATCACCCTCTCACTCTGGAACTTCCTTTCTCACTCTATTTGCTGTGAAATAGCCTAAAATAGTTCCAATGGGGTGTGTTTAATGGGATGGGGTCGGGTTTTAAAAGTTAGAAAATAGGAGCACTAACAAAATATGCGATTGCATATGCGATCACATAATGGACATGCGGCCCGCGAAATGGACCACAAAAATGGTCCCAAAACCTGAACAAACTGTCTGGGTATGGGACAAAAATGCAGTCCGCATACCTATTCTGCGGTCGCAAAATGCACCGTAGAACTGCTTCTCACAAAAATTCCAAGGGGATTATGCGATAACTATGCGGCCCGCATATCGATTATGTGATCGCATAATTGGCCGCATAGTTGACCTCAAAGTAACCGTCACACTGTCTGACTCTGCGGCGACTATGCAGTCCGAATATCTATTATGAGACCGCATAATGGACTGAGGAAATGCACTTTTCTGGAAAAAATAATTTCTTAATATTTTAATGCACAAATAAATCCAAAGGTTCTTGAGTAGAAATTTTACGGGACCTTACAGGATAGAAGACCTAAATTCCTCCTGGACTGGTAGGAAGGGACGGGTATCAGCATGCAATAGGGGTCGATACCAACCCTCGCTTTAATCACCTTCATGGGGCGGGAAAAGGTAGATATGGATATGATGACCAGTGCGTTAATACCACGTGTAGCCCCTCTTTGAGGAGTGTCATACCGAGTACTACATTGATGTGATCTATATTATAAGAAAACTTAGGACACCCCTTTACATTCATAAGCATGCTTTAGATTGTAATTCTTTTCAAAATTTTGCCTTTGGACAATTGTTTTTAAAACACTTGTGTATTTAAACTCAAATCCCCTACTATTTGATCCATACTTGTTTATTTGCTAATTGTACAAATTCACAAAAAACTATCTGGTGGAGAACCACACTAATGGATCCTGAGGGTTGCCTAACACCTTCTCCTTAAGATAATTTCAAGCCCTTAACCTATCTCTAGTTACCAAGCGTAGTTATAAATGAACCCCATAGGTGCCCTAACGCACCTTAAAAATCGTTAGGTGGTGACTCTCCAAAATTGCAAAACCCCTTTCCAAAAGGAAAGAGTTGTCCCATAACCAAATTGTCACGAACCCGATTCCGCGAAAGGAAAAAGGGGGCGCGACAGCATGGCGACTCTGTTGGGGATATTTAGGCTTTTACCATTTCATACCATTTTTTTGTGAATTTGTGCCTCTCATACGTGCAATTATTTGTTTAATTTCTTTAAGCGTTTGATTTCTTTTTCAAAAGCAAAACTGACATATCTTTCTTGTTTCTTTCCTTTATAACTTCCTTAAATTATGAAACTGCTGTATTTATCACTTTCTTAATGTGCAAATACATGTCAACATGCCTTTAATTACTGCATAATCATTCTCTACATAGTACTCCACTCGTGCCAAACAAATACTATAGTAACGCTTGATGAGTGATTGTGCTCTTCCTATATCATTACCCCTACATTCAGAAAAGTTTATTTGTGGTAAAACTAGTTGATCAGCGGTGCAGTCGACAATTCCGTGCCTTCCCCCTTGAATTGTCCGCTCAAAGGTACCAGTCTAAAACTCCATAGAAACCTTACTCTATTTGAATTGTGCATGCATCATGGTCAAAGCTAGCCGGGTCAGTTATGTTATCCACATAATGATCTTTTAAGATATCCTTGTCCAAAGTCCACTGGATTTCTCTAAACCTAAACAGACATCATCACGTTCTGTGCATTTATTTGGAGAACTAAATGCATCATGCTAATTGTTCATATTAAATAGTCTAGTCTGGTGGGGGTAAGGGCCTAACCTTGTTCGTCTTGCAGAAAATGAGGCACGAGGTCCCTAGTTTAGGTATGGTTAGCATGCCCCCACTCTTGCTAGACTGGTGGAAAAGTCTTCCTTCAAATGACCAAATCAATGAGTGGAAAGAGAGGGCCGCCAAAGCTAGCGAAAAGTTGGAATATCTAGAATACTGTCTGCTGTAATTGGAAGGAAAAGTTAGAAAGAGAGTCACCGACTGCCAGAACGTTAAGGGAAACGAAGGAGAACACCTGGAAAAGGCACTTTTACTGGCGAACCTACACGAGCTGGAGGATTTGATCAACGAGAGCATTCAACTTGAGGAAGGTCCTTATGGGACCAAATAGACAAGAATTTATTTTTCGCTTTATGAATGTAATAAGGCTAATGGCCATTAGTGACTTTTATTTCTTGCCTATTTAGTGTCATTTTGGGATTCAACTATCTTTATCAATAAAATGAGGCATTTAACATTCTAAGTTCTCCAAATCAGTTTGTCGCTAGGCCTACCTCGGTCACAAAGAGGTCCCCAAAATAGGACACGCTTTACATTCCCGCACTATGTGTTTAAGTATTGCAATAATTTTTATAATCCTCACTAACTTGATTACCTTTTGTTTTATTTTTTTGTTTTATTATTCCCTTTCCCAGGGTTAGTTCGTGCACTCTGGCATCATCATCTTATTTCACAAGATCCAAGGGCCCTCTACCCACTCCTCCTCTCAGTCCTATTAACTTGGTGGAGTGCACCAACACCTTCCGCTGAGCTTATAGCCTACTATGAGGACTGTCAACCTATCTTTTAGGACCCGTAGGCATGAAACGTAGCGTCCCCGGGCAAAATAGACGTTAGTACCAATAAAGTACTGAGTATGTAAGAAATGAAAAGTAGTATATAAAAGACATGAAATAAATATGGAGTAAAATACTCAGCCTGTAAGTTTGAATAACTGTATGAATCATAAAAAAAATTTATAATGTCATGCATGTGCATGTAAATGTCATATCATGCATAGGTATATGCGTACATAATATTATCAAGCCTCTGAGGACATCCTATCATATTATCTCGGCCTCTGTGGGTAAAATCATAAATGTATACAAATTGATCAGGCGGTGGAGCGTATATAACTCCATAACCTTTCCCCATACCATATATATATATACACTATACGCATATATAATGCAATTTGGTTATGGATCAATATACAAGTAGAAATAAATGCAATGCATAATTAAATAATTCAATTGGATCTTTTGAAATGTCATGAGACCCATGAACAAACGATAAGATTGTAGGACATATGGGGAATCAAGAACATAGGCAACCCTAGTACTTCTAAGAATAGAATAATTTGTGAAACTTGTGTGCTTGCTCGTTTCGTTGTATCATATGGATCATGCCAAAAGAAAAGAAGGGATAGCCTTAACGTATCTGTATGATCTATCCTTAATACTCAACTAAGCTCGACACATTTTCTTGCATCTACAATAAGTGAAATGTCATTTTCATTAACTTATAATTTCGTACCATCGTATTTGGATAGTCGTATGACTTAAAGAAAATCGGGCAACAACTCCCCTATTTTAATGCATCCCAAAGATCACTAAGGGTCATCAATAGCCCAACAACAGTAACTATAACCAACAATAGCAACAACAATAATATGATCAAATATGAGTTTTTCCGATTATCTTAACAATCATATTGAGCGGTAATCTCGTTTTTACTCATAACAAGATATAAATCGAATCTAACTCTTATTCCAGAAAATTAATTTACAACCTTCAAAACATCATACTTATATGTACTATATTATTTCTAGTTAAAAACATCCACAAAATGCCTTCCAGAACATCCCCATACGTCTAGCACCTTAATTTTTATCGTCAATCACTTGTTTTTCCTCTTTTCTTCTTCAATCAACTTAATTAACACCTACAAAGCTTAACAACAGAAGGAAAAATATTATCAAATTATTTCTCACAATTTCCATCCACCACAAGCCATATATTCAGAGACAACCATATCCCATGTTCCTTCAAGTGCTACCTTATGGTTTTTCACTCAAACAACATAACCAATACAAGATTAACCATAGGTACAATGAAGAAGAGGTTATGCATACCTTGGAAAGTAGCTAAAACCAAAACCCTATCTCATCTTAGATCATAATAACCCTCAATCACACCACAACATCATAGAAGCATTCTCTTCTAGTCTTTAACACCTTTGATGATGATTTGAGTTGATTTCCCTTGAGTTTGGTTCTTGGGATATATTAGGGAGGTTTTTGGAGTTATTTTGGACGAAATGACCCAAAATGAGTCTGAAACATCTTTTAAAAGATGTAAGGCCGGTGGCCGTCTCAAGTGGGTCCCAACCGAGCTGCTTGTGCGGTCTCGCGAAAATGCTGATATCTCTCTACTCCAATGTTGTATCGACAAACGGTTTAAGGCGTTGGAAACTAGACTCAAAGAATTAAATTTAATATGCAGATAATACCTTAATTCCAAGTATATTGAGACAAAAGAACATCTACATTTGACTTAATATTCAGTACATTTATGAATGTAACTTGTGATGACCTTTTCCAACTTTTGTTCTACAGCTTGCTTGACTTTAAAACATAACACACGACTATAATATCACTAAAATAGTTCATAACATAACCTTATTATAAATTTATTCACCATAGTCTCACCCCAAAAGTACATGTTATAACATTCCAACTTGTCAACTTTTGACGAAACTTATTTTCTTCAATTTGTTTAACTTCTAAGCCTTTCAACCCTCTTGGTACTTATCATCCATGATATTATGTATTTTTAACCTCTAAGATAACATGATTAACTTACTTTATGTACCTTCAGTGACAATCTCATTTCTGAGCTTACATCAATTGACTTACGACGTACTCTCACGTGCGAAAACAAGGGGTGTAACATCATTCCCCCCTTTGGAAAATTCATCCTCGAATGTTGATTGATGCACTTATCAGTCAAAGATATAATTCATACAAATACATTAATATTTTCCTTTCCATCTAGGCATTTGCTCTGTGAATAAATCCAAAGGCCAGGGTATTCCCCCATTTAGGCATCTTTCTCACACTACGACCTGTGGTCGGAATTCTTCCAATGTCGTAACTAATGTTAACTTATTTCATGTAACCCATATGACTTTGACTTTGTATGCGCGCCTATGTGACTGTTCTCTCATTTTTCCTCCGGCTTTTAGCCAATATCTAGGCCTTACTTTGTGAACATATACAGATTTATGACAAGCTGTCCCTTTGGGAATCTATAGGTGTACTGAAGTTCTTCGCTTGGTACTTTGTTGAACTTATGACTATTGCTACATATTGGTTCATAGCCTCGATTATCTATGCTTATGCTTTACTACATCTTGGTAGCTTATACTATATCGTAACACTTACTTCGGTTTATTATTACCAAGGTCTGCTACCCAAATCCAGCTTACTCTGTCATTGCTTATCTTATATGTAAAAAAAAATCTAAGTCCCTTAGGCCTTAATGCTTCTTCATTACTGTTCATCTTAATAATGACAACCTAATCTCATCTCATACTTTGGAACTTTTATCCATCTATTTTTGATTAACCTTAATGTTGCTCTATAATCTACCATTGATAACTTGAAACCTCATATGTAATATATTTTCACTAGGGATCACGTTTCATCGGGGAACATATGAAATTATTTGTCACTAGGGATTATATTATACTTCAGTAATTGTATTTCATAGCATCCCAAATTGATTCATCTTATGGGGGTATTTTAATCCCGTGTAATTCATAAAATCTCTTCAGTTTGAATCATTAATCAATCGAAGGCCAAAACATCATCCTCTTATCATTTATCACAATTACACCCTTACTTTACTACCAGGGAAGCATTCAATATCTTCTAAATGCTCATAGTTTTAAACTCCTTTGAGTTCATTCAGGCTATACTAAGCTTTCTACAACTTACAGAAACAAAAAGCAATCTTGTGTTGATGGGTTTAATCACAAGGCCTTACCTATTCTTGTCACCTCCTCACTCACCTTTTCTTATCCTTACTCCTATCTACATAAAACCTTGTTGCTCTACCATTCTTTAGATTGTGACCTACAAATATTTATTCATACTACTCGCAACCTTCTGATAACTTGATAGCACCATAGATTTCCTTTTTAGCCTTCTCAGCTGCCTTTAAACATAAGCAATTACATTTCTTGGTTGTTCTGCCACTTGCTGCATTGATACTTGGCTTATCTTAGTTCCCACGAATTCCAGAATTCCCTGTAACTCATATGATATCAAATATCACTTTTGACTTCCCATTCATTAATCATGATATGTGCCACTTTCTTATGGAGTGCATACAATATTGTAGGGAGACTGTTGTTACTAAATCATTTCTTCTTCACGTTACTATGCTTAGGTTGAAGTCTTTTTCCTCTTTTCCTCAGCAGTCATTCAATGCATGACTTATGGGAGATCTTCTGACTCCTATAAAGCTGCGAGCTTATTATGTGGTATACCCGAAGGAAATTTTTGATGTTCTTACTCACTCATAGTTATTCTTAGTTACTTACCTCCACACTTTTTTGCTTGTAGGGTTGCTTCTGAACTGAATTTTGTTGATTATCTCCCTAGTGGTACTTTTTTTCGTAACACTTATACGGTATCTTTAACTACGTCATATCTATGAGACTGAATTAACTATGTTGGGGTTCTCTATGTTTATCTTGCACAGTTTGTTGATTTCTATGTATCCTCTTGTGTAGCCATAACTAGGCTCTTCCTGAAAAAACTACTAACTACTCGTTCGTTCATTCTCATATCTATATTTCGTGTAATCTCTCTCAGGTTATTTCCTTGGTCTTAAATTACCTCTCTCGTACCGGTTCCTAATGTATCTAGTGTTCATTCACACTTATTTATCAATAACATCATGGCCGGGAACTCTTACTGCCTTTCCCCGGTGTCGTGCTTGGATAATTTACTAGAGTCGCGACATATCTGTAGGATCTGAATAAAGGCAACCTCATCCCTTTCTCCTTTTTTACACATTCTTCCTTTACCATTCCATAGTTACATCTTCATCTTTGGCGTGTTTTCACTTCAATAATGACCCTTACTCACCTTACGGTAATTCTTCTATACCAAGGATAACTGAATTCCTTATACACAAGGGTGATACCTAGTGTAATTGGCACACTTAGTCCCTTAAGCTTAACCTTGCTCATAGCGCTTGCTTTAGGGAAGCGTCTTCCTAAGTGAACTTTAAAAGGTTATCCTTTGGTTGTCCATTCTATTATTGCCGGAACACTATCTCTAAAATTCTCACGATGTTGACTATTATCAAATCTTCTTATCCTTAATTCATGTTTAGTTTATCTTGTTCACTAGACCATGTTGATTTCTATTACTTCGGGGGCCTAACATAGCCTTCTAGTAATCACATCGAGTAACCAACTCATTTCTCGAAATGAGGGTAAGAATTTATGGCTGTTTACCGTAAAAATGGTAATACCAATTAAATTTGATTATGGGACTCTAAAAATATGTGATCTATTTTTATGCTAGTTGTAAAGCAGTTGATGTTATGTGTGTGAGGCTTAGAAAAAAATGAGAGTTATAGATAAGGTGATAACCAAACCGATAGGTTAATTATCGGGACCTCGAGCTTGTCAATTCGGGGTGCCTCGAGGTCGATTCCGGAGCTCAGTTGAGAGCTATCGAAGTTGATCGAAGTATAACTAACAGTTACAATAAAATCAATGAATGTTCTTGTTTATTTGGTATGGAGCAATCAATCTTTACAATGTTGTAAGGACCCCATTTATATAGAAAATGAGGGATCCTCGCATAGTACAAATGCATTTATTACAAAGATATAGAGATACGATAGCTAGTCGATGTCATGATGCGGGCTCAAACTAGCCTGACAGACTTTGTCGGCTCTAGCTGCACCCTTTGTGGACTCCCCTCTTTTCAAATATACCCGTTGGTCTGCATTTCCCCGAGGTCGAGCGTCGATGAACCTCGAGAGGGGAAACTCGACTGTAGCCTCGTAGCCTCGAGCCTTCGATACGATCATCTGAGGTACCTCGATGACGAGGAATTAGACCCTCCGATTTCACCGTATATAGATAGTCTCCGTGTTTCTTTGAGTGAAAGTGACAAGAAACAACCTTGAACCTTTTCCCTCTCTGATACTCTTGTAACTACGATAGTCATAAGGTGCCAAAAGACGATGCACACACAGCGCTTGAAGGCCTCCACATTGATTATGGCAGTTAGCTACCCCTTGGTCTCCTTCAACGCGCACGCGAGACTTCTATAAATACTGCCCTTCTCGTTCTTTCCAACTCACCACATTTCCAAACACCAAAAAAGGTTCCTTCTGCCTTTACTTTTGTTCTTTCCTAGGAATGCGACTTCCCTTTTTCTTCTGGAATTTTCTAGTTATGGAGAAATCTTCCGCCTTTGTTTCTCAAAAGAATGTGGCCTCATCTTCTTCTCTTTTATCTCAAGGTGGAGCAGCAATGCCTCCTCGTGATGAGGAATGCGTTCTAGGATTTTTTGTGATGGCTTCTAATTTCAAGGTCGAGAAGCCTTCTTCGAAGTTGGGGCACTGTGAACTGTGACTTAGTATATTAGCTCGATAATAGACGTCGGAAGAGTGAGAGCTGATTGTCGCTGGGGGATGCGGTCCTTGTGGAGATCCCTTCTTAGGAGGAGGATATTATGACATACAAAGCCAATTTTCTCAGTGTGTATATTTACCCATTTACCGTAGGGTCGGTGTGGCCATCTTCGCCCTCGATGGACCCTGTGATTCTCAACTTCTGCCAATGGTATCAAGTGACCCTTGGCCAAATTCATACTTCATTCTGGCATGTTGTTTACATGATCAGGTACTACGTGAACATGATCAAGGAGATGCCCTTCACCCTCGATCATCTGAACAGGATGTATAGCCCCCATCACTTCCATGAGGGTCTAATCAAACTCCACTGTTGAGCCTCGAGGGCCCTCTTCTCCTGTACCGAGGAGCTCGGGACTGAGGGATGGATAAGCCGCTTTGTCTGAGCAAGGAATTCTGACCTAATCCCGGTGGAAAGGATGCCATTTCCCGAGAGGTGGAATATGGAACGTAAGTAGACACGTTATCTAGCATTCCCTTGCTTCTCCTTGACTACGTTCTTCTAGGCATTTAATTTTACTTGCTAATGCAGCTATGGCAAGATATCCTTGTGCGGTTCTGAATCTCTCGAATTGGTTCAGCTCTCTAGACTCGATTTGCCCGTATGCTGAGCGAGTGTGGCATGATTTATCCCAACCCCAGTGAGAAGCTAAGGATCATGGTGAGCCTCTACCCCTGCTGTAATCATTCTTTTCGACCTAAATCGCTACTGGCAGGGCTCTCGTTACCTGTGCTTACTTGTTGTATCTATGTAGGTTTGGGGGAAGTCCCCTTGATGAAGGGAACATTAACTAGTGGGGAGGGTGATTTGTTACCCGACGGAGGGAAGAAGAGGTAAATGGATCAGTCGGACGGGCCTTCAAAATCCAAGAAGATTAAAGCGAAAGAAACGAAGGTCGACCTGGCAGCCCTAACATCAGAAACAACAGGAAACCCTCGAGTTGAAGGTGAGGGGGAAAATAGGTTCTCGACAGCACCAGAGGAAGGGATAAACCTGGCCGATCCTTGGGCCGTAGAGATACTGGCTTCCGAGATGGAGTACGATGTCGTTGCGGTCCAACTTAGTAGCGAAGAGATAACTGAGGGAGTATCGGGTTCTACCCCCGAGCTGTCCAATAGCTAGAATTCTCCTCACGCTGGGGTGCCTTTGGTGGGTGGTTCGGATGGGCCTAGTTCTTGGGCCCTGAATGGACAAGGGATGGTCCTGATTGACCCTCCTAGTGTCGTGGCCGTGATTAATTCCCTTCAGGGACTGATCCTACCTCCTAAGGGAGTGCGAGTGCCCCGCTTGAAGAATATTTTGATGCGAGGATGCCGTCAAAGGCAGAGATGTGTTCTAAAGGCTTCCAACCGTTCCCGAGGGAATCCCTGAGATCGATTCTTCACTCGCCTTTGGTAAGATGATCAGGCTTTGCAAGCAAGTAATTTTTGCGAATCCTGTATGTTGCTCAGGCCTCGGTTGCTTTGACCTTTGTTTTTCTACCTTGTCTGTTTTGTGGCTTCAGGACAAGGTGCTTTACTGTCAGACTTTCACCCGGTATTAGGCCGAGGTGACCCGTCATGAGCGCGAGAAGGCTCACCTTACTAAACAGGTTACCTAGCCCCCGTTTGCCATTATCTGAATGTTCTGCCAGGTTCCATTGTTTTAACATCCTGGATCTGATTCATTAATTTTGAGAAGGAATGTGCCATACTGAGGGAGGAGCTCCAGGATAGAGACTCCAAAGTCTCCGAACTCAAACGGCATGTGAGAGAGATAACTTCCGAGAGGGATGCCCTCTAGGAGAAGGTGACCTTAGTTGGGCGTCAGCATAGTTATGCGAGGAAGGATAGTGACAAGTACAGAGGTCTCCATTTTGAGTTGGTAGCTGCATTATCCGCGATCAAAATTGAAATCGAGGCGCTTATATATTTGCATGGAGAGGATGCCATTGCGACAAGCGCTCAAGATGGGAGGGTGCCTAAGGAGGCCAAACCGAAATTGTCTCAAGCTGTGGAGCGTGCTCAATTGGGATCTCGGAGGCATACTTTTTGGGACATACATGCAGGAGATATCATTTTGCCTGCCGAGCTCGAGAGTGTGAAGACCTTAGAGAAGAGAGATGCTGCCTTGCTTGGTTTCGGAGGTGCACCGGTGTCACGACCCAAACTGGAGGGCCATGACTAGCACCCGACCATACTTGCCGAGCACCAACGTACATTTTATCTAACCTTCTTTATTATCTTTTACGGCTGACGAGATCAATATAAATGGTAGACATGGATCATGGACAACCAACAATAAAAACTGATGGCATGAACATATATAATATGGGATGACCAGACAATCAAGAAACTATATATAAGGTATGAGCTACCACGCTACCATGAAAGACTATACAACAAAAACTAGCCGACAAGGCATACCAAACTATACATGAGTCGACACCTGTCTATGAGCCTCTAAAGGAACATAAGTGCTGCAATATAGCCAGAACAGGGCCCCGACATACCCATAATGTCTATAACAAAAATGCATACCAAGACCAAGGCAAGTCCAGAGAAGGGATCTCGCCAATCACCGCTGAACTGGACAGCCTACTGTGGTGGGGGAGCTGCACCTGCCTATCTATCAGGACCTGCAGCACGACATGCAGCGTCCACAAATAAAAGGACATCAGTACAAATAAAGTACTGAGTATGTAAGGCAGGGAACCATAAATACGATCAGTAATGTAAGCAAGGATAGAGAATATACAACCTGTAACATCTTAGTACCTCTGAGGGCTACTGACATGAAATGCATGATACATATGTATAAATACATAAACCTTTAAAACATTCGCCTATGTGGGCATCATCATCATCATATCGTATCCGGCCATAATAGGCTCGGTAAAAAAACGTACCCGGCCATCATAAGGCTCGGTAGAATCGTACCCGGCCACGTGGAGCTCGGTAAAACCCAACTGATCAGTGGTTGCACAATAGGTGTCGTACCCGGCCAACTATAGCGTGGCTCGGTAGAGTAAAATAGATACATATATATAATGCATGCTCGACTCATGGAATCACATTCTAAACCTTTCGGAGTGATGTAAGGTCGGTATCCTCTGTACACGTTATTAGGACTAACTCTTCACTATGAACCTTATAAGAATTAGGAAGTACCAACAACATTGATAACATAAGAATAAGAGAAGCAACATTAACATCAATCGTTCCATAAGAGGGAAAACAGTGTAAGTACTGCTAGCTTCTAAGAGTAGAGTATCTTGAAAGCTCGTTCATTACATTATGTACAATCGGAGTCATGCAAAAGAATGAAAGGGATAGCCTCACATACCTTGTATATACTGCCCCAATCACAAGCTATGCAATTGTCAAAACTCCTTAGTCTACAATAAGAGAAACGATACTATCGTTATCATTTAACCGTCATTACTATTATGTATCGACCACAACCTATTTTACGATGAAATGGACAGAACCTCCCCTATATATATGACTTCACACCATTCAAAACAATCACCAAACAGCCCAAACAACATCAATAATAAATATATTGAGCCTCCCAAAATAGTCCACGCACAGCCTAATCACTCCATACATACGACGACCACCGTAGTCGTGTCAAACGACCCGGAAATGTTACGAATAACTATCATCCCACAATCCTACATATATATGGTGTTTATCCACACCCTTCCTCCCCCAAAACTCAACAAAACAGTAGTAAAATACGCAGCCCAATAGCAACGCAAAACAGTCCACAAAACAATAACATTACTACCAAGCCTTTCGATATATATTTCACAAGTTCTAGCTTCAATGGCTTAGCCGCAACTTGGATAATCTTAAATAAATATTGAGAAAGAGATTCCTTACCTTTATACAGAAATAACAACTCCAATTTGACCTTAAATTTCCATGAAATATCCCTCCAATGCTGCCACAACAACAAAAAAGCGAAACTAGCGATCAATTAGTGTTTTTCGGCACTAGAATCACTTTAGAAGGCTTGAAATCACCTAGGATTGATATTAATAATATGAGGGAGTATTTAAAGAACATAAACCCTTTAAAACAACCTCCCACACGAGCTGGAACGACACAAAAATGAGCAACAATATGAAGAACAAGAGACTTACTAGCGCCACGGAATTCCCGACACTTGATTTGTGTTGTTTGCCCTTTTTTGGGTCTTGAATCTTGAGAGAACCTTGAGAGGATGTTCCTAGGGTTCTAAGGTCTTAAAATAGTGAGAAGCAATGACATAAAACGGGTTTGAGGCATCCTATATAGGTCCAAATATCTTAAACCACCTTAGTGGGCCCCATAGAGAGGTGTTTGGCGCGGTCTCGCAAAAATGCAAATATCTCTCTACTCCGAGATCGTATCAATGAACAGTTTAATGCGTTGGAAACTATACTCATAGATATTTAATTTGGTTGGTAGATCACCCTGTAATTACTTGTAAATTAGGAGAAAAGATTAGAAATATTTGACCTAATGTTTAAGTAAAATTATGAACCTAAGTTGCGACAACTTTTGTCAACTTTTGTTTCATAACTCGTTTGACTTAAAGACTTATGATACGAATATTATATGATTAAAATAACTTAATACATGACCTCTTGAGTGTATTAAGAACGGCTAGATTTACCTGAAAATACGAGTTACAACATCCTTGATTCATTTAACTTCTAATACTTGTTAATCACCCTTATACACTCTTGTATCACTTAAGACCAATATGATTGACTTCTTATCATCTCAAAGATAATTCCTTCTTGGATTTATGTTAACTAATATATGGCATGAACTAACACATGTGGATATGGGTTGTAACAGCCGGGCAGTGACTCAGGAGGTGATAAAGATGAAGGCGGAGCCCTCGGAGGGGAAGAGATTGTCAAAAAGGGGTCACTGAAGGACCCATAGCTTTAGGGCACGACCTTTGGTGGAGACACCGAAGATGTAGGCTAGATGATAGATTAGGATTCTATTCGATTCTCTCTTTGTAAGGGTATTTTCAAGACTTGTAAACACCCCCCTGGGGGCCATAAGAAGGTTTTTTGTTTCCTATCCCTTATTTCTCTTTTGTTTTTCGGAAATACTATGCAATGTATTTTAACTTTTGACCCAAGGTCCCAGACCTCGGGTTAGACCCCCGGGCTTTGCTATTGTCGGGCGACCTGGCTTTTACGTATCCGGCCGGCAAGACCTTTGATATTAGCGCTGGTGATAGTGACTTGTACGTATTGGGTCGGCATGCCCTTTTAGTATAAGCTGGCATTTGAGCCTTTATGCTTTTGCTCTTAGCATTTTTATTAGTTTAGGCTCAGTCTCTGAGTTATATTTTGACTCGAGTTCATTTGAACCTCATGTTTTAAAATTTCATGTTGGCCCTTAGGCTCTTACGTGTCGGGTCGAAGCGACCTTTTATGTGGGCTAGCGACAATGGCTCTTACGCCTTGGGTTGAAGCAAAATTTTATGCGGGCTGGCGACGATGGTTCTTACGCCTTGCCCTTAAGCATATATAGTTAACTATTTTGGGTTCAGTCTCTGAGTCGGATTTCGACTCGAGCTCATTCGACCCTCAAGTTTTGTATTCGTGCGGGCTGGCGACAATGGCTCTTACGCCTTGGGTCGATGCTGCCTTTTAGTGTGTGTTGGCGACAATGGCTCTTACGCCTTGGGTAGAAGTGACCTTTTATATGGGTTGGCGACAATGGATCTTATGCTTTGCCCTTAGGCATATTTGGTTAACTATTTTTTCTTCAATCTTCGAGTCGGGTTTCGACTCGAGCTTATTCGACCCTCAAGTTTTGTATTCGTGTGGGCTAGTGACTATGGCTCTTACGCCTTGGGCCGATGGTGCCTTTTAGTGTGGGTTGGTGACAATAGCTCTTATGCCTTGGGTCGAAGCGACCTTTTATGTATGCTTTATTTTTCCCTCGATAAGGATTTTTTGAAATAGTGTTTTCCTAAATCTTCGATGGCTTAAGAAAAAGCCTTGATTGTTAATTGTTATATGGCGATGATCGAGCACCTCGTGATGTTTGGCTCGGAGGCTGAGTATCTCGAAGCCGGTGTTTTTAGGAGCTGACATGGTCGAAGCTCGTTTGTATGTATCGAGGGTAGCCTTTTTAACCGGTTCTTTTTGAAGTATATTCGAAGTAATTGAAGGCTTGTGATTTTGTAGCGACGGTCGGGCGTCCCCGAGTATTGTTAGTTCAGCAGGTAAACCCTTGTGACCAGAGTCATTTGTGTTCGGCCGGAGCCTTTAAGTCCCGAGTGAAGTAGTTTAGGCATCTATATCGTGGGTATGACTTTTTATGTATCTTACAAGTTCGATATATAGCCGAAACTTTGAGATCGAGTTTATGCCTTTAGTGAGGTCTTACAAGTTTTACATTCCTTTGAGGTCTTACAGTTTTAGATACCTTGTACAAGTATTGTTCATGCCTTGCTTGAGGTCTTAGAGATATTGTTGTTGCCTTATGTAGGACTTACGAGATCGAGGATGCCTGCATGTGGTCGTACGAACTCGAGTTTTGATAATTTGATGGGGGTGGCATTTGACGGCAATCCCCGAGTCGTCGAGGGTTTGTTGACTCGGGAGCCATTACTTGTAAACTTGGTATTGCCTCATTGAGGAATTATGATTTTGGCGATTTCGACCCTGAGGTCATGCGATCTTTTAGATTTTGGCATCAGTCTCCGAGTGTTCGGGACACCTTTGGTTTTGGAGATATTTTATGATCTTGATGTTGCCTCGTTGAGGGCTTATGAGTTTGGAGTTTCGACCCGGGGGTCGTTCAGGTGTCAAATTTTTGATGCCAGTCTCAGAGTGTTCGGGACATTTTTGACAGAGGAATCCTTTTCGCTAAAACGTTGGGTTTCTTTTGAAGCGTGAAATGCTTTGATGAAAAGTGTTCTTCGATTACTTGGTACAAGTATGCACGTTTTTTCTGTTAAAAGCTTGGTTGCTCTATATGTGCACGTTTCATTTGGCCGTTTGGCACGGTACATTACTTTTCCTATCGAGGTCCTATTTGGGGTATCTTGGCTTTCCCAGGTAGGTGACCTTCCCGGGGAATGCCCCTAGTGTTCGATGTGGATTGCAAAATAAATCTTGAATACTTGTTGAGTCTCCTTAGGTGTTGTATGGCCATTGCCTTGTTAAAAGCCTTGCCAGTAAAACCCTTATAGGGACAAAATCTGGTAGAAGGAAAAGAGTGCAATGCATGCTCGAGGGTGTTCTCGAAATTTTCAATCGGATGCCCAACCAATAATATCGTTTTAGCATTGATATGTTCCAGTTGATTGGAAGTTGTTCACCCTCCATGGTATCGAATGCGTAAGACCCTTTGCCGATTACTTTGAGGATGCGGTACAGGTGCTTCCCAAATTTGGCCTAGCTTTCCTTCATTAGGGTTTCGGGTGTTAAGGGTGACTTTCTTTAGAACCAAGCCCCCAATTCCGAAATGTCGTAGTTATGTTCTCCTGTTATAATATCTTTCGATCCTTTGCTTTTGGGAGACCATCCAGACCAGCATGGCTTCTCGTTTTTCATCTAGTAGTTCGAGGACAGTTGTCATGGCTCATTGTCCGAGCTCTAAGTGGTGTGTTGGAATCTGGCGCTCGGCTCCCCGATCTCTACTGGTACCAAAGCCTTGGCGTCGTACACTAGAGAGAAAGGTGTTTCCCCTGTGCTTGATTTTGAAGTTGTTTGGTATGCCCATAGCACATCGGGTAACATTTCTCTCCACTTTCCCTTGGCGCTTTCCAGCTTCTTTTATAAGTTTTGGATGATGGTTTTATTTGTGGACTTAGCCTGGCTATTTGCACATGGGTGGTAAGGCGTCGACAGGATTCTCTTGATTTTGTTATCCTCGAGGAAATGTGTTACCTTGCTCCCGATGAACTGCCTCTCGTTATTGCATGTTATCTCGGAAGGAATCCCAAATTAGCACATAGTATGGTCCCATATTAAGTTAATGACTTCTTTTTCTCTTACCTTCTCGAAGGCTTGTGCTTCCACCCATTTGAGAAATAGTCAGTCATAAATAAAATGAATTTAGCTTTACCTCGTGCCATCGGTAGGGGCCCAACGATGTCCATCCCCCATTTCATGAATGGCCATGGCGATAAGACCAAATGTAGTTGTTCGCTGGGTTGATGAATCATAGGGGCAAATCTCTGGCATTTATCGCATTTTCGGGTGAATTCCTTATTATCTTTTTCCATGTTATCCTAGTAGTAGCCTACCCTGTTTATCTTTCGGACCAAGGAATCGGCGCCTGAGTGATTTCCCCAAGTACCCTCGTGAATTTCTTGGATTACATAATCTGTATCCCCTAGCCCCTAACAGTATGTTAGGGGCCATCGAAAGTTCTTCTGTATAGAGTCTTGTTTTTATCGAGCGAGAACCGGGTTGCATTGGTTCGCAGGGCCATCGATTCCTTTGGATCCACAGGTAATTTTCTGTCTTTTAGATAATCAATATATTTATTTCTCTAGTCCTATGTTAGGCTGGTGGAATTAATCTCCGCATGGACTTCTTCGATCACTGATTTAGATAGCTGAATAACAGCCCCAAGGAGCAGGTCGTCTTCTTCAACAAAGGATCCCAAGTTTGCGAGGGCATCGACTTTGCTATTCTACTCTTGAGGTACATGGACTAAAGTCCATTATTTAAAGTGACGTAATGCAACTTGGATTTTGTCCAAATACCTCTGCATCTTATCTTATCGTACCTCGTAGCTCCCATTCACCTAGTTCACTACCACGAGTGAATCGCATTTTACTTCGATGGTCTCGGCTCCCATACTTTTGGCAAGTTCTAAACCTGCAATTATAGCCTCGTACTTGGCTTCATTGTTAGTCAATTTTGTAGTTTTTATAGATCGTCTGATCACGCCATCCGTAGGTGGCTTTAGGACTATACCGAGTCCGAAACCTCTCATATTTGTGGTGCCGTTAGTGAACAATGTCCATACCCCGAAAGACGTGCCTGATTTCAGTAAAATTTCCTTTTCTACCGTGGGCACGAGGGAGGGCGAGAAATTGGCCATGAAGTCCACCAGAATCTGGGACTTAATGGCTGTTCGAGGTTGATACTCTATATCATACCCCTCGAGTTCGATGGCCCATTTGGACAACCGACTCAATAGTTTGGGTTTGTGCAATATGCTCCGGAGGGGGTATGTTGTTAGAATGCAAGAGCTAATTGTTCAAAGTGTGGGTACCTAGTTTTGGCATCCTGTAGGGTCCGGCTTACATAATAAACAGGGAATTACGTACCTTGCTCTTCTCTAACTAGCACGCTGCTTACCGATATCTCGGATAAGACCAAGTATAGATATATTGTTTCATCCTCCTTTGGCATGTTGGCGTTCTGGAGTCCATCCGAAGTTGTTTTTCCTTTTGAGTAAAGAGAAGAAATGATGGCTCATGTCGGATGACCTTGATATGAATTTGCCCAGAGCCGCTATTTGCCTTGTTAGCCGTTGCACGGCCTTTATATTGTTTACCACTGTGATTTCATTGATTACCTTGATTTTATCGGGGTTAATCTCAATCCCCCTATTTGATACCATGAAGCCTACAAATTTTCCTGAACCCACTCTAAAGGTAGATTTCTCAGGGTTGAGCTTCATGTTGTAACTTCTGAGGATGTCGAATGTTTCTTGCAAACGAGTTAAATGGTCCTTTACACAGGGACTTAACTAGCATATCGTAAATATAAGCTTCCATAATTTACCTACTTGATTCTCAAACATTTTATTAACTAGACGCTGGTAGCTAGCCCTTGGGTTTTTCAGTCCGAAGGGCATTACATTGTAACAGTAGGTACCATACTTTGTGATGAACAAAGTCTTCTCCCTATCTTCGGGGTTCATCTGATTTTGATTGTACCCCGAGTAGGCATCGATAAAGGTGAGGGTCACGTGGCTGGCCGTAGCATCGATCAGACGATCGATGTTAGGCAATGGGAATGAATCCTTGGGATACACCTTATTTATGTCTTTATAATTTACGCACACTCTTAGCTTATTTCCCTTTTTGGGTACCACTACTACATTGGCTAGCCATTAGGGGTACTTTACCTCTCTAATGGAACCTATTTTACGGAGTTTTGTTATCTTATCCTTGATGAATGCGTGTTTTATCTCGGACTGGGGTCTTCTTTTTTGCTTCACCATTTTAAACCTAAGGTTGACACTCAGTCAGTGGGAGGTTATTTTCGGCGGGATACCTGTCATCTCTAAGTGGGACCAAGCGAAACAGTCAATATTATCAATAAGAAATTGAATGAATTTTTTTCTCAGTTCGGGGCTTAATCCCGTTCGATTTCGATGAACACCAGGGAGGTGTTCGATCAAAACAACTTGCTCTAGATCTTCAATTATCGATTTTGTTGCATCCGACTCTTCGGGGGCAACGAAAGTTTGAGGAGTGAGGAAATCTTCTTCGTCGTCCTCGGGGGTCTGTATGCTCCTAGACACATCCGAGGTCGGGAGTACGAGGGTCGACTTCTCCTGGTAAACCGAAAACATTTCTTTTGTTGCATGCTATTCTCCATATATGGTTGTTATGCCATCCTTTGCCGGAAATTTAATCATCTGGTCCAGAGTTGACGATACTGCCCTCATGCAGTGTATCCACGGCCTGCCAAGCAATGCATTATACCTTATGTCGCCATTGATGACTTGAAACTTGGTGTTCTGAACCGTACTGGATGCATCGACTGGAAGGGTGATTTCTCCTTTTGTTACTTCGCCGGACATGTTGAAGCTGTTGAAGACCCGGGAGGTAGGTATGGTCTGATCGAGCACCCCAAGTTATTCTACTACCCTTGACCTGATTACGTTGGCTGAGTTTCCTAGATCTACGAGCACATGTTAAACCTAAATGTTTTTTACAAGAAATGAGATTACCAGCGCATCGTTCTATGGTTCTGGCAAGGTCTCGAGATCATCTTCGCTGAATGTGAGGGTGTCTTTGGCCATGCGGTCTCAGATCGGCCCTTCTATTATGGCGAATATTTTTGTCTACTTGATCACGGGCCCTCAGGGAAGGAATGGAACGGGAAAACCTCAGCACATCGTTCATATGATCACTAGGGGTACTGACGTTCCTCGAGGACCCGTGATCAAGTGCGCAAAAGTTTCCGCTACAACAGAAGGGCAAATTCGGGGCCGCATGCCCGAGGATATACTAGCATTCAAGTAAAAGGACTTCGAGACCTTGTCTCATTGACATCGATGTGTTGGTAATCTCATTTCTATTGAATAACATTCAAATTATGCGTGTATTCGTGGATCCAGGTAGCTCGGCCAACGTAATCAGGTTGAAGGTGGTGGAGCAGCTCAGACTACTCAATCAAATCATACTTACCTCCCAAGTCCTTAACGGCTTCAACATGGCCGGCGAAGCAATAAAGGGGAAGATCACCCTCTCGGTCACCATGTCTGATATAGTTCGAAATACCAATTTTCACATCATCGAAGGTGACACGAGGTACAATGCGTTTCTTGGATGGCCATGGATACACAATATGAGGGCAGTACCGTCAACTCTTCATAAGATGATGGAGTTTCCAGAAAAAGACGGTATAAAAATGGTATATGGAGAGCATCATGCGGTAAAGGAGATGTTCGCGGTTCACAGGGAGGCACCAACTTCTATACCCTCCACCTCAGAGGAGCCGGAGGGCAAATAGAACCTCGAGGACGATGAAGAAGACTTCATCTCTCCTCGACGTTTTGTTGACCCCGAAGACTCGGATGCAACAAAATCAACAATCGAAGAACTGGAAAAAGTTTTTTTGATCGAGCATCTCCCAGATCGGAAGGTATACCTAGAAACAGGATTACCCCCCGAACTCAGGAGAAAACTCATTCAATTTCTTATTAATAACATCAATTGCTTTGCTTGGTCACATCTATATATGAAAGGGATCCCGCCGAAAATAACCACCCATCAACTAAGTGTCGACCCCCGGCTCAAATCGATGAAGCAAAAAAGGAGACCTCAGTCTAAGGTAAAACATGCGTTCATCAAGGACGAGGTAGCAAAGCTCCTCAAAATAGGGTCTATCATGGAGGTAAAATATCTCGAATGGTTGGACAATGTGGTGGTAGTTCCCAAAAAGGGGAATAGGTTAAGGATATGCGTAGACTATAAAGACTTAAATAGAGCGTGCCTCAAAGAATCATTCATGTTTCCCAACATCGACTGCTTGATTGATGCCACGGCCGGCCACGAGATCCTCACCTTTCTCGACGCCTACTCAGGGTATAATAAAATTCAAATGAACTCCGATGATAGGTAAAAGACTTTGTTCATCACGAAGTAAGGTACGTACTGCTACAATGTGATGCCCTTCGGGCTAAAAACATACGGAAGCCACGTACCAACGCCTAGTTAATAAGATGTTCAAACATCAAATAGGCAAATCCATGGATGTTTACATTGGTGATATGATAGTTAAGTCCTTACGCGTAGAGGACCATCTGACCCAGTTGCAGGAGACATTTGACATCCTCAGAAACTACAACATGAATCTCAATCCCGAGAAATGTGCCTTCGGAGTGGGTTCGGGCAAGTTCTTAGGCTTCATGATGTAAAATTGGGGAATTGAGATCAACCCCGACAAAATCAAAGCCATCGAAGAAATCACGGTGGCAAACAATATGAAGGTCGTACAATGGCGAACCGTGCAGATAGCAGCCCTGGGCCAATTCATATCGAGGTTATCAGACATGAGTCATCATTTCTTATCCTTACTCAAAAATAAAAACAACTTTGAATGGACTTCGGAATGCCAACGTGCCTTAGAGGAGTTGAAGCGATATCTGACAAGCCCACCTTTACTCCACACCCCAAAGGAGGATGAAATAGTGTATTTGTACCTGGCCGTATCTGAGGTAGCGGTAAGTGGTGTGCTGGTTCGAGAAGAACAAGGTACGCAATTCCCTGTTTATTATATAAGTCGGACCCTAGGAGATGCCGAAACCAGGTATCTGCACCTAGAAAAATTAGCTCTTGCATTGATAAGCGCATCTTAAAAATTAAAGCCTTATTTTCAATGCCATCGTATTTGTGTTTTAACGACATATCCTCTTCAAAGCATATTTCATAAGCCCGAGTTTAAGGCCGACTGGCCAATAGGGCCATCAAACTTGGGGGGTACGATATCGAGTATCAACCTCGAACGGCTATCAAGTAACAAATTCTAGCAGATTTTATGGCCAACTTCACGCCCGCCATCGTGCCCGAGGTAGAGAAAGACCTTCTACTAAAAACGAACATATCTTTGGGGGTATAGACCTTGTTCATCGAGGGTGCCTCGAATGTGAAAGTGTCCAGACTCGGCATAGTTCTAAAGGTACCTATGGGCAGCACGATTAGGCAATCTATAAAAACTGCAAGGTTGACTAACAATGAAGCCGAGTATGAGGCTATGATTGCAGGTCTAGAATTGGACAAATGCCTAGGAGAAGAGGTCATCGAAGTAAAATGTGATTCCCTTCTGGTGGTAAATCAGGTAAATAAGAACTTCGAGGTTCAAGAAGACAAGGTGCAAAGATACCTAGGCAAAATTCAAATCACATTGCACCGCTTCAAAGAATGGACTCTGGTGCATATACCTCGAGAGCAGAATAGTGAGGACAATTCCCTCGCAAATCTGGGATCATCTGTCAAGGAAGATGACATACTCCCCGGGGCTATTGTTCAGCTACCTAAATCGGTGATCGAAGAAGGCCATACAAGATGAACTCCCCTAGCCATACATGGGACTGGAGAAATAAATCTATCGATTATTTGGATAGTGGGAACTACCCGCAGACCCAAAAGAATTGAAGGACCTGGAAACCAATGTAGCCCGATTCTTACTCGACGAAAACGAAACTCTATACAGAATAACCTTTGATGGGCCCTAGCAGTATGCTTGGGACCGAGAGACACAGATTCCGTGATCCAAAAAATCCACGAGGGCACCTGCGAAAATTACTCTGGTGTCGATTCCTTAGTCCGAAAGTTGATCATAGCAGGCTACTATTAGGATAGCATGGAGAAGAACACCAAAGAATTCGTCCGAAAATGCTACAAATGCCAGAGATTTTCCCCAATGATTCACCAACCCGCCGAACAACTACATTCAGTCTTATTGCTATGGTCGTTCATGAAGTGGGGGATGGACATCGTCGGACCCCTACCAACGACACCAGGTAAAGTTAGATTTATTTTATTTATGACTGAATACTTCTCAAAATGGGTGGAAGCGCAGGACTTTGAGAAGATAATAGAAAAAGAAGTCATTAACTTCATTTGGGACTCAAAATGTGTTGATTTGGAATTCCCTCCGAGATAACATGTGATAATGGGAAGCAGTTCAGCGGAAGCAAAGTCACAATGTTCCTCGAGGACCATAAAATCAAAAGGATCCTGTCAACACCCTACCAACCATGTGCAAATGGTCACGCTGAGTCCACAAAAAAGATTGTTATTCAAAATTTGAAAAAGAAGTTTGAAAATGCAAAAGGAAGGTGGAGAGAAATGTTGCCCGAGGTGTTATGGGCATATCAAACAACTCCAAAATCAAGCATAGGAGAGACACCTTTCTCTCTAGTATACGGCTCCGAGGCTTTAATACCGGTCGAGGTTGGAGAGCCAAGCGCCAGATTTCGACATGCCACCGAGAGCTCAAACAACGAGGCCATGACTAGAGCCCTCAAACTAATATATGAATAGCGAGAAGCTTCACTGGTCCGAATGGCCGCCCAAAAACAAAGAATCGAAAGGTACTATAACAGTTGAAACCCTAATGAAGGGAACCTAGGCCCAAGCTGGGAAGGATAGTACCGCATCCTCGGATGATTGGCAAAGGGTCCTACAAGCTCGGTACCATGGAAGGCGAGCAACTTCCAAGCAATTGGAACATATCAATGCTCAAACGCTTTTACTGCTAGGGTGTCTGATGGAAGACACCGAAACATCCTCTAACTCAATGACTATGGAACTAAAAGTATGCATTGCACTCTTTTCCTTCGATCGGATTTTATCCCAAAAAGAATTTTACCGGCAAAGTTTTTAATGAGGCTACATCTATATGCTACCTAAGGAGGACTCAACAAGTATTTGAGGCTTCTCTCTAAACACCCTTGAATACTGGGGGCATCCCCCCAAGAGATCGCCTTGTCGGAGAGATCAAACTAAGCCAAAGAGGGTCTCGATAGGAAGATGATGTAATAGGTCAAACGGTCGAATGAACCGTGTGCGCATAGAATACTCAAACTCTCAACGATGAAAACTATGTATACTTATGCCAAGTAATCAAGGAATATTTTTCGGGCCATGTAATCAAGAAGTTTGCTATTTTCACAAAAAAATGGCCGCAGGGCCAGAAATTTAATGAACACTCTATCACATCCCCTTTTTCTACCCGAAAGCGCATAGGGGAGTTTTTCTAATTAAAGTGATAATAATCGAAATGAGATTATTTATATTTATGTTCAGAGTCACCACTTGGGATAATTTATAGTGTCCCAAGTCACCGATTTAGAATCCCGAATCGAGCAATTTTGACTCTATTTTACAGTCCACAAAAATCAGAAATCCGGGTAAGGAATTCTATTAACCGGGGAGAAGGTGTTAGGCATTCTCGGCTTCCGTGGTTTTAGCATGATCGCTCAACTATTATTATTGGCCTAATTATCTTTAATAATATATTCTTACCTATTGTGCATTTTTAACCTTTAACCTCATTTAATTATTTATGAAATTATTCCGGAACAAGTTACAATTGTTGTACAATTGTTTATTTTGTACACATCGTGAATCGTGTCACGGGAACCATACCCACGATCTACAACATGTTTAATTTATTAACATTATTAAAAGTTATGGCCGGGTCACATAAATGTACCCTCGAATTTGGAAATTATGTATCACAACTACGTCACGGGAACCGTACCCCTAGCTATGATAATTTTTAGTATAGAGAGCCTAAAGCAAACTACAAAGGTTCATGATAAAAATCATAATCATATCACGCGAATATGTACATAACCACGATAATTTAATTAGAGCGCGCTTAAAAGAATTCTATTGTATTCACAATCATTTTTCTAAGTTTCATGCCTAGTGAGAGAATCGTGAATTCATGGAAATCGTTGGACCTATTTTAAATAATGATCTATTTTGTAAAAATAGGCCAACTCAGTGACTTTCAACCAAAACTAATAACACCCAAAATATTGAAATACCAAAATACTAAGGCCCAATTATTTAACAAAAGATGATCTAATCAGTTATAACAATCCAATTCCTCTTATAGAAAAATCAACTGAATGGCCCAAAGCCCTCTTACTTCTTATTAGCTAAAGCCAAAATCTTTTTATACTACGAAAATTTCCACAATCCAAACATCCATATTTGATTACCCAACATTGGTTAAGCTAAATAATTAAAGAATTTAGACAACATTCTAAAATCGATGCTCACAATTAATCTCTTATATACACATATTTAGACATAGATTTAGGCATAAACAATAGAGAGGAAATATTCTTGATAAACAGTGATTGACAACCGCATGAATAGATTAATAAGACATTTACCCAAATAGTTTTAGAATTTTTTTTAGATCACTAACACTATTTTTACTAGATTAGTATGCCTATAAATAGGCAAAGGATGAGACAAGGAACTGCTGAAAGTTTGTGCCTAGAATTAAAACCCACACATGATTAAATACAATAGGAAGCGGAACATCACTTTTAGATACAAATGGACTTATGTATAGATAGCTCAAGTTTCATTAATCCTGACAGAATACCAAACAAAAAGAGCCAAAAGAAGTTTGAAAGGACATATGAATGAACAATTGCACATGACTGCTTTCTTTAGCTCCATAATGCACATATCTTTTCCGTACAAGCATATTACGTATCCAAATGTAATCCACAGATTCAAGAGAGGTACATGGATACAACAAGTAACAGAAAAAGAAAATAGAGCTCTAAAATCAGCAAGTGACAGCAGAAAACAATAGAAGCAACATTAAGAAGATAGCAGGAAACCAACAATACTATAACCTTCAACTCAAATCAGTAAAGCCAGCAATATGGAAATAAACCATTAGACCATGTGAAGGAAAATCAGCTTGAACATCTCTTTTTATTTTTTTTCTATTTCCCTAGCTTTGATCTTAAGGAGAGGAATATCAGAAAATTGCACTGGAGAGAATTAGCCTAGGTATTTTATTGAAGATTTCCTCTGTAAAAAAAACCCTCTTTGTTCTGTGAGCTAAGAGTGCTTTTATTAGGGAAATAAAATTCAATCCCTTTCCCATACGCCCTCCCTAAATTTTAGAAAAAAGAATATTTTCTTAACCAACTCTACAGTCGTCCCTCTCTTATTCAAATTTTAGCATTTTTTATGACTAGAAATGGACAACTGGAGCTTTTCTACGATCTTCGTAAACAAACACTCAAAATCCCTATTTTTACTTTCCAAACAACCCCCTTCAAGCTCTGTTTATTACAAATAACCACCCCCAATTTGACCTAATTTCTAATCTTCAAATACCCTGAATTTCCATATTCCCTTATCCTTCTTCAAGTTCAGGGAACATGCGAATATAAGCAACATTAGCCAAATACACTATTTAACAAATAATTAATAACTTATGTATTTAAACTAATTAGACACAAATGAACTAACTGATTAGGCACTTTAATTAGAGTAGAATACCGGATTAAGATTTTACTCCGCCAAAACAAAAAATAAGCCAAAACCATAATGTTAACCTAAACCACACAATTAACTACTAACTAAGCATGATAAAATCCTAATATTCCATAGATTATGGCTAGCTAAATTTCTTCATTTTTTTCAGTCAAAAGAAAAGGAAAACAGAAAAAAACAGAGTAGAGAATGAGAGAAGAAAAGAAAGGAAAAGAAGAAAAAAAATGAAAGTGAAAGAGGAAAAGATAAGCAGAAATACCTAGACTAGGCGAACAGACGGTTGACTCAGACAAAACTCCGGCTTTCTCCGATTTAAGCCAAAATTAGTGTTAATCGAATGTTCTTGTTGAGAACAAATGATTAACACATGTTCCGAGCCAAATCGCTCTTGGAAACATTGAAGGCATGACACTTAGGTTTTTTACTGTTACTAGATCTAAAATTGGTCGGATTTAGCCGAGCTTTTGGGGAAATTGATATAGAATTGAGGCTTAGGAGTGTGGGGGGAGTGTAGGACGTGAATTTAGGGTTGTTTAGAATTCTGGTGAGAGATGGGGGAAATAGGGGGGGTATCTCCGATACTTTTAAGGAGAGGGGTGTTGTTTTGTTGTCAACCGTTAGATCAATGGATGATCAACGAATGGGCTTGATCGTCACTGAAACGATGCCGTTTTGGTGCCCGAAAATTGGACCAGTTGGGGTGGGCTTGGACCTGGGGAGGATCAGGGTGTTGGTCTCAGAAATGGTTTGTCCCAATTCCGGGTCCAAACCAAATTTCTTTCTTTCTCCTTTTTTGAATTGAATTGATTTAATTTCTTTTAATACAAATTTAAATACTGCTAAACTTAATTAAATCTAAATTAAGTCCTAAACAAAACCTAGCAATTGTAAAATTGACTTATTTATCTATTTCTAAAACTAAAATAATTAATTGATCTAAACCTAATAAAAACAAAAGGTACTAATTTATAAGACTATAGCTAAGATGTGGAATAATCTATATTGTTTGATTTTTATCTATTAATGCAATTAATTAATAACTTAAACCTAAAATGCAAATATCAACCTAAAATTCAATGCATGAAAATTAAAGTATTTTTCGGATATTTTCTATGCTTTTAAATATAAGAAATGCAACTAAAAATGCAGACAATTAAGCAGATATTCCCAAAAGTTATATAAAAATTTAAAATAAACTAACAAAATCTATTTTATGATTTTGTAGGAGTATTTTGGTCGGCAAAAATCACGTGCTCACAGCTTCCCCTCTTTGCTCGGAAACACGAAGAGGTTTTGGGCAAAGATAAGGTGAGCGAATACGAGCAATTTTTGCCCGCTTAGATACTCCATGAGAAGCATTTTTGAAAAGTCTGACCGAACCTTGCTTCCAAGGTTTCCTACATATCATTGGTTGTAAAGGAATCAAGTCAGTATAGTTCTGGAAGTTTTTATAGCTGGGACTACCGGGAAGCTGTGATTTCTTTGCTACTTCTGCTGCTACTGCTTGCTGAACTCCTTATTACACCGAAACCAAAATGAAAAGAAGCTAGTCAAATCTATGATCTAAGAGTTACAAGATTCCCGTCTATATGTCTTCAAGCTTGATCTTGAAAATTCTACAGTTCCGCCGCGCATCTTGAACTATTGACTCGCACTCTCGAGGCGAGCTTTTGTTATTTCTAACTTTAACTAACCCCATTCTTCAGGCGGGTTCCTGCTGTTGTCTTGGGCTTTACTCTTAAATGTATTCCCTCGTTCTCCAGGTGGGGCGCCTGCTACTTGACTTGATACTTGGACTAATTCGGAAACGAATTTCTTCGTTCTCCAGGTGGGTGTCTGCTACTGACTTAAAACTCGAATGAATTCCCTTGTTCTCCAGGTGGGTGCCTATAACTTAAACTTTGAAATGACTTCCCTCATTCTCCAGCTGGGTGCCTGTAACTGATGCTGACTTAAAATTTGAGATGAATTCCCTTGTTCTCTAGGTGGGCGCCTGCAACTTAAACTCGAATGAATTCCCTTGTTGTCCAGGTGGGAGCCTGATGCTGACTTAAAATTTGAAATAATTCTCTTGTTCTCTAGGTGGGCGCCTGCAATTGACTTTAAACTCGAATGAATTCCCTTGTTCTCCAGATGGGCGCCTGATGCTCCCGTAAAATTTAAAATAAATTCCCTTGTTTTCCAGGTGAGCGCCTGCAACATTAAATTTGAAAATAATTCCTTTGTTCTCCAGGTGGGTGCCTGCAACTGACTTAAAACTCGAATGAATATCCTTGTTCTCCAGGTGGGCGCCTGATGCTGACTTAAAATTTGAAATAAATTCCCTTCTTCTCCAAGTGGGTGCCTGCAACTTAAACTCGAAATGAATTCCCTTATTCTCCAGGTAGGCACCTGATGCTGAATTAAAATTTGAAATAAATTCCCTTGTTCTCCAGGTGGGAGCTTGCAACTTAACCTTGAAATAAATTCCCTTGTTCTCCAGGTGGGCGCCTGATACTGACTTAAAATTTGAAATAAATTCCCTTGTTCTTTAGGTGGGCGCATGCAACTTAAAATCGAAAGGAATTCACTTGTTCTCCAGGTGGGCGCCTAATGTTGACTTAAAATTTGAAAAAAATTCCCTTATTCTCTAGGTAGGCGCCTACAACTTAAACTTGAAATGAATTTCCTTGTTTTCCAGGTGGGCGCCTGCAACTTAAACTTGAAAGGAATTTCTTTGTTCTCTAGGTGAGCACCAGATGCTAAAACTTGAAATGGATTCCCTTGTTCTCAAGGTGGGCACCTAATATTGTGACAAAACAAACAATACAAAAGAAACTTTTCTGACCCAGTTTGGTACCGGAAATATCTATGAGTGTTAGTCAAATCCTTTTATCTGAAAGAGATATAAAAATTTAAAGGCTAAATCCCATTATCCAGGAGCGCCCTGAAAATTTAAATTTAAATCTCATCTTAAGAGTGAAAACTTCAAATCTAAATTCTACTTCCTAAAGGTAAAACTTACGCTAAATATCATTATCTATGAAGGTCTTAAAAACTAAAAACTAAATCTTATCATCCAGGAGGGTCCTGAGAACTTGAAGTTAAATCTCATTATCCAGGAGGGTCTTGAGAATTTTAAATTAAATCCCATTATCCAGGAGGGTCTTGAGAACTTATGGTTGAACTTATCTGGCGCACGCTTTCATCACGGAGGGTTCCTCTAGAACACAAAATTTCAGGCCCCTGTTTCAATCAAAGAAAATCTTTTCAGTTTGAAAATGTGGTGGTTAGTTTGCGTCATTCTTGTTGAAAGTGGCCTTTCCAGTACCATGCTTTGTTCCGATTGGCTGCCTTGGGCTAGCAAGGAATTTTTTGACTTTCTGATCGAACCTCAACCACAAAACCCTGAATGACCCGAGTTCCTCACACCCATCCTGCTGTTTTACATTTTTGTCCTTCAAATTTGAACATCTATATTTCCTCAAAGTTCATGAAACTACTTGACCACTTGAACTCCCATTAACACCTTATTTCTCATTTTGAATCATACTATTTCTAGTATGCTTTGGCCGCACTTTGCTTTGTGCTATTGAAAGTTGGTAATAAGCTTTGAGATCCTTTATTGCTTGCTTAACAAGGCTAACATTGAAAAAGACTTAGAGAAGTAGACCCAAAAGAAAAATAAGTAAAGTGACTTCGAGAAACAAAGACAAATAGGAAATTTTAGACAGAGATGACTATTTGAGGAAGAGTGGAAAGAGACTTATCGGAGTGAAGCATCTGGCTCCAATGATCATGACATGCATTTCGGATTAATCAGTCAGACCGTTCACCTAATCATATTTCATTTTGTGCCCCGTCTTCATACTTCAAAATCGGGATTTTTCATAATCCAAACTCTCTACAAATTCACGAGCTTCATTCGGCTTGTAGTGCCCAGACGGGTTTTCACCAACAAACCTATCTCATTTGTTCATAACTTGACTCACTCTCACCTTACGCTGCCCGCAAGGGTTTTCACCAATAAGACTCTATCATTTTAGTTTTCTCTCAACTTTCCATCGCCATATGGTGCCCATGAAGGTTTTCACCAATAAGACTCTCTCATTTATTCATTTTTTCGTGAACAAAAGTGTTACCCATGATGTGAATCAAACCTCTAGCTTGCTTGACTTATCATATTTCAAAAATTGATCGGAAGGTCTTTCTTTGGACTGGGGTGTGGGCCTTTGGACGGGGTTAGAAAGAAATGGCGGCATGCCGGCTTCAAAATATTTTAAAATAACAAGGTTCAAAATTACAACTTTTGAAATCAAATCTTTTTGCAAAACCACAACTTCTGCCCCAGTTTCTTCAAGTCTGGCAAATTTTGGATTTTTGTTTTGGTGGAACCGAACCATGAGACTGCCTACATATCCTTAAAAGGAATCAGGTCGAACGTAGTTCAAGACATATGTGTTGCTTTGTTTTTGTTACTTCTCTTTTTCCTTTGTTTCTTTTGCTTTACTTTTTTCATTTTTTCATTTTCTCTTTTCCTTTCTCTTCTCTTTTTTTTATATTTCTAAACTCTAACTTTCGATTCCAAAAGAGGGGTATGAAAGAAAATGAATAAGGTTGAAAAGGGGTAACAAAGGATAAAAGTGTTTAGATAGCTGAATAAAATACCTTCGTCATTTCAATCTTCGAAACATGCCAAATACAAACAACACAATTTGAAGGCAAACCAAAGTAATCATACATAATATCTCTTGATTGCATCAGAATTGATAGCCATATCTACACATTTGCCTTCTATATCTGTTAAATACAAAGTACTATTGGGCAACACTCTCGTTACGATGGACAACCCCTGCTAGCTTGAGGCAAACTTGCCTTTAGCTTCAGCCTGATATGGAATGATGTGTTTTAGTACTTGCTGACCCACTTCAAATTTCTGGGGACGTACCTTCTTGTTGTATGCTCTTGACATTCTTTTTTGATACAATTGACCATGACATACTGCCGCCAGTCTTTTCTCGTCGATCAGACTTAACTTTTCCAAACGGGTTTTGACCCACTCATCATCATCAATTTCAGCTTCATCATCAATCCAAAAGGATGAAATTTCGACTTCCACGTGTATAACTGCTTCATTACCATTTACCAACAAATAAGGAGTTGCACCTACTAAAGTGCGAACAGTAGTGCGGTAACCCAACAAATCAAAGGGAAACTTTTCATGCCATTGCCTAGAACCTTGCACCATCTTTCAAATATCTACTTTAAGTTCTAGTTAGCCGCCTCAACAACTCCATTTTCCTTGGGGCAATACGGTGTGGAATTTTGATGCATAATCTTGAACTATTGGCATACATCTTTCAACAGATGGCTATTGAGATTAGTAGCATTATCTATGATAATTACCTTGGGGATTCCGAACTTGCAAATGAGATTTGAATGGACAAAATCTACTGACGCCTTCTTGGTCAAAGATTTGAAGGTTACCGCTTTGACCCACTTGGTGAAATAATCTATGGCTACTAGAAAAAATCTATGCATATTTGATGTTGCTGGTTCAATTGGTCTAATGATATCCATGCGCCAAGCAACAAAGGGCTAAGGTGTGGACATTGTATGCAACTCAGGTGGCGAAGAACGAATTAGATCACTGTGTACCTGGCATTGATGACATTTGCGTACAAAGCTAAAGCAATCTCGTTCCATAGTGAGCCAATAATAACCTGCTCGAAGAATTTTCTTTGCCAAAACATATCCGCTCATATGCGGCCCGCAAACTCCGGAATGCACTTCGGCCATGATGGTCGAAGCTTGTTTATCATCTATGCATCTCAACAATCCAAGATCTGGAGTTCTCTTGTACAAAACCCCCCCACTCAAGAAACATCCACTAGCCAAATGTTGAATCGTTCTCTTTTGATCACCCATAGTTTGTACCGGTTACACCCCCATCTTGATTATTCCCGGATATCATGGTACCAAGGTTAACCATCAAGTTCCTCATCAACCACATTACAATAGGCATGCTGATCACGAACTTGAATATGCAGAGGGTCAACATAAGCCTTATCCGGATGGTGTAACATTGACGCTAGGGTAGCCAAGGCATCGACAACCTCATTGTAGATCCTAGGAATTTGCCTAAACTCTACTGATCTGAATCGTTGACATAGATCATGCAAACATTGTCGATAGGGTATAAGCTTTAAATCTCGAGTATCCCATTCTCCCTGAATCTGGTGCACCAACAAATCCGAATCTCCTAAAACCAAGACTCCCTGGACTCCCATATCTATAGCTAACCTCAAACCTAGAATGCAAGCCTCGTACTCAGCCATGTTATTGGTACAATAGAAATGAAGTTGGGCTGCAACAAGGTAGTGGTGCCCTGTTTCAAAAATGAGCACAACCCTTATTCCAACACCTTTTATGTTAGCAGCTCCATCAAAGAAAAATTTCCAACCTAGCTTTTGATCTTGCTCCACCTTGTCAATATGCATAACCTCTTCATTAGGAAAATAAGTCCTCAATGGCTCATACTCTTTATCCACCGGGTTCTCAGCCAAATGATTGGCCAATGCTTGGGCTCTCATCGCGGTCCGAGTCACATAGATGATGTCAAACTTTGTGAGCAAAATCTGCCACTTTGCAAGTCTTCCTGTTGGCATAGGCTTCTGAAAGATATACTTTAGAGGATCCACGCGAGAAATGAGGTAAGTAGTGTAGGACGACAGATAATGCTTCAACTTTTTTTCCATTCAAGTCAGGGCGCAACATGTCCTTTCAAGAGGAGTATACTTAATCTCATAGGATGTGAACTTCTTGCTGAGATAATAGATGGCTTGCTCCTTCTTGCTAGTGATATCGTGTTGACCCAACATACAACCAAATGAATTATCCAGGATGGTCAAGTAGAGAATTAAAGGTCTTCCAGGCTCCGGCGCGACCAACACAGGTTGGTTGGACAAGTACCCCTTGATCTTATCAAATGCCTCCTGGCACTTATCAGCCCATTTGACCATGATATCTTTCTTTAGAAACTTAAAGATAGGCTCACAGGTTGTCGTGAGCTGAGCAATAAACCTGCTGATGTAGTTTAATCGCCCGAGCAAACTCATCACCTCAGTCTTATTCCTTGGCGGTGGCAATTCTTGGATAACTTTGATCTTTGACGGATCCAACTCTATGCCTCGCCGACTGACTATGAACCCCAGCAGTTTCCCAAACGGAATACCAAATGCATATTTCGCTGGGTTGAGCTTAAGATTGTACCTGCGAAGACTTTGGAAAAACGTTTTCAAGTCTCCGACATGGTCGGACTGCTTTCTTGACTTGATGATCACATCATCCACATAGACCTCAATTTCCTTGTGTATCAGGTCATGAAATACGGTAGTCATTGCCCTCATGTAGGTTGCCCCAGCATTATTCAAACCAAATGGCATTACCCGGTAGCAATACGTTCCCTATGGTCTAATGACCGTTGTCTTTTCTTCATTTTCCTCATCCATCACGATATGGTGATATCCCGCATAGCAATCCACAAATGACCCGATCTCATGCTTGGCACAGTTATCAATCAAAATGTGGATATTTGGAAATGGGAAGTTATCCTTTGGACTTGCTTTTCTGAGATTATGGTAATCAACGCACACTCTGGTCTTACCATACTTCTTTGGTACTAGCACAACATTAGCTAACCAAGTGGGGTATCGTGTGACTCGAATGACCTTTGCATCTATCTGTTTTGTGATTTCTTCCTTGATCTTCATAGTTATGTCAGTCTTGAACTTTCTTAACTTCTGCTTGACGGGAGGGAATGCTGGATCAGTTGGCAATTTGTGAACTACCAAGTCAGTACTCAAACTTGGCATGTCGTCATATGAACATGCAAAAATGTCTTTATATTCAAATAGTGCTTTGATTATTTCTTCCTTGATTTGTGTTTCCAAGTGTACACTTATCTTGGTTTTTCTGATATTATCTGGATCTCCTAAATTGGTTGCTTTAGTTTCATTCTAATTAGGCTTGGGTTTCTCTTCAAAATGATTTAGTTCTTTACTAATTTCCTCAAATGCCACTTCTTCATCATATTATGTTTCATCAACACACACTATTTCTTGGATTATTATTTTAGAGTTAGATTGGCTCTTAAGACATGGCCGAAGATTTCTCATACATGTCATGTCATTGAAACCAGCATAAAAAGAATTGTAAAAAGAAAGACAAAAATGACACTATTAGGAGGAATGGAAAAAGGGAAATTGTATTTCATTGAAAATAA